>NW_022987567.1:5951623-6339123 GCF_902827165.1 Trematomus bernacchii
GGGAAGTAGACAAAAGAGAGATATATGGATGCAGGTTGGACCCTGCAGTCGTCTGAAGAGAAAACGACGCATCAGATGCTACAGTTTGGACTTAGCATTCTGCCAATGTATAGGGAAATTGTCAATTTGAACGCAGAGCAAAACAGTTGGATTGCATTAGCAAATATTGCATTCCTGACGTGTGATTTTGATTTTATTAGCTTTAAAGTGGACCTATCATGCTATATTTGAATAATATAGTGTAGGACCATACCTATATAAGGCATATTTATACTTTTTTTTTTTCAAAATACCAAACAGATCATGCATTTTAGCCATGCCTCATTTCGCTCAATTTGACATTTTTTAGCTCTGTTTTTGCAAGGGCAGATTCTGTGAGAACAGCACCACCTACTGGCCTGGCATATGTACTGCAGCGTCTCCAGCGCTTTCGAACGGCAATGGCCGTGGCTGTCTCCTCCTGATTGGTGGAGTTGGCCCAATAGCCGTAGCGCCACCGTCCTGACGTCAGGACAGTGTTCAAATCTGGATCAGTTTTTATCAGATCCGTTGCAGCCCCTTTTTTAGAGATTTGGGTATGGAGGAAAATAGAGAGGGTTGTGTTTTCTGACACTTGGTGAGTTCCCTGGAACACCGGGGACACATATTCATGTATAAAAGACGTACAAAAGTGCATTTTGCATGATAGGTCCCCTTTAAGTTAACTTGTGAAAAGGCTAGTTGGGAAACAATTTGGTCGTAGACACAAGGGTGCGTCTCACTTCGGTTATTTTTCATTTCTTCGCTCCTCGGGCTCGGTATCACCGGAAGTTGATTTGTCAGCGCCATCTTGAGTAGCGTCCCAGTGGCCTTATTTTTGCCGGAGGACCGAGGACCGAGGATCGAGGAGTGATAACGGAGGAGCGATAATCGAGGAACTACCAGACCATCCTCCGGTGAAATCCTCAGACACTCGCCCCGCCCCCTTACTGTGTATTGCTCACTGATTGGACGATGCAGCGCATGCACTGATCTGGCTGCTGTCAGACGATCAGCTGTGCGGCGTCATCACAAACGGACGTCGCTTCACGTGACGCTCCGGAGGAAACGACGTCCCATTGCTCTTAAAACTCATTTCCCTGCTTCTCGTGGTTTCCTTGCGTCTCTCCATGCTTCCCTGGTGGGAGGGACTAGTCGCAGGGAAACGACGCAAGTGAGGGACGCAAGGAATCCATTTAACTGAAGTGAGATGCAGCTACAGTCTTTCACCTCTAACTCAATGCTTGCCCTCAAGCTGCTAATGCACCGGGGACCTTGAGAGAAACTCTTTGACAAAATATCAGCTGTTAAGTTTTGGTTGTTCTCCCCAGAGGTTTTAGCTTAAAGAGGACATATTCTGCTCATTTCCAGGTTCATATTAGCATTTAGTGTCTCTACTGTGACATGTCTCCATGCTTTAATGATCTTTCCTTGATTTTTTTACCAGTTTATATGTGACACCGTAGATAGAAATGTCCTTGGCATGTGTGAGTTACACTACATGCTTATCAATAACATATATTACACCATACTACATTGTTACATATTATTATTAAATTAAAGCATCCTATAGTGTGCTATGCAACATAATGTACCACAGTGCTATACATTAAATATGCCATACCCTAACATACACTGTCCCATACCCTAAAACAGACTCGACTGTACTACTATTGCTGTTAATGTACGGAGGCAACAGAAATACATTCCTGTACATTATTTACTTTTGGACGCTAACTTCAATCTTCTGTCTATGATAGAATTATATTCCCATACACCACCTGGGCCCCTCAGCGTGTAAAGCAAAAGAGAAACAATCATCAGAAACAATCAGAGCGTTTGGAGTTGCCGCTGCGACCATTTATCTTTTCATAAGTTCAATCTGTTCTGAGGAGAAATGTGATCTGACCCAAACGACCTCCAGGCTCCACTATTAGATTAGCAGGGGAGGCTAGCGTTTCAGCTAACCAAATCACCAGTGGACTAATGACACCGGGAGGTGAGGGTCCGCCTGACCTTTGACCTCCAACCTCTATCTGTGCGGCTGTGGACCCTACGCAAGGGTACGACCTGCTAGCCTTCCTCATAACAAACAGGATGAGGGACGGACTTCAAATAGAAAGGAATATTATTGCGAGTGTGTATTCATATTTTAGTAGATGTTGTCTGGAGGGCTCTGAATCCTGAAGGAGACAACATGCCTGCCAGCACACTGATAATGTGTGCGTGTGCATGTGTGTGTGTGTGTGTGTGTGTGTGATTGGGCGGTGTCCAGTAGGGACCTTTGACCTCCCTGAGGTTACCCCCTCCATCAGAGGCAGAGATGAGAGACTCTCTGTCGAACCACATTACTATCCAACATGGATATGATCTGTTTTTTTAATGCAACCACTACACCAGTGACCAATGTTATTATTCTCTAAGAGTGGTCAACAAGACAAAAGGAAAATACAACAATAAAGATATTACACTGAAAAAATAATTCTCTAAGTGTGTGGGTGTGTGTCTGTGCGTGTTTGTGGGTGAGTGCGTGCGCAAAGAGTGTATGTATGTGTGTTGGTGTGTGACGATGAGGGTGGTGTGGATCCTAATGACATCCCCTGACACTACTAGGAAAATAATTACAGCACACACACAAACTGACACACACAAAAATGTCCATGTGTGTGTCCGTGTTTGTGTCCAGGGGTGTGTGAGCTCTGATCTTGGAGGTTTTGCAGCTGTGGCACTGAGCAACAACTGTTGTCACCTGCACATCCTGAACTGTTTCCGTGTGCGTGCGCGTGCGTGCGTGCGCGTATGTGTGTGTGTGTGTGTGTGTGTGTGTGTGTGTGTGTGTGTGTGTGTGACAGGGGAGACTGAGGTGATGAGTCTATCGCTGCAGCCTAGTTATTCTGCAGCTGTCAACATCTGTCTTTCTTTCCCTCGTTTCCTCTTCATCTCTTTCTGCCTCTCCTTACTTCCTTTCCTTTGCCCTTTTCTCTTCTCTTGTCCTTCACTGCTCTCCTATACTTCTTTATTTCCTCCCCAGTATTCATTACGATGGACGTGAAACTATCTGCATCACCTAAAACACAAAAAGCTTTTCTAAAAAAAACAATCCTCATTCGCGATTTATTTATTTATTTTTAATTGGATTCGGAACGGAGGAGTTCACAAACTAGACCGAGGAAGTAGGGGTCGACCGATTATCGGCCTGGCCAATTATCGAGGCCGATATTCCGCATTGTACAGATTATCGGTATCGGCTTTTTTTTAAATCAAATTGCCGATACGACTTTGGCTCTGATGCGGCCGTTTCTCTGGCTGCAGTCACCACTCTGTGTTCACGAGCAATGTCCCGCCCACAGCGCTATCTGATAGGCTATTACTGAAGTGTCAATCAACACTGAAGATTTTCCGGGCTGCAGCCAGCCAGAGAGGCGGGACCTTATCAGATTACAGGCAGGTGCGAAGAACGCAGACAGAGGCAAGCAGCAGCAGTGAGCGGTGTTTCGACGGTAAATCAGTTGAAAGCCGAAGTTCAATAAACATCCCAATCCCCTATGCTGAAGTTGCAAAAACACCACGATCTTATGATCCAATTCTATCAGTTTCCCAGTTACAAAGGGACCGGGGGGGGGGGGTAGCGTCTCGCAGCGGAGAAACTGTGACGCGCTGAGACGACTGGGACGACTGCTAGTGGAGCCTCGCAGCAACTCTGCTTTCTGCACCACAATCTGCTGAATTGGGACTACTAAATGAGTGAGACTCAAATATCAGAAGTTCAGAACAAGTTTTAGTAGTTTTTATTTTATTTTTACTTTACTCGGGGTCACAGAGAGGAAACCAGTTTTAAGATGTTGAAAAGTTCATTAAACATAGTTCAAAGAAGTTCTGTTATTCTACATTTTGACACCAAGATTTTCTGATTTTACTGCAAATGTATATCGGTTCCAAATATCGGTTATCGGTCTCCTTGATTACTAATAATCGGTATCGGTCTTGAAAAAGCCATATCGGTCGATCCCTACGAGGAAGTAAGAAAGAAAGGGAGGAAAGATGGAATAGGAATGGAATCTTTGAGGCGCCTGCTAGAAAATGTAATACTGCAGAGACTGAATAAAAAAAAACCCTGCTGTCAATAGGAGAAAAATGAGCAGTGAGAAATGATAAATTGTCAGACACATCTGTGATATTGACTGGTCTGAGAGAGGGAGTGAGTGAGGGAGGAGGAAGGACAGAGGGCGAGGAGAATGTTATAGACGGTTCTAAAATGGTTTTAATAACACCAAATCTTCTTTTAGACATACAAGTTTATTCTCTTTTAATTTCCCTCATTTCTTAATTCTGTATGATGATGAGATGATGATGATGATGATGAGCTGGTTGATAGTAAATAAAAATACACTGGTTATAAAATGTTTGTAAGTATGAGTGTAGTCACTGTATGTGTCTGCCACCGTTAAACAGGGCAATGTGTCAAAATAACTGTGTGTGTGTATATGTGTATGTGTGTGTGTGTGTGTGTGTGTGTGTGTGTGTGTGTGTGTGTGCTGCTTAGCCGTGTGGAGAAGGAGATGCTATGTGTTCCCCTAAGTGTTCTGTGCTGCTTAGCCCCGATATATTTGATTCCCTGTCTTATGTAATATAATTTGTGGAACCAAATAAAGTATTCAAGTGTGTGTGTGTGTGTGTGTGTGTGTATGTGTGTGTGTGTGTGTGTGTGTGTGTGTGTGTGTGTGTGAGATAAACTAAAAGTACACTGGCATTACGCTTCAGACAACACACACACCTTTTCAATTTAACATAGCACCACTGTTGATTTCTGTAGGTTATACACATTGTTTTTACCCTTACGCAATTAAATCAGTATTTTTTGTTCCTACCTGCTATGATGTCGTCATCCGTGACGTCCATTTCCTCCTCAGGAACCTTTGCTTCTATTGGCTGAGCCTCGGGAGGAGGCGGAGCCGGAGGGGAGGGCTCAGTGGTGGAGCCAGCTGAGGAGAGAGAGAAACATTTCATATTATTATAAAAAAGCAGCCTGTGGTGTCACATGAAACACACGGATGACAGGGGAAATTTAAATGTGTGTGTCATTGTTATATGTATATAAGTATATGTACACGTGATTCTACGTATGATAATATGGATGCAAGCATTATAATGAGGTTGGTAGTGCGGTCGTACGCACAGTTTTTATATTCAGAATATTCACAAATCTCTGTCAATACAACTCTGTCTGCACTGTGATGAACATAATTACAATAAGCTGTGTGTGTGTGTGTGTGTTGTTAGTAAGCTCATTCGGTGTTGATTCTCATTATCAGGATAACTGTCTTGGTTAAGTAGCTAATAAAGGTTTATATGGCCTCCTTATCACACACACACACACACACACACACACACACACACACACACACACACACACACACACACACACACACACACACACACACACACACACACACACACACACACACACACACACACACACACACACACACACACACACACACACACACACACACACACACACACACACACACACACACACACACACACACACACACACACACACACACACACACACACACACACACACACACACACACACACACACACACACACACACACACACACACACACACACACACACACACACACACACACACACACACACACACACTATATTTAGTGTTTTCATTTAGCCCTTATCTCTCCATTGCCAATTACGAGTGGCTTTCCATTAGCTGCTTTGCTAATGAATGATGCAGCGCTAATGAATGAAGCGACTAAAGGTAACGGCTAATCTCTGGGAAAACAGCATCATTAATTAATTACACACACACACAAAAACAACAGCCTGAAAAAAGAGATAATTTCAGAAATAAACATCATTTGGGGCATTTAAAAAAAGTGTAATTACATTGATTGTTCCTGGTTAACACTGTGCCTCATGTTTCAATTAACCTGCTCACACACACCGCTGACAGCCCGTCACATGACTCTATACAGCTTACACACACAAAGAAATACACAGCCTGGTGGTTAATTTACCGTGATTAAAGTGATAAAAAAAAGACTTAATTGAACTTAATTAAAAACACAATTGATGCTTTGCTGTGATTGGATAAAAAGACAAACTGATGTTTCCAATTACAAAGAGCTCTCAGTTCAATTTCAGTTCACAGGAGCTTTACAGTGTTGGGTGCAAGAGCAAATCCACAGAAACGAATAATTAGTAAAGATACATGTGATAGATACTATGTTCTGATTGGCTGACAGGTGTTACGGTTTGTCACGTCAAAAACAAAAGGTGGCTGAGAGGGCAAAATGCACAAAGGAATCATCCATAGGAGCAACAGATGAGCTGATACAAGAAATCTCTCCTTAGGGAAACTGATAGGCATACACACGCGGTTGCAAAAGGGTTTGAATGTTATAGTTTTATGTGTGCGTATTCGGAGCGGCATGAATCGTTACGCAATGCTGTTGGCCATGCTGCTTTAATGGTGTTTAATTTAGGTCGCTTCACTTGATAGTTTTGTGGGCCCTCCCATAAAAACCTCATGCCTTGGCGCCGGGTTCTCGAACATAACGTGAACCTCTTGTAAGCTCGACATTATCTCAGGAATCTAACCTTAAACTCATTCAAAAAAACGTTGACTTCCAGATGAGGAAGCCCAGAAGTGCTAACATGCTAAATGGGGTTAAGGACTCATTCCTGCACCACTTTATGAACCACTGTGCAGATTTGGCTAATTATGGTGTCGATAAAAAGGCACACACACACGGACAAAGACACACACACCCCCAGCCTATAACTGCAGGAGCAGAGGGAGGTGGAGGAGGGGCGGGTGACAGGGGGGAGGAAGAGGGGGCGTTCTGCCCTGCTCCAAGGTCAAGCTTGTCATGTCAGCCATGACACATAGCTCCCAGCATGCCTTGTTAACCTCCAGGATCCCGTCCTCCGCCTCCTCCTCTCTTCTGTCAGCCGCTCTCTCTCTCTCTCTCTATGTTCTTTAAATAGAGGGCTCTCCTCTTTTCCTATTTCAATTTCCTTTTATCTTTTCTCAAGAACTATTGATAAAACAATCAATGGAACATTTTTATTTCATGGTTTCTCTCTTGGAGAATTAGGCAGTCCAGTGTCCTTTATAGCATCTGTATTATTATTAATTCTTCAATTATCTTTGAATAATTTTAACAAACATATTTCAGAAATGTATTTATATCTATTTTTCGTATTTATTTTTGTGCTTTACAAACACATCCTACTTGTTTAGTCTTTTTGTCTTTATTAGGATCCCCATTAGCACTAGCATGAGCATTGGCTATTCTTCCTGGGGTCCTCACACACACAAAACATACATACAACAAAATTAAAACAAAACAAAACAGCTCATACTGTAATTTCATGCAATTTACAGTGTGGTATGAAGTGAAAACTAAAATGGTCATCCAATTATCGCCATCCTAAGGCCAAACCAAAGTAAATACAAATAAGTGTACATAATATATGCATACATAGCCACAGACACAGTTCAAATTTACTTTATAATACTTAAAGTGGACCTATCATGCTATATTTGAATAATATAGTGTAGGACCATACCTATATAAGGCATATTTATACTTTTTTTTTTTTTAAATACCAAACAGATCATGTATTTTAGCCATGCCTCATTTCGCTCAATTTGACAATTTCTAGCTCTGGGCAGATTCAGTGAGAACAGCACCACCTACAGGCCTGGCACATGTACTACAGCGTCTCCAGCGCTTTCGAACGGCAATGGCCGTGGCTGTCTCCTCCTGATTGGTGGAGTTGGCCCAATAGCCGTAGCGTATGGAGGAAAATAGAGAGGGTTGTGTTTTCTGACACTTGGTGAGTTCCCTGGAACACCGGGGACACATGTTCATGTATAAAAGACGTACAAAAGTGCATTTTGCATGATAGGTCCCCTTTAAATAATTTTTTAGCAACCTTTTGAAATGTACTTGAGAATTTTCCTGAATGATGTCTAAAGAGTTCCACATTACTGTTTTCTGTCCCATATTTGATTTAGATTTGGGTAATACAAACCTTCCTTCTATTGTATGTCGTGTTTGATAGTTATGTTGAGCATATTGCGCGATAAACCTTTGTGATAATATATGTGGTGAGTGAGTCACTGTAATATTTCTGACAAAATTTAACAAAATATAAGTTGACCTCTGTCTGACAGTTAACCATTTCAGTGACTCTTATTATTGTAAATTTAACAAAAACTAATATCTAAGGAATATATTGGAGAAGGTTATGTATAAGATGTATTTAAAAGAATATAAGGACACTCAATGTCACCTACATCGACCAAGCAAAGAATGAAGAAGGGACGGAAAAAGGGCAGAGGAGGTGATAAGGGGGAGGAAAGGAAATGAAGTGGAAGAGAGGGAGGAGAAGTGGTGATGAAAAGACAGAAAAGAAACAGGTTATTAGGAGGAGGTGAGAGGATGACAAGAAAAGCAAATGAGAGTTGGAGGCGGATCTCTGACAGCAGGTCCACGAGTTTAAAGAAGACGGACATGACTGGGTGATCGAGGCAGATCGTGAACTAAAGACTGAGGAGAGAGAGAGAGAGAGGAAATGGTGACTGCTGTTCAGCGATCAAAGAGCTTCACACACACCGTTTGACCCTAAAAACTGTGTGTGTTCATGCGTGTGTGAGGCCGAACAATACCAGGGACTTGTTTAATCAAGTGTGTGTGAATATGAGTGTGTGTAGAGACCCTCTCTCTCTCTCCAGGGCCCCAACAGTCCCCTTTCTCCCCCCCCCCCCCCCCCTGCAGATCTGGAAGTCTTCCACCCCAAAGATTAAAGCTTTACTCTCTGTTCCTGCTTTGAGTCCATATGCTAAGCTAGGCTAACCGTGTCTGTCACAAACATCAAAAAACATATTGATTTTCTCATCTAACTCGAAGCTATAATGAATATTTCCCATCTTTTTGTTTAATAATACTTATTCTTTGTAGATTTTATACAGAAAAATCTTTATTAAAGTTTATAAAAGTGAATCCTAAGTATTATTGAAAAGTATGATTTATATAAAAAGCACTAGCTCTTTGATGTATACATGTATTGTTTTTATATTTTATATTTTAATGCCTTGTCTGTTTTTAGTTTATTGTGAAATATCTGAAAGCTATGTCTCCAAAGCAGCTACTTAAACTGAACCGTGATGATAAACGCTGTGCTTGGTTCATTTCTCTCCCTCTGAGTGCAGGTTAACAACTCCAGCTTTGCCCCGTTTCCTTTGTGTTCAAACCTTTTAAACGCTTCCAGGAGAGCTCAAAGGTCAGGGCCACTGCTGTGTGTGTGTGTGTGTGTGTGTGTGTGTGTGTGTGTGTGTGTGTGTGTGTGTGTGTGTGTGTGTGTGTCGATTGCTGAGCCCAGTACTGCGACAGTAGGACTCAGTGACATTTCCTCCCACAAAAAGCTAATGGATAAATACAGGTGTATTCCTTTTAACATCAACTACTCTGCTGCTGGAGAGGATGAGCTGAGAGAGAGAGAGAGAGAGAGAGAGAGAGAGAGAGAGAGAGAGAGAGAGAGAGAGAGAGAGAGAGAGAGAGAGAGAGAGAGAGAGAGAGAGAGAGAGAGAGATTTTACACGAGACATTCAAAGTGTTTTTGACGCTCAACACTTGTACATGTACACTTTCACTTCAGAAAATGGACCCTGGGAATTTATTGATGCTACAAGTCTGTTGTTTTTTCTCTAGCCCACTTCTTTCACAGGCTCTTGTTCCCCATCACATATCTCCTGCTTTCTATAGTCGTGCACGAATGAGTCCTGAAACACGGAAATTAGTTAGTATTTTATCACTTGCTGTTCCTAGTCAACAAGTCAACTGTTTTTACAACAAGTTTTGGGTCAGATGCAAGGATTTAAGATCTGTGGCTAACACAAGCTGAAGAGATTTTTTTACGTTTTGTTCCACGACATAAAATAATCAGTACATACTCCACTCGTGAATGTCTGACGCTTCTGTGTTGCTTAAATACGGCGGTTGCTAACAAGTGAATGAATACACTACTAAACGTCATCAGGCAGAATACGAGTCTCTCAGCTACAGTATGTAGTTTGTCGATAGCCTAACATTAGCTTTTTCCTTCTGGCGAGTGCATTTACTCTTCCTCTGCGTTTGTCAGAGATGTTTTATTCTGTAAAATATTCCAAAATCCGATGGAAATTCCCATCGGATTTTGGACAAACGTTAATCTGCAGCGATTAAAACACAGGGTCACAGACCAGGAATGGTTGACACACCCTGTCTTACAGGAAGAAAATAAGGTCGGAGTTTTAGTTCAAAATGTGTGGAAATCCTATATTTCGTGTTCCACAACAGACTTCTCCAGAGGATTCAACACATTCCCCGAATTTTCCCATGATATTCCAGGAGCGGCGGGAGTCGTCTTACTCTGTTCCAGTATTGCTGTGCAGCAAACAGATCAAATTCAATGACCCTTTAACCTCTCTCTCTCTCTCTCTCTCTCTCTCTGCCCCCCAACCCCCTCCCCTAGTCCCCTGAGGTCACCACCAGCCCATCACTCCCCCCCCCCCCCCCGGTACTGCTCTGGTAACACAATACTGACCGGTGCCCGTTTCCATGGCAACTGTTCCCCTGAGAAACCCCCAGCATCCTCAGCAACCACAAGGCGACTCCCAAACACACACAGGACACACAGGACACACAGATTATTTTAGTCGGCTGTTTCTAGTAACAGACGGTGGAGCTCTACCTTCCTTCTCTTCAGCAGGTGTAACTATAGACAGAGAGACGGAGAGCATGGAATATATAAAATTGAATAGAGAGATAGAGATCGGGAATAGTTCCTTAAGCTGTGACAAAAATGTAAAGCTAACTGATCTTTAAAACCACAAACATGACTGGAAATAATGTTTGTCAAACAAATTAATACTGCAGGCAGCAATGGATGGGTCCTCACATATCAACCTGTTTTAGGGGTACTGTTGTGACCCTGTAACCGCTGCAGTGCATAATGGGTGACTATTAAAGAACCAGGGAAAGACACTGGAAATGACACATTGCAAATCATGCAGTACTTCCATTATGCAGTATGTAGCGCTAGAAAACACTAGCTAAACAAACATTATTATGATGCTGTACTGATTATCATGTGTAGACCATACAACGTCCAACAAGGCTGACTTTCTGCTGGTCGTTGGTCTATGACTGTGGGTCATTGTTGACTTGTAAAAGTCCTCAGACAGGGAGTCTTATCATGCATATGGGATTTAGGGCTGTAAAAACAATGTACATTGGAGTTGTACAAACCTTCTGTATTATGGCGAGTGTCTCAAAAGTGGCTACGACATCAAAGCAAGGGTCTTGCAATGGAAAACTTTCTTTGTATTTTAGTCTTTAGGTTCTTAAAATGGAACGGACAAAATCTGAATATGGTTTAAGTTTTGTAGCGGTTGCTAATGAGTCCCCTTACGATACAAAAGCAGGGAAATTGTAACAGTGAATATATTTGGGTTCTGTTAATGCATACGCCAAGTTTTGTGCATTTTCCATGGTGAATGGTAATGGAACTACACTTTTTGGGGTTTTTTTTTCCAGTCTGTGATTCCTCAAAGAGCTTTTTCATAAAGAAGTTTATCATCCCTAAAAGACAACTTCCTGTTTCATTGATAACGATGCATTCACAAACTTCTTTCACATATCTTGTATTTGTTTCCTCATATCCACAGAGGATGCAGTCTCAATTGCCCTCCACTTAGTACTCCCACGTCTGTAAAATAACAACACCTACGTCAAAATGCTTTTTGTTGATTTCTCCCACACAATATTTTTTATTAAACCTACCACTCTGGGCTTAAAAACCACACTCTGCAACTGCATATTGGAATTTCTCACAAAGAGCTATCACTCAGTTTGGTTTGGTGGCCACACTGCCTCTACTCTTGTGTTCAAAACTGGGGTTCCCCAGGGCTGTGTGCTCGGCCCCCTCCTGTTCAAGCTGTACATCCGCAACTAAAAAGGAGGTATAAACCAATCACATCTTTCTATCATTCTTTGAGTTATATGGCAGTGTTGGGTACTTACGGGAGCTGACAGTGTCCACGTACTGAGGCAGGTATGGAGCCCACAAGTCAATGGTGTCTTTACGTCCTGATTGGCCAATCCGCCTCAACTCAGCCAGTAAGAGAGCTTGAGCTGCTTCACGCACCTAAAACGGAAAATAGGGTAAGGTTATGAATTGTTGTTTTACTTCCATACAGGGTCATTAGGTAAATAGCCATGTTGAAGCTCATGCTATATCATTTTAAAAATGTTATTCATTTTTACATTTCAAATAATTCATATCAATTATCCTGTTATTAGAAAAAGAACAATACAGCTAACGTTTCTTTCAAAATGGGGTTGCTTGATATTGTCGGCGTGTGTGTGTGTATGTGTATGTGTATGTGTGTGTGTGTGTGTGTGTGCGTGTGCGTGCGTGCGTGCGTGCGTGCGTCTTACCTCCAGACAGCGGTCCTGCCATCTTCTCGCCAACATCTCCAGCAGAGGAGGTCTGAACTTGTCCAGTCCAAGGAGGTCAGGGAGCATCACACAGTGCATGGCTGCTAGCTGGCTCCAACCTGCACACACACACACACACACACAAAGATACACAAACAGTCAGAGGAGACACAACAAATATACAATTCAAAGGACTCTCATCAGCTCATTCACACATCTCACTGCTGTCACATAAAAACACATTTTCTTTTAATTGTATTTATAGGTTATAAGAAAGTGTTGGGACAGATCAAACAATATGGTGATGATGCAGCTTGTATTAAAGCCGACCAAATGAATATTTCTGATTTTGTGTACAAGCAGAAATGTTGTTTGAATGTTATCCCTAGAGGAAAGACTCACCAAAAATATTTAGGTCTGAATCAGAGGACTAGAAATGTCGAAATTGGTCTGGTCAGCAGTTATATGGTTCAAATGTTATGAAGTGTTAGATAAACCATCTGATTTCATACTTTAAAAAAAAAAGTTTTACCATTACACACTGCAGAGAGCGTAAACAATACGTATACCATAATCAATATATGAAATATTGCTTTGAAAGTGTTCAAAACACAATTTTTACATTTGTTTCATGCCCCTTCAGGCCTAACAAAATGTTTAAAATGACAGCAGAGAGTTTCTCACACTCACAGACATCCTTCTTACTTATACAAGTCTCACTAACAACAGGACACAGGATGGGAATATTATCGGCTAATATTTGCAGTCTCTATTGGAGCAAAGTTATTATTTTTGCTAACCAGAGTATGTTTGATGGCATTCGACCAGGTAAACAACAGATATACAGCACTGCAGATTGATCCAAGCCTCATAGCGACACCTTAGCATGATGAATGAGTGTTTTTTTGTATTTCATGTGTGGAGGAGTTTACTTACAACCTTAAAAATAATTTGAGGTTTATAGATTATGTTAGAAAGATCATATTCTCAGCAATAACACCAGTGATTGGTGTTAAAACTGTCGTTCAAAATGTCTTGGTATCGCTTTAAAAGGCCTCAAATCTCGCTGAATCAGTCTGAGCCAAAATGATGGCATATATTTATATTTAACACCAAACAGTAAGACATGTACACCAGGTTTAACACGTCTGTGACGACAAATGGACTTAAATGTTTACTCGCTGATACTCCAAGCACCTTACTCACATATATTGGTTTAATATATGGTTTCCAGAGAAGATGCATCTTTGAACAATGCACTTGAATGGACAGTATACGGCTTTCAAGCTGGAAAGAAATTCCATCTAGATTTCTTTGCCAACGGCACTATGTAGACTTACCTCCGCCATTGGAATATACAGGAACATATACAGGGATGCATTTCACAAAAATAAAAATGTTAGTCTGTCTTAAACCATAATCAAACTGTCTTATAATGCATCAGAAAATAATAATCAGTCAACTTCTATTCACAACATGTGCATTCACTGTCTTGCAGAAATCTCAAATTCAAAGTTTTTACATCTCACCACAACTATTTAAACTTGCAAACCCATGCTGGGGGAAGAACAGAAATCCAGTTAGCCCAAATGCTAACACAGGAAGTGCTGTTATTTCTTCAGCTCTTGAATACAAGTTGGGTCATAATGATAATATGAAATGGGAGAACCTGCATCAACATGTTATCAGACTTAACTTTGATGTGTAACTTCATTTGGATATACTGTACATCTGATGTTTTATCAGATTAGGTCGTGTGGTTTAAAACAACTAGGAAATGTGGGAAGTTACATGACAAATAGGTCACTTTGGGTTGAAACAAGTATGTGAGTGGCAGTGTTTGTAGCCAGTGGTGTACTACTACTAAAACTAGAAGTTTTCAATTTGAATAATAAGGTTTCTGCAGGGCAGTGCTTATATAAAAACTAAAAACTTGACATATTTGCTATAGTTGCCATTTACTATAACATAAAATTAGAGGTTGGTTCTTAATATTAAAAGGAATGCGTCTCTGTGTGCATGCTTGCTGCTTTCCTGTATTAAACTAAACAATAAAAAGAATCCTAAATTGCTATATTTTAGTCTCTTTTGCGGGCACATTCAGGTTGTTCATAGTATTTCGGGCAACAGGTCTCTGTGTTAACACCCTGTTAGAAAAACATGTTTTAGTTATATCTGTTTAAAAAAGAGAAAACAGCATTAGGCCATGAGAGGGACACCAGAAAGACTTCAGCCATGAAGCTACAATGAACACTTAAGTTCATTTACAATACATTTTTTAAGTTTACATAGCTTCAAACATAACTTTTGCAACATATTCAAAATTCAGTAGCACACTGTCAGATGGACATTCTGCACAAACCAGATTTTTAAGTATTTGGTCTGTTTGAATTGTTTTTGTTGGCGTTTTTTCCCTCCAGAGTCACACTCCACATTCCATCAGATGGAAATAGCAAGCATGCAAACAGTGAGCATAGAGACACTGAACCATCGGGACAGATGGACATTCAGACAGAGACAGAAGACACAGGACAGGGTTGCCCAATTCTGCCAACAACTAAAAAAGAAAGGGCATAAGGACCGTTGTCATTGAACTCTCAATTCCATCAGTTAAAAAAAGTCGAATTGTTTGCTGATGACACGGCACTTTATCTCACCTGCACTAGGAAACGTGTGTACATTTGTTTTTACAAGAGTTTGTTGCTGTTATGTTATTTTTCTTTATAGATATGCCTGGGGATTAAGCTCTTGCTATTGTAGCAAAACTGGTTTATTTCCAATGATCAAGTTTTTGCGTCAAGTTTGGCAGCATTCTACTTTTGAGAATGTCTTTATCTGAAGGAATTGAAAGTGGACTGAACTCAGCTATGATGGACAGACAGAGAAACACAGGGTTCTTTAACAAGACAAGGACAAAGACACTGCAAAGAAGACACCGGAGATGAAAGCCTAACATTTGCAGCAGTTATAAAAGCAAGACTTATGCAATAAATTAGGGAGCAAGACTCAAGAGATGAGCAGGAAAAAACTGAGAAGTAAGAGGAAGTGAAGAACTGTGGCATCAAGGGAGACAGAAAGAGCGAGAACTAAGTAAATAGGAATGAAAAGTGAAAGAATTTACAACAAAAATGGCAAAGAGAGAAGGAAGAAATGGAAAGAGCAAAGGAAAGGATGTAGAAAGAAGATCTTGGAAAAGAGAGAATGGCCCTTAGAGTTTTTCTTAAGTGCTACCCGTCAGTTCAGTCTGTACCTTCGTTGACTGAGGGGATGTTATGAAAAGCAGCAGGGGGGGCAGTGGTAACAGTAGGAAGAGTGCTGATGTTGGCTGTGGCAGCTACAGAAGGTTGCAAAGGAAGAGAAGGAGAGAAATGGGCAAGAAGGAAAGACCAGGTTAGGAATATATAATCACATTAAACAAAGCAAAACAGAAAGTAGAGATAAGCAGTCAGGCAGCAGGGAAGAAGAAAATGTATTAACAAGAAACACACAAGTAAAGAAACTAAAAAGACATGTATCATGGAAAATAAATAGTTATCAAGTAAGGATATAATAAGTTAATACATATTGCATATACAGTGTTGTTTACATACACAACTCTGGCACAATCAGCAACAGGCCCTGCAAGAAAGATAACATGAAGAAAGTCCAAATCAAAGAAAAAGTAGGCTGTTGCGGCTGTGTATGGTTCTTCCACACGCTACTGAGGCTGCTTGTTAAATGAATCAATTATTAATCAATCAATTGGTGCCAATATGTCTTCATTTATCAGACTTCAATCATCCAATCCACCAAACTAGAGTCAGCAGTAACAGAAAATTGGCAGAGGAGATTTGTCACATTTTTCATGGGCGCACCCCACATACTCAGCTCTGCTGCTCATCCCACAAATGCTTGTTCCTCACAAATGTGGTACCATTGGAAAGGTAAGAAAACAGGCTTTCCAACAGTATAAGTTTATTGTCAAAAAGCATTGTTACAACATAGAAATACTCTACCAAACACAAATTGCCTTACTTTTTGTGTTAAGTTTATATATTCTTATCCATTGCTTCAGCTAAAGTTGGCAATAAGCTATGTAAGATTTCCCTCCAAACCTACATCAATTCAAAATCATATGACCACTTAGTGTTAGTTGTCTATTCAGTAGAAATCATAATGAAAATTCCAACAATCTAGGATTAAATATGTGAGAAGAGGTTGATGATGGGGCCAATAGCTCTGGCATTAGCCGCCTATAGTGGCTAGCACATGCAGATGATGTAATGACAGTAATGTGCCGTTTACACGAGAACGCAAACGGTTGTATCCGCTACTTTTCTCTTTCGTATAGCCCGTTCGTTCACACGAGGCCGTAACGGAAACACGGAAACGGACCCCGCAAACGATAACGGGTCCCAAGGTGGATAGATCTGCAACCGGAACGCTCTGGGGGGCCAAACGGCTCCGTGTGTACGTCCCTATACGATCATTTCCTGATAACAATGAAGCCATAGCCCCACCTCTCCGCTCACCTGCTGTAGCACACTGCTAGTTGCTACTGTCAGTAGCTACTGCTACTGCTACTGACCATGCTACAGATGTTAGTGCAAAATCTACAGCTCCTCTACCACAACCATCAGCAACAAGTGGACATGGAGAATGACATGAACTACATGTTGCCAAATCCACCGCAGGGCATAATCAGAAGGGCAACCATGGCAACCATGCTCGGGGGTCTTCTTCGCTGCTTTTGGTGTATTTTGTGGCGAAAGTACAGCGCCACTTACAGGCCCGGCATATGTACTACAGCGTCTCCAGCGCTCCCGAGCGGTCTCGTGTGAACGGAAGACCTTTTTGATATCGTATTCGGTTCGTTTGCGTTTCGTTTGCGTGTAAATGGGGTCCAAGAAATAGCTGCTATCGTTAGCATAACTTCCCAAAAAGAGAAGCTGTCTTCGCACAGTAGGAACATAATCTACCATAACAGCATCATTTTAAGTACACACTGTATTCTTATGTAAAGCAAACCATGAAGAATATGTCCTTGTGATACACATTGGTTCATACACTTTTAGATGGGCCTTTGCAAGCACTGTTAATACAGTATGTCATCTACAAACCAGTTTGAAGTGTTTTCCCATTAAGACCAGGTGCATGTTGCGAAAAATTATTGTTACAGTGGATGAAGGGGGTGGGGGAGGGGTGTCTAAAGTCAAAGATGAATCTTGATTGGGCCAAATTTGACCTCGAGTCACCCAAAACAATTCTGCTGGGTTTCCCCAGACCTGAACACCAAATTATACACTTTTCTTTTTAGAGACCTTCAGACTTGGCTAAAATGGTCAAAATCTGTTTTGCAGTGTTTATATATCTGTTGTGGAGGATATCATGAAGCCTCGTTCCCATAAAAAAAACTAGAGGGTAGTTATTATATCATTTTAACTTGAAACGGGTCACGGGAGACCCCAACACAACATAAGGGTTAAGGTTTCAGACTTTCAGGCACAAGCTGATTATTAAACCCATATTCAATAGGACGAATTCAAAAAAGAAATTATTTGGTATATCGATTTGATTTTTCCTTATGCTAGGGCCAGAAACCTGAAACCTTTTTACTGTGGAGATAAAATTATTAAGTCGTTTTTCAAGGGTATTTGACAATTAAGGATCTCAGTAACTAAGGACATCTCGATGCAGTCATAGACAGTACATATCTTTACAGTTACACATTAGAAAAACTGAAATACATACAGAGAAATCACAACAGGACACATCAGAGAAATCGCAACATCCCATAAGTTGAGGGTTTAGGGAAAACGCACACAAAAGAGACATTGACTGAAAGAACAAAGAAAGAAATATTGGAGAGAAGTGTTTGTACAGTCAGCAGGCTGAAGCCATGCAGTGTTGGACAGAGAGAGACAGAGAAGATGAGAGCAGGTCGCAAGCATCAGTGCAGAAACATACATTCAAAATGAAAATCTGCTGAATGAGGAGTTTAATACAACTTCTTCACCTTGTGTTTTGTATCATCTACTTAAGGCCTTGGTCCAATCATAATCGAGGACAATGCCCATTAGAAAAGGCTTGGATGTGGGTGGTAACATCATTATATAGTCATACTACCATTGATCCTGGTAGTAACACTCTCAAACAACCCAATATGCAGATGATACTTTAATATTCACAGCTAACGTAGAGAGAAATCAGGTCGCTATAACTTCACGCAGCATCAAGTTCAAACTAAAGCAGTTAAATGTTATCATCGATAAGTCAAATACAGTTTAGTTTAAGGAAAGCTATGTAATGTCACAATATAACATGGTCAGTATAGCACTGTATTTTTGTTAGCATTGCCAATACATTAAAGTGTTGAAACACCTTGAAGGGCTTCCCAGAGTTTTGCAGTCTCAATTAAATATGAATGTTGTCCTGAACAGTATTTAGGAGTCTAAAAACCCACATGACATAATTAAAGCATTGGCACCATCATCTAAAAGGATTAGCCTCCAGAATGTTTGTAGTTGATAGAATATCTATTAGTCTATAGATGAGAGTAACACCTACGTCACTTCCCGGGCAAAAATTACGGCCACGCCCACTTTTGGGGGAAAACAACGCTGTCATTTGAATGGCGGTCAAAACTAATTCTGAAGTTTTTGCCAATCCGATCAAAAAATAAATAAAACGGTGGATTTTTGGATCTTCAAAGAGCCCGATTACGATGGCCAGACAGGCAAACAATTACATTAAATCATTGGAAATCGACAATAGGGCTCGATATATGGTTAAATTAAAATCAGTAGGCGAGGCTGTACTTTCTCCAGCTGTTACTCTCATGAGTGAGGCGGAAAATAATAGTTTTATCATGCCAAAAAGCGATTTCTAATGGCTTAATGTAATTGTTTGCCTGTCTGGCCATTGTAATCGGGCTCTTTGAAGATCCAAAAATCCACGGTTTTCTTAAATTTCTGATCGGATTGGCCAAAACTTCAGAATTTGTATTGACCGCCATTCAAATGACAGCGTTGTTTTCCCCCAAAAGTGGGCGGAGCCGTACTTTTTGCCCGGGAGTGACGCATTTCTTACTCTCATGTATGATAGTCTTTAAAAGTAAACATTATGCATCATACATGTATTTCTCGTCTCAAGGTTTGATTGGCGCTCCTTTAAGAACGTAACCTTGTTGCATCTGTTTTTCTACACTCGTACAACAGTTTTCAAATACAGATGTGGAGCCACTTTGAGCTTATCTTGATCAACCAATTCTTATGGATAGAAACACGAAATTACAAAGTAACCGTCTGCATTTCTTTTGCTAATTTTATAAAAAATCTGGGTTACAATTGATCAGTTCATTCACATGGAAATCTGGATTTTTAAAAACAGTTATTACTGGTGGAAATTGCAGGCAGTGTTTGGACTAAAACCCAGACAAATAAATGTGTGTTTAGATGAAGGAGTGTGATGGTAAGAGAGGTTTTTAGGTATGTTAAATTATGTGCATGTACACCCGGCTCTCATTCTCTCAGGGTAAATGCTGCAGTATATTAGAGGGGCCTCCTCATTTATTTCTCTGTGAAAAGAGACTCCATCTCCTTCACAAAGCCTTTGACACACACACACACACACACACGCACACGCACGCACACACACACCCCAGGTTGGAGTAGCAGGCTGAGCAGAGGTCACGGCCGAGCGTTCCCCCTGAATGCTGTTGAATAGGCGTGTGGCGTGAATAAGTCCACACGCTTGTCACGCTTGGCCTCCATTAAGGCGTGACAATAGCACTAAAAACCCGCCTCCCCCCAAAAACCGAGGGTACCACCCATGGCACGTGTGTGTGTGTGTGTGTGTGTGTGTGTGTGTGTGTGTGTGTGTGTCTTGATTTTTGGTGAGTGAATGTACCGAGCAGTGTGTGTGTGTGTGTGTGTGTGTGTGTGTGTGTGTGTGTGTGTGTGTCTTGATTTTTGGTGAGTGAATGTACCGAGCTGTGTGTGTGTGTGTGTGTGTGTGTGTGGTAGGCAGATGGTGACGGCTGGTTAAAAACGTCCCCTACAGTGAACCAGAGCAGGTTTCTCTCTGCAAAGAAAGACTCCAAACTTTCTTTCATCTTCACAGAGTGCACTTCTCCTTTCTCTCCATTTCTATTTTCGTTTTGTTCCGTTTCTATAGATGATTCATCCACCTCTCTTTTGTTGTAACAGTTTAAATCCGCCGCTTCCTGCGGTTCCCTCAATATTTTCCGTTTACGTTTTTTTGTTAGGGGGAGTTATTTCTTATCCAAATTGAGGGTGTAAGGACAAAAGGAGTCATGTGCTGTGCAGACTGTAAAGCCCCTTGGGGAAAGTTGTGATTTTTGATTTGGCCTGTACAGTATAAATAAAATGGACTTGAACTCTTAAAAAAATGTATTACTCGTGGGGCTACAAGGTTGAGAACAAAACCGGGAGTTATTTTAGAGCTAAACTCAACGCTGTGTTTCCTTGTGAAGACTTTTCTTAGTATGAATCTTTTAACTTGTAAATCCGCTTTGGATCTGACTCCACCAAAGGTTGGAGCCTGTTTACACACACTATGTTTGGAGCAGCAGAACATTTCTCTATCGCTCCTGACCCGGGGAACGGCAGCTTGCTCCTGTGATGTTTCAGGGGTTTTTTCCTGTAACTCTCTGTGGGTTTTATTGCCGGTGGGCTGCATTATCAAACCCCCGCCTCTCCTCCCTCCCTCCCTCCCCCCGCAGGGCCCTGGGGGTGTGTGAGGCCAGCACCCCCCCCTTCCCCTTTTGTAGTTACCTTGTTTGATCTGGGCCTGTAGCGCCGGGTTGGAGGGCTGAGGGGGGGCGGTCAGCGTCCTGCGAGGAGTCTCCGGGGTTCCTCCTGGTCTGGGAGGCCTGGAGCGGGATCACAAAGAGGAGGCATGAAATATTAAATGGGCAGGCAGGATAGAGGTCTGCCAATACACACACACACACACACACACAAACAAAAATATAGAGAAATACACCAACAGAAACGCGGACATACATAAAACCATGAGCTCACACTAACACCATTTTTTTCCCTGCAACCAACTGCTTGAATTTCTCGATGTTAGTGCGTGTGTGTGCGTGTGTGTGTGTGTGTGTGTGTGTGTGTGTGTGTGTGTGTGTGTTTTTCTCAGGCTCCAGCCTATTGGATTTTGGGTGGAGGACTGACTGTGAACAGACTGGAGGCGTCTAACTTCCAGAGACACACAAACACTTCCAATACAACAATCGATGGAGTGATCATTAAAGGGTTGCCAGGCAACAAAAACTGCCAGGTAGCTTTACAATTAGCAGTTAAAAACGCCAAAAGTATAATGTAGGGATATTTTTTAAAGTGACCACTTCCTATTGTTTTCTCACTGACTCCATGTGTTTGTGTCACTTGTATTTCAGATCAGAGTTTGTGATTCTTATTCATTTCTAACTTCATTTTCAGATTTAGTGTCTCTACTTTAAAGAGTCCTCTCCTGCTGATGTTCAGGTGTATATCAGTATGTAGTGTCTCTACTTTAAAGAGTCCTCTCCTGCTGATGTTCAGGTGTATATCAGTATGTAGTGTCTCTACTTTAAAGAGTCCTCTCCTGCTGATGTTCAGGTGTATATCAGTATGTAGTGTCTCTACTTTAAAGAGTCCTCTCCTGCTGATGTTCAGGTGTATATCAGTATGTAGTGTCTCTACTTTAAAGAGTCCTCTCCTGCTGATCTTCAGGTGTATATCAGTATGTAGTGTCTCTACTTTAAAGAGTCCTCTCCTGCTGATGTTCAGGTGTATATCAGTATGTAGTGTCTCTACTGGGACATGTCTCCATGCTTTAATGTTCAAAAAGCTCTTTATTTTTCTCATACTGTCTGTGCTGCAGCACCTCTTTTCACCCTCTGTCTGAAACCAGAGCCCAGTCTGCTCTGATTGGTTAGCTGGCCGGCTCTGTTGTGATTGGTCAACCGCTTAGAGATGTCCCGCCCCTTAGCTAACCACGGACAATATGTAGGAGCGCTAGCCAATAGAAGCACACATGTAACATAGTGATGTCACTATGTTACAGAGGTAAACAAAGGAGTCCAATGGAGGCGTTTCAGGAGGGGGGGGGGGGGACACACAGGGATTTTAGCCTTTGCAGAACATTTACATGCATAAAACCCTTAGTATGTGCATCTCATAAAGTTGTACAAGCTGGACATTTTTTGGGGGGCTGTTTGTTATCAAATAAATCATCTCATCTTAGTATAAAATAAATAAACGTTAGTTGATTAAATTCCCATCAAAACTCTCTTTAAAAATCAGTACTAAGCGTTGAAATGTGCCTCAGGTGTGATTGGACATTGAGCGGATATACTTTTAATAATATCCTCAGGAAAAAAGAGCTTCGTATGACTTGTTGAAGAAGTAGCTTCAATAGACGTGGACAGGTAGAAGAGTTCTGTGTTTTTCTACTTTGTGTTGGACTTCTGATGTTTTAGTTTCATCAACAGCAGGACTTCAGGGGCTTCACGAACAACTCAAGCCTCAGACAGAGCTGGTGGAGGGGAGTGCTGTCGTGTTGTGATGAAATACTAAAACACTAAGAGTTCAGGAGCGCTTCTTTTCAAACTCCAGCATACAGGGAAGAAACTTTCCTGCTGTCATAAATGTGAGATGGGGAACATGAAAAAGCCAAAACCCCAAACACGTTCAAATATTGAGAACTAGGGTTTGGACGGCGATAGAGAAGACGGGTTTGAGTTTTATTAGGAAGTCTTTCTCCATCTGTAGCTGCTCCATCACCTGCTCTGATTTGGAAAGAGGAGAAGTTCTTCTGAGGAAGTGATGAACAGCTTTTAAAGTGTTCCTGAGTCCTCTTTGTCTTCTCAACAAAGTTTAAACAGAGAGGTGGTGTTGAGTGTCGCTTTTTAAAATAGGAAACTTCAAGGTTGTGCGATTCTTATTGTCTTGAGAAGAGTTTCATCAGGTAACAAGCCTTGAAGCATTGCGTGTGAAACAAAGTCAATGGGTTGATGTGAATGAGGTGTATGACGTAAAGCGAATTCGTGGCATTTGGTATTTTCACGGAAGCCGATGGGCGTTAAGATACTTAACATTTAGGAGAACATGCAGCCCTCTTTTAGCTCAAGCAGGGTATATGCAGGAATCCTGAAGTCAAATGTAATTCCTTTTAAGACCCTTTCCATACATTTTAAGACCTCATCGCCACTGAGTTCTAAGCGGTTACCTTGGCGACACACTTTACCTCTCATTTACTATATACAGTATTGATTGTCCTTCCTCCTTATCTTCCAACCATTTGGACGCAAACTTGCATTTCCCCATAACGACTTTGTTTAACAACCGGCGTAAACGGAGCTTCGCGCGCTATCAAGCAGTGAGCGCGCGATGTCCTGTTCAGATGACGTCAAATCCAACGGGATGCCATAAATAAACTACACAGAATCACACTACACACCTACGCAATGATTACATTCAGGCAGACTGTAGAATACAACCTCTTTGGACAATTTATATACTTATTGAAAACAAGCTACAATTTTAATACTAGTTGAACATTACATTTTTACATTTGTATGTGTTTTTTAAAATATTTTTCTAGTTATTGTGCTTTTTATCATGTTTTTTAATTATTGTTTTATTATTGTACTCCCATTGTGTTATTTAATATGTATTGCCTGTACAGCACTTTGGTCAACTGAAGGTTGTTTTAAATGTGCTATATAAATAAATAAAGATTGAGATTGAGATTGAAGCTACAAAATGTAATACCTTGGAAAATGCCCTTTAATATTTTTTAATAGCCTTAATATTCGCTAAATTAATTTATCAACTTTTAATACTTTTTAAGACCCCGTGGACACCCTGTCTAGGCATAATTAACAAAGGTCTTCAATGTCTTGTGATTTTTATATAACTTTAAAGTACTTTTGTAGGCAGACCCTGAATCGAGTGCTCGCACAACAAAGAGCAATGAGATTTTTCGATTGGATTTTTGAATAATTTCAGGCATCAAATGAAAAACACGCTCAAAAACGTTGACTTGGCATAATGCTGACTCATTCTTGTACCACTATTTATTTTTTTTTTTTTAGATATGTCCAATTGCTTCAAGAGGCCTTATGGTCTTAGTCCTTTGAAAAAAGAAATATAACGGATTGGTTCCTAATTGTATTAATTGCAATTAGCGACTTGGTTGTGCTATGTCAGGCTAGCTACTCACTAACATAGGAAAACACTCCACTGAGAGACATCATTTATTTCCATCTCACTAAGTAAATTAAAGGTATAAGAGGATATTGAAAGGCTGTTTCAGATGTTCTAATGTTACCTTATTAAGTGAAGATGATTAAACACAAAGAAAACAAAATGACAGACTGAACACAAGTGGAATAAGCTGAACAAAACAACCAGTCCACCCGGTGTTTCTTTACACATCTCTCTCTCTCCCTGCAGGTATGCTGTGAAGGATTGGACGAAATAATGAAATGTTTGTGTCGGTGTACAGCAGCAGGACCTCCATGTGAAAGGGGGCCACAGCGCACACACACATCACACACACACACACACACACACACACACCACACACACACACATCACACAACACATCACACAACACACACACAACACACCACATCACACACATCACACACACACACAACACACAACACACACACACCACACACACACACACACACACACACACAACACAACACACACACACACACATCACCTACAACACACACACACACACATCACACACACACACACACACACACACACACACACACACACACACACACCCACACACAACCACACACACACACACACACACACACAACACACACACACACACACACACACACACACACCACACAACACACACACACACACACACACACACACACACACACACACACACACCACACACACACACACACACACACACACACACACACACACACACCACACACCCACAACACACACCACACACACACACACACACACACACACACACACACACACACACTGGTGTTCTTGTTTAGGTGAGCAGCGTCTGGGTTTTGTGCTTCAAATTCAGTTTCATTTCAGTTCGTTCTGGATTTACTTTGTGATTCAGATAATTGTACTGATGTCAGATCAGGTTGAATCTGGTAAATATGATGAGCTTGGATTAAGATGTTCTATTAAATAAATACATACAATATAAATACATCTTGATCTCTGCCTCTTTGTTTATACCAAATGCATGGTTTTGGTTTTTTGAGCAGTGCTCCAAAGATTTTTCAGGAATCTGGGATGATTTTACTGACTGACGTCCACGACAATGTTGCAAGTGTAGAAGTAAAAATCTTTAACTTAAAGTGCACCTATCATGCTATTTTTAGGCAATAGCATAGGTCTCAGACATATAAAAATATATAAAAAACATGTCTATGAAGTGTTTTGCTCAAAATACCAAACAGATCACCCATTCTAGCCATGCCTCATATCCCTCTATTTCACTTCCTGTTTCAAAAGTGCTGATTTGGGTATAAAGCTTTAATAAAAAAAAACATTGATAAAAAAAAAAAGGAGGGGTCTGAGCTCATGCGGGACCCGGCAGCTACTGTCTAAACTAAATACTGCGGTGATGAAACGCCATATCATGGATTATCAAGGATTATTTCTGAAACAGTATGGAGCTCAAAGGCTTTCTCTCTTGCCGGTTATACCACAAGGTGAGTTCCTTTTTATTTCCTGCTTCTTCACACACATGCTCTCCAGTACAGGTTAGCTCTGAGTGTTAGCGATGCTAATGTAAACACCGACCATATTACGTCCAAAACAGTCGGGCATTGTTTCTGATAGCAACGTTTCTGATAGTGCCGTGGGTCCATATTTCAGATATTACGTCATATCGGACGCAAATCTGGATCAGCTCCGTTGTAGCCCCGTTTTTAGAGATTTGGGTACAGAGGAAAAGAGAGAGGGTTTCATTTTCTGACGCTGCATGAGTTCCCTGACACACCGGGGACGCATTTTTATGTATAAAAGACATCAACAAGTGCATTTTGCATGATAGGTCCCAAATCACAAGAAATGCCTCAAAGGGCTGTACAAAGCAAACACAAGCAAAGACAAAAACTACAAACGTCATAGTATAACAATTATAAAAACATTATACAACCTTATACCTCAACATTAGTATTGCCATGAGATAAAAGTATGTGACTGAAGTGATGGTAATGATGAGCCGAAGCTAGGTGATGGAAATGAGTTTACAAGGAAGACTGATGCGAAGAGATGGGTTTTGAGTTTGCTTTTAACGGAGTCACTGGAAATAGTTACCTGACGGGGGCTTTCTTCATGTGTTCTCCCACAAAGGTGGCGTTGGTCATGCCCATCAGAGTGTTGGCCAGAGAGATGACGGACAGCAGGTGCTGCGTGGTGACGGCTCTCGACACGCCGTACGTCCCCTTCCCCACGATGTCCGTCAGAGTCAGCTTCAGACCCGTCGCCAGGGACAACTGTCGCAGCAGGGACTCCTGGGAAACAGAGGCAGACCGATGAACCAAGGAAGTGCTACAAAGGGTCAACAGGAGTGTGTGTTTGATACTTGTGTGTGTTGCTCAGAGTCTGTCTGGACTGTGTTTGCATTCTGCTCTCATCTCAACGATATTAGAAGAGGGAAAACATTTTTATACTTGATTTGAAACATGATCCGTGTTGCTTTTATTGACTGGTGAAAACGTTCTGCTCCATAATGTTGCAGAAGACTTTATCACTTAGGTTTAGACTGGATTCTACTTTATTCTCATTGCACAGAACTGAGACAGCAAAGAGTGCAAAGTTTTCTTACCTTTGCTTCGGGATAATAAGTAAGATATGATCTTTATATGGAGGGAGGCTCTCTGAAACAATAGACCGACATTGTGGTACAATATACACATTTTGACATCTGAAGCTTAGATGAATATTTCTTTGTTCTTTGGACATTTTACTCCTTATGATTTTTTTTATCCTAAACTGGAGGAACTGTAACGAAACCCAATTTTCCCCGGGATAAATAAATCTGTTTCTGACGATAATGGGAAGATATATAACACAATCTAAATTGTTATACGCTACATTTAATATGTTTGTTTTATATAACTTGCTAGTTATTTAAAAATGTTCCAACATATATATTTCTGCTTCGCTATCTTGTCATAGTGAGGCTCATACAGGGTTGTTTTTCTATTTTCTGTCAGAGGTCAGTTTCAGTGTGATTAGAGAGTGACACACACAGCACCCAGGTGAGACCCCTCAGTACCTTGAAGGTGGGCAGCATGAGGGACATGTGACCTCCTCTGGAGATCAGGCCGAAGGAGATGGGGCAGTGCGGTCTGAGCATGCCCAGCCGCTCCAGGCAGATGCCGTCCAGCTTCTCGTTCAGACCCCAGGCGTGCAGGCAGGACATGAACAGTTTGGCCGTGTCCATCGTCAGGTTGTACTCCAGCAGGCTGAGAGACTTGGACTTCTCCTCCCGCCTCCTCATCTCCTCCTCTTCCTCCTCGTCTTCGTCCAGCAGGTGCTCCTTGATGGTCTCCTTCATCGTCTCCTTCACCTGATATGAACAGGAGACAGGTTTATTTCATCAAAGAGACATAATATTAAGCCGTAAAACCTTTAATTTCCAGTTTAAAACTAAGGTGGGTTCACACAAGTTGAACTTTTTACAGTACTGAAAAGTGGAATAGTATTAAAAGTTGCTTGAAGTTGCGATAAATGCCATCACATTATATTTTGAAACAATTAAGCTTTAAAACCTTTAATTTCCAGTTTAAAACATGCAGATTTTTTGTATTACTATATATTTATTCTAAAATGCATAACCAAGGTTTTATGTTAAAGCTTAAAGAAGTGCAATATGCTATCATTTAGCAAAGGAAAGCAAAGTATAAGCATATAACCAATGAGACTACAGTTTTCACGGACTATTTATACAAAGAGAAAGAACGAAAAACACACAAAAAATGTGAAAAGAAAGCAATAAAACTCATTTTAATGTTAAGAACAGATTTTCTGCTTTTTCCCCTTCTGCGTCGACTGACCTGTTTGAAGATCTTGTTGGCCAGGAAGGACCCCCCCTTGTCGGCCCCGGCCTGGCTCTTCTGCAGCGTCTCTGGAGACACCAGGATGGGGCTGGGTCTCTGCGCCTCCTCCGTCAGCAGCTGGATGATCACCGCCTCCACGTCGAAGAACAGCACGTGCATGTCGGGGTCCGTCAGGTTGGTCTTCATCGCCTGCACCACCAGGGCATTGTGGGAGTATTTCGGCAGGTTGCCCTGGAGGGAAAGAGACATGAAGAAAACTATAATTAAGGATCAATTGAACACAGAAACCCCCACATTGTGCCTTTGTTTGTTTCCTGGTATCGTGTCTTAATATCTGTCCTCATGTTGCAAATGGTCACATAATGGCATCACTATGTAACACTTCTATTGGCTAGCGCTCCAACACATTGTACGTGATAGGCTAATGGGACGGGACATATCTAAGTGGTTGACCAATCACAACAGAGCCGGCCAGCTAACCAATCAGAGCAGACTGGGCTCTGGTTTCAGACAGAGGGTGAAAAGAGGTGCTGCAGCACAGGCAGTATGAGAGAAATAAAGAGCTTTTTGAACATTAAAGCATGGAGACATGTCACAGTAGAGACACTACATACTGATATACACCTGAACATCAGCAGGAGAGGACTCTTTAAAGTAGAGACACTACATACTGATATACACCTGAACATCAGCAGGAGAGGACTCTTTAAAGTAGAGACACTACATACTGATATACACCTGCACATCAGCAGGAGAGGACTCTTTAAAGTAGAGACACTACACACTGATATACACCTGAACATCAGCAGGAGAGGACTCTTTAAAGTAGAGACACTACATACTGATATACACCTGAACATCAGCAGGAGAGGACTCTTTAAAGTAGAGACACTACATACTGATATGAAGCTGAACATGAGCAGAATAGGGCCCCTTTAAGTGTAATTATCGTATCATAAGGGAAAAAAGGAAAATATTAAGATAACATAGGCGCTTAGAGCTATCGTGGGACATATTTGAGCAGCTTTGAAATGTTCCTGATGGCAACAGTGGGGATAATTCACAAAAAAGCTGTAGTAAATGGGCTATTACACCAAAACTCTTGGCAAAAAGAAAAACCACCATCAATAACACCTTTCACATGAAACCTTTTATCCATTTTTAATATGAAATATACTCATAAGTGAAGCTTTCATTAACACATTTAGCAAAACCAATTATACCACTTCAGAGAATAATGATCTAATAAATGAGTCTGTCCTTTTAATACAAACTGTCATTCAAACACACACACTGACACACACACTGACACACACACTGACACACACATACAAACCAACACACAACCCATTAGCTGTAATTGCCACCAATACTCCCACATCGCTCGATTTTAATAGTATTAGCAGAGACACCTGCGTTGAGCCGTATGCAGAGCAGCGCTGTCTGTTTACATGTTAATGACCTGATGACTGCAATCAGACAACTGAGATCCTGTTCGAGGCATCACTGCGAGGAAGAGGAGGGAATATGGAGGGAGGAGGAGGAAGGGCGGGAAGAAGTGATTAAGGGAAGCATGGAGGGAGGAAATAATGAGAAAAAGGGCAACGCTGGAATTGAACTCTGACTGTGTTTCATGGAGGATTTTCTATTTGCTTTTCTAAAGTCTGCTTCTGATTTTAGACCAGAGCAGGTGTGTGGAGTTGTTAATATTCTTGCCCCACTGTAAGTTAGTTTAAGACGTCTGTGACTAAATGATGACTTCATTTAATAACTGGATTCATGCTATTTGAAGACATCACTAAAGGTGAAACACTGCACATGTTTTTTATGTGAGCAGGTGGCTCAGAACAAGACACTGTGCCTTTAAGTAAAGCGTTATAACCTTTAATGCCATTAAAGCTGATAACAATTATTATCATAAAAGACTCCGGACCGAGCAAAAGACACTATACACCTGCAGCTGAGACACGCTGAGACACACACACACACACCCACCCACACACACACACAACCCTCAGGGAAGACTTTCCTGTCAAAGCATTGATGCTTTGTCGCTCTGTGTGTGCGTGTGAGTCTGTGTGTGTGTGCGTGCGTGCGTGCGTGCGTGTCTCAGCTGCAAGTATACGTGTGTGCAAAAATGAGGTTTGTCCCCAAACAGGTGCGGGCTGAATCAAAATCCTAACGTTGCAGTTATTAGAATTAATGATAATTGGGACGAATTACGGTATTCTGATATAACCGTGGGTATTTACCATCAGCAGCTATTATGCAACCAATAACACTAAACCTAAAGAGAAGTACACATGTTATGCTCACTATTACTACAAAAAGTGACTATAGTAAGCATTTTCTAAAACATGTGTGAAACATAGTAAACAAATAAAAGCATGCAATCTAGCCAAAGCACCTTGTTAATTCACTAATAGTGTGAGTGTAGTGTGCAGGCACGTGCACACATAGACATCAAAGTGGGCTTGAGCCCCTGCCCTTTTTCTTCCTCCAGAGAAAGTGCCCTTATATGAATATATATCTATACTGTTTGCGCACAGTTTGCCTTTCCAAAAATATATTGATTGAATACAAAATAAAAATATCAGGTCGGGAGATTAGACTATGAAGTTCCGATGCTCTCTCTACCCTCCCTCCCTCCCACGTCTCGCGCACAGCGGTGCGGAGATCGGCAGTCACTTCGGACAGACAGGTAGCAGCACCTCCCACTTTACAGTCACTTCAGACAGACAGGTAGCAGCACCTCCCACCTTACAGTCACTACAGACAGACAGGTAGCAGCACCTCCCACCTTACAGTCACTACAGACAGACAGGTAGCAGCACCTCCCACCTTACAGTCACTTCAGGACAGACAGGTAGCAGCACCTCCCCTTTACAGTCACTTCAGACAGACAGGTAGCAGCACCTCCCACCTTACAGTCCCTTCAGACAGACAGGTAGCAGCACCTCCCACTTTACAGTCACTTCAGACAGACAGGTAGCAGCACCTCCCACTTTACAGTCCCTTCAGACAGACAGGTAGCAGCACCTCCCACTTTCCAGTCACTTCAGACAGACAGGTAGCAGCACCTCCCACCTTACAGTCCCTTCAGACAGACAGTAGCAGCACCTCCCACTTTCCAGTCACTTCGGACAGACAGGTAGCAGCACCTCCCACTTTACAGTCACTTCAGACAGAACTGGTAGCAGCACCTCCCACTTTACAGTCACTTCAGACAGACAGGTAGCAGCACCTCCCACCTTACAGTCCCTTCAGACAGACAGGTAGCAGCACCTCCCACTTTACAGTCACTTCGGACAGACAGGTAGCAGCACCTCCCACTTTACAGTCACTTCAGACAGACAGGTAGCAGCACCTCCCACTTTACAGTCACTTCAGACAGACAGGTAGCAGCACCTCCCACTTTACAGTCCCTTCAGACAGACAGGTAGCAGCACCTCCCACTTTCCAGTCACTTCGGACAGACAGGTAGCAGCACCTCCCACTTTACAGTCACTTCAGACAGACAGGTAGCAGCACCTCCCACTTTACAGTCACTTCAGACAGACAGGTAGCAGCACCTCCCACCTTACAGTCCCTTCAGACAGACAGGTAGCAGCACCTCCCACTTTACAGTCACTTAGGACAGACAGGTAGCAGCACCTCCCACTTTACAGTCACTTCAGACAGACAGGTAGCAGCACCTCCCACTTTACAGTCACTTCAGACAGACAGGTAGCAGCACCTCCCACTTTACAGTCACTTCAGACAGACAGGTAGCAGCACCTCCCACTTTACAGTCCCTTCAGACAGACAGGTAGCAGCACCTCCCACTTTCCAGTCACTTCGGACAGACAGGTAGCAGCACCTCCCACCTTACAGTCACTTCAGACACACAGGTAGCAGCACCTCCCACCTTACAGTCCCATCAGACAGACAGGTAGCAGCACCTCCCACTTTACAGTCACTTCAGACAGACAGGTAGCAGCACCTCCCACTTTACAGTCCCATGTTATGCCGGCTTTTCTTGGCTTGTTTGAAGGTGAGTGGAGATGAACAAATCACTAAGCTGCCAGTGCCTCGAGTTTACAGCTAATTCGCCAAAAGACAATAACAAATATAGTTAACTAAGGTAGGCTACTAGCTAATGGATAAGTTAGCTCAAGGTTTAGCTTAGGCAATTTATCATGGGCATACAGGCTAATGTACTGTACTTAAGGGGAGAAACTACAGGTGAATACAGTAAAATGTGTATCTAATAACATCATCACAATCGCCACATTGATATGCAAATTAGGCGTTAACTAGGCCTAAATAAAATGTGCAAATTCGCATGTATTTACCAAGGCATTGCAGGTGGAAAAAAACAAACATATCACCTCACAACTTCCCCAGATAGTTACTGAAATGTTATGTTTAAAATCAGATTAGCTTCATATCTATAGATGAATTCAGACATAACGATATTTTTGCCTGTAATGTCCTTAAACAGTAACTTCATCATTTAGATTGTTGGCTGCTCATTTAATAACTATTAATTGTACTAGTTTGTCGTCTGCTCTTATGCGTAGTGAATACTAAAGAAGACCATTGTCTCTGTGTTAACTGATTATTTTTGTAGAATTCTGTTGAGTATTAAACAATTGTGTGAGTGTGAGGGTATTAAAATTAATTGGTCAGTAAGTCAGAGATGTGCAACTATATTTAACTTTTTGTTTTAAAACATTTTTTTGTAAATTATTATGGGAAGTGCACTTTTTCTCTCTTGAGCTCCTGCCCCCCAAAACGTCTGTGCACGTCCCTGGTAGTGTGTGTGCTTTAGATGGAGTTAAAGTGCAGTGGATTGTTGGCAACCGATAACGTTATTGGTCCAGCGAAGCGACAGGACAGTGGGCTCCCTGCTGCTCCAGCATTAATCCCTGAGCTGTCATGGATCTATAGAAAGCTGGAGGCGATCTTTGTTTCTTTAGCCGCATTTGTGGGGTTATTTTTCAGGTGCCATAGAGGCGCAGTGATTCTTTTGTGATGCGGTCACAGCTGTGTGTTTACATAAAGTTCAGAAGCAGCTCAGTCAATCACAATCAAGGATATTAACTATCTGTTCATAATTATTTTTGTTATTATAAGAACAGCTGTTTTTATTCTAGCTCAAATCTCTTCTACAAAGACTGCCAATAACACTGCGTCTGCACAATGGTACCTGTCATTTGTCAATTACATTTTACCCATGAACGCTGTGATCTGGCTTCAGTGATTTGTTTTGCTAGATTTCTTGGATTTTTGAAAAGCTAAAATATTGGTGCCTCATTCCCTCATTTCAGTGTGTGTGTTGAAGTGTCAGTGTGTGTGTGTGTGTCGGCCTGAGCGCGTGTTATTTTGGTGGATGAACACTGCCATCTAAAGGCAGACAGCCACATTACACATTGAAAAAAATGTCTCCTTGCTCAATCTGTTTGTGCGACACACACACACACTCACACACTCACAGACTCACAGTGTCCTATAGCTCCTGGGCAGTACGTCTAAAGGTCATCGTCCTGCAGGGCCCTCCTGGCAAACACCCCTGGAGTCCAACAAATACAGTCACACACACACACACACACACACGCCTACAGATTCCATTTAAACACGCACACACACGCACAATCTTTTCCCTATCTTACAATTGTATGAGGATACGTTTGCCAGATGAAGCCATATTAGTGGAGTTAGGAGAGGAGAGTGTTACATGTTTTAACAATGAAACTAACTGAAATGTTTTTTTATAAAAAGGTTTTCGTTTTGAATGAGCCATAAATAATTTCATTCATTAATTTAGGCCAATTCATTTTTATTTTGGAGTCTTAAAAACAAATCATGCATTAGCCGATTCATCATGTTACATATACATAATTATTCAGTTTGGAGTGTCTATATTATACTGTTTTTATTTATACCAGCTGTAGTGTATTCAATATATATACTACTGTTTATACCCATATATACTGCTCATACTGAATATACTCTAACTGGTTTATGTCTATCATGTGTATCTTCTAATGATATACTATAAATAACACTGCACTTAACTGCTTCTGCACTTCTTGTTAGATGCTTAAAGGGGACCTATCATGCAAAATGCACTTTTGTACGTCTTTTATACATGAATATGTGTCCCCGGTGTTCCAGGGAACTCACCAAGTGTCAGAAAACACAACCCTCTCTATTTTCCTCCATACCCAAATCTCTAAAAAAGGGGCTGCAACGGATCTGATAAAAACTGATCCAGATTTGAACACTGTCCTGACGTCAGGACGGTGGCGCTACGGCTATTGGGCCAACTCCACCAATCAGGAGGAGACAGCCACGGCATTGCCGTTCGAAAGCGCTGGAGACGCTGTAGTACATATGCCAGGCCTGTAGGTGGTGCTGTTCTCACAGAATCTGCCCTTGCTAAAACAGATCTAAAAAAATTCAAATTGAGCGAAATGAGGCATGGCTAAAATGCATGATCTGTTTGGTATTTTGAGAAAAAAAAAGTATAAATATGCCTTATATAGGTATGGTCCTACACTATATTATTCAAATATAGCATGATAGGTCCACTTTAAGGTATTTTGTTGTCCTGTACTGTTGAATCTAATCTAATATAATATCATCTATTAATTTAAAGAGACAGAAAACTAGCACATCCTCAAATTTAGATTTAGTTCCTTCGTGTGACTAACACATTCACAGATCAGGAGGTTCTGCAAACCTGTGTATTGGAGAGGCCTGAGGACAAACACAAAGTCACACACTAACTTCCTCACACACACTAATATGTGAGCAACAACAACAAACATCAGCTGTGAGCACACAGAGCGAGGTCTGCAGGAGGCTGGGTGTGATGTTTGGGTAGATAGTCTAGTCTGACATTTGATGGTCATTATGTGTCATTACACACAGCGGGGGGAACACACTATCACACACTGGGGTAAAGTGGGTGGTTTTGACCCATAATTTGAGTAGATATGATGGCGAAATGACACAGAGGTGAGGAAGGCAGGAAGGAGAACAACAGCGAGGTATTTCTGAAAAGAGAGATTGGAGCTGTTGACCTTTTCCAGAAAGGAGCGGTGATTATGAGCCGGCAGGAGAAACCTGGGAGACACCGACAATAAATACAGCACACAGAGGGAAACAAAGAAGCAACACAAAGGTTATCTGGCAGAAGGGGAAAAAGGAGAGGAGACAGAAAGCTGAGCTAAATGGATTCCAAGTCAAACTATAAAAGTCAAACGGTACAAGCAGCTGAACTAAAGGCTGTTCAGACACTAAATAATTCAGAGCGTTTGTTTTCTGTGCCGGGAGGCCCAGGTGGGTGGGGTCTACTCGGTCAGGGCAGATCACATCATCTGAGGCTGACATGTGAACCTCTGATCCTGGCTGGCCTCAACACACACTGCCTGCTCCTCAAAACATATGGTTTCAAATGTTTGTTTTGTATGTTTTACAGCAAGATTGGGAAGAAGCTCCATTTTGGTAAAACTTTGTGAAAGGGTGGAAAATGGGCCAAGGAAGAATCAGGGATGTATATATTTAAAAAATGTCTTAAGCCCCGCCTCAGATCTGCTCTGTTTGTGCATTGTCACGTCAAATAAAGGGAGACAGAAAATTATTCTGAATTCTGACCCTAATGATTTTTGAATGAAGTGTTCAGCCTTGGTAGTGAATGTATCTCTTTAAAAAATGTTACACTGATTTACAGACGTCTATTTCCCGATGTAATTTAATGATAAAAAACACATTTTTTCGGCCCAATGACGTCACTTGACTGACTTCTCTTGTAAGTAAAGTACAGCTCAAAAAAAGAATCACTGCAGATTGTTTTTGTCTACCATTTTGACATTTAAGATTGTTCATAACTGCTCGAGTCACACACACACACACACTCACATATACACACACTCACACACACACACACACACAGTGGCTATAGGGCTGACCTTTGGGTTGTCGGCAGCAGTTTTAATTGGTCTCTGACTTTAGCCAGCTATCTGACCAGTGTGTGTGTGTGTGTGTGTGTGTGTGTGTGTGTGTGTGTGTGTGCGTGTGTGTGTGTGTGTGTGTCAAATCTGAATCAATTCAAACTCAACATTAGGAGTCAGTAGAGTGACATTTGACAAAAAACGGAACAGTTCTTCAGCCTGCAGTCTCAGTAAGTGCTCACGTCTTTGTCAGATTTTCTCCCAGTTCGATTTCTCGTGAAAGAGTTGGTCCTTAACAAACCACAATGATACTAAGAATAGAACAACCCAAACATTGTTCAATGGAAATTAAACAATTCAGTGTGACATCTCAATTAAAGGCTCATCCTCCAGTAGGGCTGTGCAATTAATCGTATTTTAATCGCAATTACGATTTTGGCCTGCCACAATTACGAAAACAACATAATCGAAAAAAACAATTATTTAGCTTTGCTAGGTTGTGACAGTGCAACATATTTGATCTAATTAATTTTGGTCTCATTTATTTGTATTTATCATATTTATATATGTTTAGTAGCTTGGGGAAGTGCGCTCCAAAATATTTGTTGATCTTGTTTATTGGTATTTATTATTTTGATATTATTTATTTAAATGTATCATTTATTTTATTTATTTTTGTATTGGTTTTTCAGTTGAATTATACGTTCAGGGTAATCAACAGTTAAAAAAATACTGTTCAAATTATTATTTGTATTTGTTTTAAGGTTCAATAAATTGATTTTTTCAAAGTCAATGAATAATCGTATTTAATAATCGTGATATCAATTATTGACCCAAATAATCGTGATTATGATTTTTGCCATAATCGCACAGCCTTATCCTCCAGCATTCATTCACTTGGCTGAACGTCATTTTTAGGAGCCATTTATATTTATTGTTGCCATGTAATTTTTTGGTGTGTTACTAACTGCACAGGGGGATATTAGTTGGAGCATTGGTAACAGGAAATGGAAGCTAAAAGACGCTAAAAGACGCTAACAAAACAGCACTGGCAGAATAGAAAACTTGGTATTGTACAACTACTTCAATAAACCTGAAACTAAATTATATATTCCTTCTGAAATCATCTGTTAGTCTGCATCTGATACATTTCACCACCTACCCATGTCATAATGGCATATAGAACATATGGGACACAAATACCCTAATATGATATCATCCACCACTCAAAGTCTCTCTTCTGCGGCAGTGTGAGTGTGAGTGTGAGTGTGAGTGTGAGTGTGAGTGTGTGTGTGTGTGTGTGTGTGTGTACCTTGTCGGCGTTGTCTGCAGCCAGCAGGTTGGTGGCGAGCGTCTGCAGTTTGTGCGTGGCCATGTTCTTCAGCGCGGCCAGGCTGCGGCGGGTCATGGCCTGCTTCAGGTTCACCGCAGAGTGGCTCAGAGCGTCCACGGTGGCCGGGGCCAGCTCGTCGCAGGCGCTCAGGATCTCTATCGCCGTGATCCCCATCACACAGCGGTCCAACGCGCCTGGGAACGCACACTAGTGATCAGACGTGTCTCTAACCCTTAAAGGTCACCTATTGTACTGTTTGTAGGCATACATTATAGGTCTCAGTGTTAGCGATGCTTGCTAATGTAAACACAGACCATTACTTCCAAAACGTTACACATTGTTTCTGATACAGCAAAGTTTCTGATAGGGTCGTGGGCGTAAAGCCAGCCCACATTTCCGATATTACGTAATATCGGCAGCAAATCTTTAAAGGGGACCTTAAAAAGGTCCCCTTTAAAACAGGCTAATCAGGACAATTACTGGAGAGGAATCCAGATTGGCAGGCTAATAATAATAATAATAATAATAATAATAAACGTATTTGTATAGCACCTTTCATGCACAAGAAAACATAACAATAATATTAAAATTAATTGAGAACAAGATAAAACATCAACAGTGATCTTAATGAAATTCCCTTGAAGTAAAGCTGAGAAATTAAAATAGGTTAAAATAAAACAATTTGAAAAAGAAAATTTAAAATGTAAAATAAAAGCAAAACAGAAAAAACACAGAAAAACATGGACAATGATATCAGTGAGAATCAAAAGATAACGCAAATTAAAAGCTATATTAGGTTATTAATTTACTTTGAAACATTTCAAGGGAGTGTACTGTTCTAAGATCCAATCTAACGAGCAACCCATCTCCACAAAGGGGAAGTGTTCATCCTGATCTCACCTGTGTCCATCTGCCAGACGTAGACGGAGCCGTCGGAGCAGCCCACCACCAGGTAGTCGTCTGCCGGACGCCACTTGATGACCTGGATGGGGAAGAGGTGTCTGGACGCCAGCATGATGCACTTCCTCTCCCTCAGACTGAGCAGACCCACTGAGTGATCGCTGGCCACCGAGCAGACGCAGTGCTGCACCCGAGTCTGCAGAGGACACACACACAGGGGTTAAAGGATCATACAGAGAACCTGGGAAATCCATGTAAGCTCACCGAGTCAACCAATCACATTGTATTCATATGGACCAATATAACAAATTACACATTTGTCTTAGCATACAGAAAAACTCCCATAGAAACCCCAGAATGATTGGGCGGAGCAACAAAGAAAGTATTCCTCTCCCAGGACTGATAGACATGCAATGGATGTCATGTGTATACATGTTAAGAATAAAAAATAATAAAATGACAACATAGAGAATCAGAATTAGGAAAATGTGACTGATCATAAAAAAGATGGATCTGTTTCTCTCCAAGGCCAAGACTGTGACACTTAGCTTAGCAAAAAGACTGGAAGGAGGGGGAAGACATATTCAAAATGTCACACAATATGTATTCTCATTACTCAATATCAATATCAGCCCTACTACTGAGGCTGCATGTGCTCATTAAACCAGCTGTTTGCTTGATCAGGAAAGTGATCATGCAAACAGTCTTTGGCAAAACTTGTCAAAGAAAGTGCCAAATTAGTTCTGTAACATTTTTGAAGAACTTAAAAACTCAATTTAAGGTTTTAAGGATTTTCCAAAAGTTCACAGACAGAAAACATGTAATGTCCTAATAAAAGCGAGTGAGATATCATATTGGTCCGGCTCCGATAACACAACAGCATCGCACATCTTATTTCCATCATAACAACACAATTGCAACCATTTGATCTTACTGTCAGACAAATATGATCCTAATGTCGTTTGGTTGTGTGTGTGTGAGTGTGAGTGTGAGTGTGAGTGTGAGTGTGAGTGTGAGTGTGAGTGTGAGTGTGAGTGTGAGTGTGAGTGTGTGTGTGTGTGCCCCTAACATTTGAACACAACAAACCGATGTCGTTAGAATTCTCTCCGACAATGACATCAGACCCTTAAACATTTAGACATTTGTTAGTAATTTAGTAACACAACACAACACACTACAGAAAGAAAATATTCAAAGGTAAAACTCCAGACAGAGAAAAGAGAGTGTGTCTATGAAAGAGATAAATCCCAGAGACATGTCAAGAGGTCTTACGCTGCAGTTCTCCGGCGGGACGATGAGCTGCGTGATCTCTCCTCCGTGGACGCAGAAGATGTGCTTCATCTCTCCGGTGAAGATGTCCCAGACGATGACGGAGAAGTCCACTCCTCCGGACACCAGGGAGCGCTGGTCGTAGCGAGGGGAGATCTGGTGCGGGTACAGGACGCACGTCACCTTGTTCCGGTGTCCTCGCAGGGTGCGGTGGGGCGGCCAGCCTACGGGACACATGGACAGTCAGAAATGGACGAAGACGTAATATACTGAGGATGGGACTAAATCACTTTATTATCTATTTTAATACATGGTGAGGTCAGAGACCGCACTGACCTCACCACCTTCAAAAAACGTACAAAAACTCACCTCTTCAAACTGGCTTTTAATGTGTGATTGTTGTTTTATTGCTCGATTTTAATGTGACTTTTACTATATTTATTTGTTGTCCTTTTTTTTTTTACTGCCTCTGTAAAGCGACTTTGAGCACCTGTAAAAGCGCTTACAAAATAAATGTATTATTATTATTATTATTATGTGGAGTCAGCAGCAGGGCATCTGCAGCAACAGGAGCTTTTCACTTTATTATTTTTCTGACTAAGGTCAAGTTTGATAGACTTTACTAGTGTGATGAAATTAAGATATGATAAAGGAATAAACAAGTCATGTTAAATAGTAATGAGACTGCATTCATATAGCGCTTTTCATGTCTTTATGACAACTCGCAACGCTTTTACTTTCACAAATCAGCACTCACCCATTCACACACATTCATTCAGAGACAAAAGCTGCCATACAAGGTGCCATCTGCCCAGGGAGACTAACATTCACACACACACTCACTCACACACCACTGGCCTTTTGGCAAATCGAGTTAAGTATCTGGCCAAAGGAGACATGTTGACTGCAGGATCTGGTGATCAAACCCCCAAATTTCAGATTTTATAACCACCACCCAACCTTCTGACCGGGTACAGTTCATTTCAAATCGATAAAAGTTATTCTCATCACGAGCTAAAGTTTTTTCAAGCTTCTCTATATGAGCTTCCCCGTCCCCCGTCCCCTCACCTCTCCGCAGCATGTGCTCGCCCTGCAGCAGCTGGACGATGGCGGTCTGTGTGGCAGGAACCAGGATGATGCTGCCGTCTTCTCTGCCGCACACCAGGCGGCCCTGAGAGGGGATGTAGACGCTGGCCGTCACCTGAGGGAACAGAGCACACACACACACACACAGAGTCAGGAACACACAAACTGAAAGGGTGATTATCCAATTAACTAAACTTTAGTATGCTGCAATTAAGCCCCGATATACTGCCATCTGAACTGATGCACCTCCAGATCTGTTCACAAATTCAATTTCAGAAAGGATATTGCAAAACAAAACGGGTATTTCGAAGAAAATGTGGAGCTATTATATATGAATATAAGCAACAGAAACAAATCTATTCCACCTGTGTGAACTTTCAACACTAAACGGCACAAAGGTACTTTTTTTACAGGACATTAACGCCTGAAGTCCACCACATAGGAACATCTATACAAACTTTTATACATACATAACGTTTTGAGGGTGCATTAATCAAACATTTTATTTTGATCAAGGACCAGAAATATAAGCGTTACAAAGAATGAGTCCTTAAACCCCAAAATGAGCACTTCTGTTTCCATCGTCTGGAAGTCATTGTTTTTTGGATTGTAATTTTATTTAGATACCTGAAACAACTTTGAGAAATGTTCACGTCAGTTAATACCCCACTGGTGAAGGTCTGAGGCTTCTGTGAGTCAAATAAGCAGCTACTACTACTTAATGATATGCCGCTGAATATTAGCCGCCTTTAGCTTAGGGGTTGTGACCGTGATGTTGTTCGTTTGTATCCTAACGTTGCTTTTTACTTCCAGAGACATGTAAGCATCAACAACTGTTAAGAGCGGTGTTAATATGTGGAGATTTTCCCACTGAACAAAACGTGGAAGTATCATAAACGTGGGTTTGCAACAGAGTTTTTTTTTCTTCAATAATCGAATATCCAATGGAAAAATGCCATGTTTTTTTATCAAGCGAGCAGTCATCGCTGCACCACTCTAGTGTCTGGGTTCAAACCTTGATGGGTGCGTCTTGTCCAGGCAGGGCGCTGAGCTGGTCGATGATCCCTGAAGACACGGGGGACAACTTATCAAACGACTCCTGGAGACTGATGGTGGACGACACCTGCAGCTCTGCACAGAGGAAGAGAGAGGAAGAGAGAGGATAAGTAGTCATTTGTTTCTAGAACAGCATAAATACAGAATCAAATAAAGATGGAATAAAATAAAACATTAAAACTTAAAGGGGACCTATCATGCAAAATGCACTTTTGTACGTCTTTTAAACATGAATATGTGTCCCCGGTGTTCCAGGGAACTCACCAAGTGTCAGAAAACACAACCCTCTCTATTTTCCTCCATACCCAAATCTCTAAAAAAGGGGCTGCAACGGATCTGATAAAAACTGATCCAGATTTGAACACTGTCCTGACGTCAGGACAGTGGCGCTACGGCTATTGGGCCAACTCCACCAATCAGGAGGAGACAGCCACGGCCATTGCCGTTCGAAAGCGCTGGAGACGCTGTAGTACATATGCCAGGCCTGTAGGTGGTGCTGTTCTCACTGAATCAGCCCTTGCTAAAACAGAGCTATAAATTGTCAAATTGAGCAAAATGAGGTATGGCTAAAATGCATGATCTGTTTGGTATTTTGAAAAAAAAAAAGTATAAATATGCCTTATATAGGTATGGTCCTACACTATATTATTCAAATATAGCATGATAGGTCCACTTTAAACAAGGAATAGAAAAGGGAAAAATGTCGAGCCTTGTTCATTTATACTAGATGCAATTTTAAAATATCCTACATACATCCTTAAAGTTTAATTTATATTATTCAAGTCCTGTAAGAAAAATAAATATAAAAAATGTTAAATTGACTTTATCAGTCAACAGCGCAATGACACATCTTGGCCACCAGATGTCCCTCAGCTTTGTAAACTTTAGCTGCATCTCACTTCGGTTAAATGGATTCCTTGCGTCCCTCACTTGCGTCGTTTCCCTGCGACTAGTCCCTCCCTCAGGGAAGCATGGAGAGACGCAAGGAAACCACGAGAAGCAGGGAAATGAGTTTTAAGAGCAATGGGACGTCGTTTCCTCCGGAGCGTCACGTGAAGCGACGTCCGTTTGTGATGACGCCGCACAGCTGATCGTCTGACAGCAGCCAGATCAGTGCATGCGCTGCATCGTCCAATCAGTGAGCGATACACAGTAAGGGGGCGGGGCGAGTGTCTGAGGATTTCACCGGAGGATGGTCTGGTAGTTCCTCGATTATCGCTCCTCCGTTATCGCTCCTCGATCCTCGATACTCGGTCCTCCGGCAAAAATAAGGCCACTGGGACGGCACTCAAGATGGCGCAGACAAATCAACTTTTGAAGCCAGGAAAAGGCTAGTCACTGTGACCTTTTTACCTGTGCTGGACTATGGTGATTTGATATATATGAATGCACCTGCCCATTGCCTGGAAAGGTTAGATGCCGCCTATCACAGTGCTCTGAGATTTGTTACTAACTGTAAAGCACTTACTCATCACTGTACCCTGTATGCCAAGGCAGGTCTGCCTTCACTTACTGGTCGGAGGCTCAGTCATTGGTACATATTCATATATAAAGCCATGCTGGGTAAACTACTGACTTATATATGCTCTTTGATCTCACAGAGAGTGGCAAGTAGCTATTGCCTGAGATCTCAGGATGTGTTTTTATTACATGTGCCAAGTGCTAGGACTGTTTTAGGTACTAAAGCTTTTATGTGCGCTGCTCCTCTAGCTTGGAACACTATGCAAAAAATATTGAAACTGAGCATTTTGATTCCCTTGCATCGTTTTAAAGCACGGCTGGATGAAATGTTATTGGATACCTGTAAATGTAAATAGGTTGCTAATGTATACCCCTGTAATTATGTTGTGATGTCCTTTTGTTTTCTGTTTGTTTTTATATGTGTAACTAATGTACCGCAGGTCTCCCTTGAAAAAGAGATCGTTGATCTCAATGGGATTTTTTAACCTGGTTAAATAAAGGCTACAAACAAACAAACAACTTCCGGTGAAACCGAGCCCGAGGAGCGAGGAAATGAAAAATAACCGAAGTGAGACGCAACCCATAGAACACATTTAAAAAAAGTGTCTTATTTTGAGTCAAAAGTAAATATATTTTGGACAATTGATTAACTGTGAAGCACACAATAATTATGTTGAATTTATATTGGTATATATCATTATGAAAATCTTGCACTAATGTACATTCCCAAAGATATTGAAGTGACCGTTATTTTGTATATATTGATTGTTGTGCTTTTATCTTAATGTGTGCATATGTATAAATGTGTAAATATAGGATATACATATTTTTATATACATTTGTATTTTTTTGTTGTGAGAAACGGTATTTCGATCTCTTTATTGACAATAAAGTTGACTTTGACTGACTTACATCAATGGTTACTAAATGCTGATGGCATCAAGTTTGTTCTTATCAGCGTGATTTTTCTCACATAAAGAAAATCGTTTTTGAAAGATCGTTCTGTAATGTCCCAGTATGGACAGACAGCTTTATCTCCAGAGAACTGATCCCTACCTGCGGCGGTCGACAGCGGCTGCAGAGGCGAGTTGTCGGGGACGCTCCACAGGGACAGTCGGCCCGCTGAGTCCCCCTGGATCAGCAGCTTGTGGAAGGGCTCCCGTCGGCCGAAGAAGAACCGAGTGACCGGAGGACAGATCAGGAGCTGGGGGGATAAACACATGTCAGCATCTGAAGCCCTGAATATCCACAAGAAACACCTGGAGAAGCAGTGTTTTGGGAAATAAGGAAAACACTTCAATGTTCATGCCACATGGGCCAAAAGAAAACCAGCAACAACACACAGCAAACTGCAGGAAAGCTGGATGTAGCCGCTGTAGTTCAATGATCCAAAGTGTTGCTTCACTCATCAGAACATGTGCTGATGAAGCACAGGGGAAGGACTGGTGGGGTTAACATGACAAGTACAAATAGGATGAGGGTCATGTGACCTAAGCTATAGAAGTGTCCAGGTACTTATATACACTAATAGACAAACCCTGTCTGATATCCTATCTATCTCAGCTGTTTTGCTCCACTAATACTTCCTTTACTTACAGGATTTTATTTATATAAGCTTGGTATGCCCTATGTATTAGTAAGGCTGTCCAGAAATGTCATTAATTGATATATTGCAATAAACATGATGGGACAATGACTGAAATACACTTCTAACAGTCTACAGCCATGCTAGCAACGGTTCTGTTCACCGTCTTACATTAGTATATGTGTAATTAAAATGTGTTTAAACAAGATCTGGTTATGAGGAGGGATTTTCATATTTTGGAAATAGAACGAACTGAAAATAGTATGCTGTGCTGAATCCTTATCATTTGTACAATCTCTGGTTTGACTGAGTTATTATGAGTTTCTTAACCTCATAAAATCTTAATCACTCATCACTCTCAACCCTCATCATATTTGTCCCCCACCAAGAGAAGGTGATCAGGTGTCATTCACAGTAGCTATCTATGTCCATTCACAGGTGAGTTTCTCTTTGCACTGTGAAGCACTGTGAGGTGTGCCGCCTGTCCACGGAGCTATAGACATGGACAGATGTGTCAGATCTATCGCTCTGGATACACGAGAGTCCCCAAACATAAGGTGGGAAACTCACCAGGGCTCAAACGCTAAGGAAGGACCAGGTGAAATCAGGTCAGTTTTGTTAAGATTTGAAAAACAAAACCTGGGATGATTGTTTGTCTCGTTACCAGCCATGACACTATGTGAGGAAGACTTCATGCAGACTGTTTACAAGGTTTCGTGCACACATGGCTGCAGGTGCTGTGCCGTGTTGTGAGCCAATCAAAAGTCTGCTGCAGCCCAACGACTTCTAACCTTTGACTCTACTGAAAAAATAACTATTCAAATAAGTATCCAGAGGTAACGGGGGAATGAAGGTTGAGATGGGAGGAAGGCAGCAGAGCTTTTTAGTCTTAAAAAAGGGACAATCCACCCCAAAACACAACTTATTAAAGTTATTCCCTAACTGTATATATCTTTGCTCTAAAATACAGTAACTCAGAAACCCATGTGAAGAGCACAAATTCAGTTATTTTGCAGTTATTATGCTGTGACCTGCTACGTTTTGTGGCTGTAGTCAACAGATTGAAGACAAATACGAGCTTTACTGGGATCAGATCATTTTAAAAAACGATAATTAAACATATCTAGCCTCTAAGTTACCAATGCTAACACCTAGCTTCCCTCTTACTGTCTTAAACGGAGTCTAAGGTGTTCGTCTAAATAAGGTATTTTCTAGAATCTGTGGGGAGGTGGAGGGGAGAGAAAATGTAAATAATGAAAGCTTGCAGGGTGTTTATAAACCTGTAGCCGTGTAAAGAGAAGGAGCTACCATCATCACAGCAAATGTAAAATATTGAAAGAGATACAGAAGCAGGGAAATGGCTGAAGTGTGTGTGTAAGCGCTTACTTCAGAACGTCTCAACACGAGAGATGGATAGACAGAAAGTTTGCAAAGTGCCACCAAATGCAGTTTTTTAAACACTCAATAACTCACACACACACATACAAAACACATATTGATATAAGATACAGTATATTAGATAAAAATCCAAGGTTATACACAATTTACGAATTTTTTGGCGGCATGCAAAGATGCAACTAGATTTGTGGATTTGTGCTGTGAAACGTGAATTAAATGAATCAACTTGCACGGGAAATTCCTACAACACTGTGCAGTGAAAGCCTATCAGCGTTGAGATAATCTCCTCACCACATTGCAGGTAAAGATTGTGGATTGCAACCAGTCCCCCTACACTCCATTTCTGCTAATAGATCCCCCTAAATGGCCTTTGTGTCTAAAATTAGAAATAGGACAGGGACATTTCTGAGCCTCTGGGAAATATAAGCAAGCACATTTAAAACAAAAAGCCATGATGTTCCTACTTTGTTTTTGTGTGTTGGCTTATCATAACTTCAGCGGGTCATTATTCTTGTTAAAAAGCAGCTTGGAGACTTTGCATGCATCTTCATCAGTATGAAGACAGATGAGGAGGGTGATGGTGCTTTTAGAGGAGACATTTTAGTTTTAGTGGGAAGAGAGCATGAAGTCAGGTGAACCAGAATAAGTTCAGTCTCTTAGTCCGGCAGGAAGGAACCCAGGAGAGGAGTAAAAGAAAACAGGCACTTCACTCTCAACGGCATCCACTCAGCGGCTTACGGTTCTACCTCCACACTTGTTGGTTCTTCCTAAACAAGAACTACCACTCACATGTTAAACTTCCATAATAGGTTTGAATTGAAATCAATAAATGGCTGGAGGTTTAATTGTCATACCCCTTTTCCATCGAGGCAGTTCCAGGCCCGTTTCAGTCCGTTTGTGAACCAGTATTTCATGTTTTTACTGGAGCTCTTGGCCCCACAAACCGTTTAAAATGTGCCAGCAACTACTTGACCAATAGGCAGCAAGATCTGAGGGGCCGCATTATTCAGAGTTATGGAAGTTATAGCAACATCAGTTCATGGCGATAGTAGAAAGTTTAGTCGGGCTAGCTTGGGTGGCTAGGCTAACATCATCAATGTAATATGAGAGAAACCTCACACTTCACAATCTTCAATTCAAGGCGCTTTGATGCCAAACATTGTCAATTAAATAAATAACAATGATACTTTATGGGGAAATCAGGGAACACTACTGGTGTGGCAGCATGACTGTCAATTACTTTCAAGCGTAGTTGCAGACTATCAGCCACATTATTCTGGTCAAGAGCATGACGTTGGAGAAGTTGTGCTTGCAATCCAATCTGGCTTCATAGCAATTGACCACATGCTCTCAAGTAGAACGCCCTTGTTGTCGTTTTGGCGGATAAATATGCTGCCGATGTAGCCAATTAAATAAGGGTCACCTCTCTGGCTCTGGTCAGTGGAAAGGCACATTTTTTTTTAGTCGGTTTGCAAGTTGACCAACTGAAAACTAGTCTCGTCATTGAACCAGAATGGAGCTCATTTCAGTGGAAAAGGGGTATCTGAGCTTCTCCGACTGCCGTTACGTTAGGCAGATTAGAATTAGTCTTGACACCGCAAAGCCCTTGAGATTTCATATCAGTTTTCGTTTCAAATGCATCAATTCAGCATGGAAGTCTAGAAAGGATAAAAGACCCTGAGTTAATCAATCTTCTCCCCCCCCCCCCGTTATCTCCGAGCTGCAGGGTGGATGTGAGCCACTGAGGATGTGTGTGTTTGCTGCTGTTCTCACAGCTTGCTCCTCTCAGCTCATCACTTTCTGGCTGAGCTGCCAATACAGGAACCTATCGTTAATTTCCAATGTGTCTTCATGCTAAGTACATTCATTTTAGTCTCAACTATTACATCTGCCTACACCTGACAGTAACCTCACTTTTAGAAAGGACCATACCAGGTTTTTCACAGATTGTTTTTAAGGACAAGGACACTCGAAACTGCAGAGAGATTCAAACCACATTTAGTGCTCTTAGTCGGCTTTGTTTTTCTCGTACACCAATTATTCAAATGTTGTTTAAAAGTTAATCTAAATAATTAGCCAACTAACCAAAAATAAGTAAATGAAATAATTTCTAAAATAGCAATCATTTTAAAGCCAATACTTTGGAATGATGGTGTAAAAAAATAGGACAAATTTAAATAGTGTATAGTCAGCAGTAGTATAAAGAAGAACATGTGTAGTGAATGGGGTTAAACGTGCTAAATCATTGGTATGGTGCTTTCAAAATAGTATTATGCTTTTCATTTATCTGATGCAGCAAATCTAACTTATCATTTTGCATACCCTTATTTAAACGACGTGCAAAATGACGCGAGTTTGTGATTCTCCTATTTAAAATAAAACGTTTAATTTCAAATTAAGGCTACTATAATGTAAGTGTTGGAATAGAGCGGTGCAGGAATGAGTTCTAAACACAGAAATAAGTCAGCATTTCAGCACTTCCTGTTCGCTTGTCTCAGGTTTAATGTTTTTTTTTAAATATCTAAAATAAGATCTGTTGTCAACACAAGCTTAAGAAAAATCATGTTTTAAGTTCATTACAAGAAGCTAAATGAGACTACTAAAACGTCATTCCAGCGAACATTAGCCGCTTTTAGCTTAGCAGCGGTGAGGTGAAGTCATGTGACCATGAAGCAGTTCATTTATAGCCTAACGTTAGCTTTTTACTTATAGCAGTTGCATTTTAAAAATCATAAAGTGGTGTTAAGATGGCGATTATCCTGCTGAACAAAACCTGTAATTATCATAAACGTGTCTTTGCCAAATATCGTATTTTCTGCAATATTCCATTTGAAAAATCCCATTGCTTTTTTGTCAATGCTCATTTCCAGGTCGTCCTATAGAAATACGCCATCACTGCACCACTCTATAATGTTCATTTTAAGCTTGAGCAGCTCAGCCAAGAACGTGAAGCTTATTCTTCCTGCCTTTGGTGTTCAGAGTGCACTTTCTGGGGCTTACTGGTGCCTCTAGAGGCCGGTGGTGGTAAAGCAGCTCTGGGGTGTAGAGCTTCAAGTCGCACCCGCTGGCAGGGAGGCACATCACCTCCACAACCACCTCCTCCTCCTCCTCACCTCCTTCTCCTTCTCCTTCCTTCCCAGAGGAGTCGGGAGGTCAAAGGAGGGAGGGGGCATGGCAGCATCAGAGGACAGAAACATAAAAGGCACAACAGAAATAACAAAAAGGCACAGACAACAAATAAATACCTACAAGACAATAAATTATAAATAAACGGAACACACAGAACACACAGGGTCAGGCTCACACACAGAGATTAGGCTTGGTCTCACTATCTGATTTCAGAATAAAGGGTTATGATTAAGATGTTTTTAGTCATTTTTAGTAGTAGTTAAAGGGGACCTATCATGCAAAATGCACTTTTGTACGTCTTTTATACATGAATATGTGTCCCCGGTGTTCCAGGGAACTCACCAAGTGTCAGAAAACACAACCCTCTCTATTTTCCTCCATACCCAAATCTCTAAAAAAGGGGCTGCAACGGATCTGATAAAAACTGATCCAGATTTGAACACTGTCCTGACGTCAGGACGGTGGCGCTACGGCTATTGGGCCAACTCCACCAATCAGGAGGAGACAGCCACGGCATTGCCGTTCGAAAGCGCTGGAGACGCTGTAGTACATATGCCAGGCCTGTAGATGCTGCTGTTCTCACTGAATCTGCCCTTACACAAACAGAGCTAAAAAATGTCAAATTGAGCGAAATGAGGCATGGCTAAAATGCATGATCCGTTTGGTATTTTGAAAAAAAAAAAGTATAAATATGCCTTATATAGGTATGGTCCTACACTATATTATTCAAATATAGCATGATAGGTCCACTTTAAGTTTGTAGATTTCATTTTTATCGTTACGTTCTTAGTTAAAAGCTGGTATTAAGTCATGATTAATAGGCAATACATTGCTAATGAATGACATGGTCAATCCAGTAAAATGTACATTCAAACAGCAGAAATGACAACAACAGATGTTTAATAGTCACCACTCTGCTGCACACAGCGCTTATTTGAAGATAATAAATGAATGAAAATAGAATTATAACACTCTGCTGTTTTTTTCAATCAGTATTAAGGAACAGTCACTTCAAATTAAAAAATATGTATTTTTCTTCAAAGCTGTGGTGCTTTTTATCAATCAGATTGTTTTGGTTTGTGTTGCGTAGTGTTGGCGCAAAAAATGTTGGTGTTAATTAACTATTAACATGTTACTATTACTTACTTCAGGGTTCATACACTTTTTCACGAATGATTTTCAATGACTTTTCCATGACTTCTCCATGACCTTTACCTAATTTTCCATGACCAAAAAAATTACTCTTTCTCAGCGGTACCACATGGAACAGGAAAATAAGGTCTGCATATGAAACATGTTGTGCCTATCTAAAACAAATCAAATAGGCTTATAGCTGCTACAGGCTAAAGCAACTAAAATCTCTCACCAGCAAAATACCTCGTCAGTTAAATGCCATTTTACATTCCATTACTATACAATACAGTAATTACTATTTCGGCGATTAGATAAAATATAAATTATATTTGATGCAACTTTAGTTAAATTTCCATGACTTTTCCAAAACTTTGGGAAAAATATTGTTTTCCATAACTTTTCCAGGGCCTGGAATTAGCATTTTGAATTTCCATGACTTTTCCAGGTTTTTAATGACCGTAAGAACCCTGTTACTTATACTAAAGTACGATTTTCAATGACAGTGAAATCCTTGGCAACAATATCCATCTATTATTATTTGAGGTTTAAACTGACTGAGTTGAAGTCACCAAACAACAAGAACAACCTTAACAATAAATAACAAAAACAGCTACAACTGTAAGACATCATTGTCTTTTTTCAGGAGTGTACAGTACTCACTTTTCTGAGCATGTGTTTTAATATAAAAATAATAAAAAGCACTGACCTGTTTGTCTAGGCGGTCGGCGATGCTGTAGACCAGCGGAGGGATGGAGCCTTCTTTAGTTTTCCCCACATCACTGCGGTAATGTTCACTCGCAGGCAGACAGCTGAGGAACACACACAAACACACACACACACACATTAGTTCTGTGTTTTACAGTGAGGAAAACCCATTGACGCCTTTTATCTGATTCTACAGATCCTATGACTTAGAGCACATGTGTCAAACTCAAGGCCCGGGGGCCAAATCAGGCCCTTGGTGGATTTAATTTCGGCCCGCAGGATAATGTTGAATTACTATTAGATCTGGCCCGCCGGTATATTGCACGCACACCTTCACTCCATCCTGAGGGTTTCCTCAGCTCAGAGCCTGACCCCAAACATTGATGACCTTGCACCCAAGATGAGATGCCAAGTATCTGGCTTGAACTAGCATCACAGAGCAGCACACTGAGTTTACATGGATGTTTCCTTCTGCACTTTTTTTCTTGAGACAACAGGGCATGTTTGTTTTTTCTTTGAGGGAAATAGTTTTGTTGAAGCTGTTGTTGGCCTGTGGAGAAATGTAATCATAAGAAATGACTCTGGAAAAGCTGCAGATAGAGCCATAAGAAATGAATGCAACTGATTATTTAATGTTTCATGTTGTTTTTAAAGGCAATCATTTAAGCTTTGTTAGTTCCAGGTTTAATATGTGCAATAAGTTCATTTCAATACGTTTTGCAATAAACATTGAACCAGTCCGGCCCTCGACTAGTACCCATTTGCTAATTTTGGCCCACTGTGTATTTGAGTTTGACACCCCTGACTTAGCGTCTGTATCCTTCTTCTGTGGTGTTATAATATTAACAAAGCTTTATTGTTACAATATCTTACATAAACAGGTTGCTTTGAGACTTTGGTACACAACACAAATAGAAAATAGAATAACATTGAAATCAAGAAAGAGGCTAAAACATATTAGGCACATATGCAGCATGTGTACATGATATATATATATATATATATATATATATATATATATATATATATATATATATATATGATTCCATGTCATACAAGAAGGTAAATAGGCAGGAGAATAAATACAATAAAATAAGACTGATAACAAAAAACGTAATCAGTAAAAGTAAGACAGGAATAGAACTAAATTCATTAATACAAAAAAGAAATAGAAAAAATTCACAAGTAGGGGCTAACTTCAAGCTAAGGTCAATACATTGTATTTTTAGCTGTTGTTATATTTAGAAGAACATAAGACGATAAAGGATCTATGATGTAAGAGAGCACCAGAGATACGAGCTTTGTTTCCAAGTCAAATCATTTAAAATCGATTCTAGCCAATGCAGCAAAAAACAGGAGTAAGATGCTCTCTTTCTTGTTGTTGTTGTTACGGAATAATTCTTCTAGATATCTAACCTTTTGCTCTGTGACGTTTATGATCTACTCTGACGTCTGTTATCTCCTTTAAGGAAAGGCCTTGGTGCCATATGTGTTGTTGTTACCAGTTTGTGACCGGTCAACTTGTCTGGCACGAATGGTAATTGTTGTGAGAACGCTGAGGTGCTTCTTTATCGGTGTTTGTGGACTCTAAGGTGTGAAATCTTTGAGGCCATGAGTGTCGGACGCAAGTGATTCAGTGTTCCCAGCTGTTTAGTCTACTCCTTCAGAGATGTTGATTACTCTCTGTGAACCAGTTAAAAGGTCTAACATAGAGAGAGGCTCTTCAGAATTGACGTGGCAACTCTACCGTGTAGTCAGAACCTCTGACTCGTGATTTGTGATGTGAATCCTCCGGCCGATACTCTGAATAAACCCATCAGTGTTTGACATCAAAAGCTCCAGCTCTATCCCGTGTCTCCTTCCTGAGTCGGTGACTCCCACTGCATTGCTACACAGAAGTTTCCCCCACAGTTGTTGTTGTTGACACCATCAGATAACACATGTTTACCTGGCGGGCAGCTTGTAGATGTAGCTGCAGCCGTCCTCCGTCCAGATGATGACTCTGTCCGCGGCGATGAACTCTCCTCCGGTCCAGGCCTGGTCGTTCTCACTGGACACTGAGCAGAGGAGCGAGTAGTCAACGGCATCGAACACCTGACACACAGAGAGAGAGGTACACACATCTGCATTAACAAGAGACACGGGAGACTTTACTGGTTAATTGCAGGCTTCTTTTCAACCTGTCTTCAGCCACACAAGGGGAACAAACTACTAAAATACACATTTAGGAGTTTATCTAAGAACAGTTTGTTTACTTTCATCTGAAGATTGCGCCTTGATTCACCAATAGTTAGTATTTGATAATGCTGCATTTGCATATTAAAACACAACATTGTAGAAAACTTGTATAACAAAACATCATTGTTTTAATGTAAGTAATCAACAGGGGGGATTCATGGTGATTTGTTGATAAGTTCACATTTAAACTTGTTCTCCTGTAGATACACTCTATTCCAGTACTTGGTGTGTAGTATTACTCGTTGTACTGCAGGTACTTGGTGTGTAGTATTACTCGGTGTACTGCAGGGCTCTTACCCTCCAGTACTTGGAGCAGACGACCAGCAGGCTGCTCTGAGTGAAGGTGCAGAAGGAGATGCTCTGACAGCCCTGACAGTAGATGGGTTTGGACTCTTCTTCAAACACAGGGTCCAGGTCCTACACACACACACACACACACACACACACAGATACACATACATCAGCATCGGAAATAGAATATTTTTTGATTCCAGGGGGAAATTGGGTTTACTGAAAGTAGCTCCATTTTAGAAAAAAAATAATAAAAAAGAGATAATAATAATAATAATAATAGTTAAGAAATATATATACACATTACAAAATATGTAAATATAAACATAAAAATGTTTTTTTAAATGTGCATATTGTACTACCATTATAAAAATAAAATAAATAATTATTAAACAATTAAATCATTATCAACAAATATCTGTATGGTGGAGTACCTGGATCTTGCTGACCTCCGCTGTGATGATCCAAACCTTCAAAATCCCCGTCACTGACACCGCCACCACCGTGTCCTCTACACAGAGAGGGGGCCTCGTGGTTAAATACAAATATTCTTCTTTAGAGAATTTATTTGCAACAAAATGTAAAACTGGTCAAAATAACACAAGAGAAGCAGTGGGTTCAGACCTCCAAGAAGGCCATTCAAATCTGGGGGACGTGTTTATAGTAGGGATGGGAATTTGAAAGCAAATGTATATTCGAATATTCGACCCCCAAAAAAACGGTTAACCGATTAACCGAAATGTACATATCGTATAAAAAAAAAAAGAAATGTGGGAAAAATGTTTACAAAAAATAAATAAAACATTTTTAATTTTGAAAAATAAATAAATACATGTTCAAATAAGTATAGAAACCAAGTCGAATTTGTCAAATGTATTGAACTGGTGATCACAGTTTGAACAGTTGACAGCTATAGGCCTACAGCTTTCATGCTTAAAACATAACTTGGTTTTTAAATGAAAGAGGGATCATACACGACCAACATAACGGGTTAGGGTAACGTAACCCTATCACAACAGAGATCAACCTGTAACAGGGCCTCTGCACAGAATGCAGCTATTCAATACTCATTCTTGTTTAAGAATATGAGCATGTCTACTCAGGGGAGAGGCGGGTGCGGAGGCGATTCACAATCAGTCCAGCTGTAGAGAAGACCCTCTCAGCTGGAATTTGGGCATAAGATGAGGTTTGAGTCTGCGTGATCTGCGTGTAGGGAGGGTCAGCAGCTATATCATTAGCTAGAACTAGCTAGATCTGATGGATTTGGACATAAACGCGAGTGAAGTATAACCGGACGAGAGAGAGAGATCAGCACCTGCAGCTCTGCCCGCTGTGAGGGACCGGTGAGCGGAGCAAAACACACCTTTAGACCTAACACACTTAGCTATGGCACTGTCGTATACATTGAATTATTCCATTTAATAATATGTAATCTAATAAAAAATATTCATAACTCATATTCTCATATTCGAATACCTGAATAATTTCGAATATTCTAATATTCGATTAATCGTTCTCATCCCTAGTTTATAGTAGTGTATAGCTTAAAATAAAAATGAAGTTAAGTTAAGTTAAGTTACATTTCCCTCCAATTGAAACTAATAAATAGCAAAACAAGAGAAACTGTTAAAGAATAGATTAGATTAGATTTTAGATGTATTTTGCGGAGGTCTCTTAACTGTTCCAGATCTGAATCTATATATAATCCTGTGTCTCTGACCTTGTGTGCGGTGGGAGCGGATGATGCTCATGGAGCTGATCCAGTCGGGGGAGATCTTGGACACCAGAGAGTACAGCACCTCCAGGCTGGTGGCGTCCACCACAAGGATTTCTGGGTAGTGGCCGTTGCAAAGCAGACGTCCCTCTTTCTCAGTGCTGATGGTGAACTGATAGAACTACAGAAATACAGAATAGGAGACGGAAATATGAGGAGAGATGGGAACAGGAGGACGTCAAATCCCACCCAAAAATAATGTAAACCATCCCTTTCCTGGGTCAATTTGAATATGAAATATTGAATGGATGTGTATAATTACATGGACAGTAACTTCATATTGATTATAAAACTGAATATAGGATTTCAATGAAATAACTACTGAATGAAAAGAGAAAGTAAGAGTAGTTGGTTTGATAGGACTTTGTTGTACTGGTGGAATAAGTGCTGTGGAAATGAATGTTTGTAAAAATGAAGTCAACATTTGAGCTACTTTATCACAGTTGTTGCTCAATTGTGAGTGATGATATGAGACTAGGCCATAGCATAGTACTGGAATAGCATCTTTGATATTAATTGCAAGTCCTACCTGTATGCCAGTGTGAGCACAGGCCAGCTTGGTGAACTCAATACAGCGTCCATCGTTCACATCCCATAGACACATCTCTCTGGAAACACAGACAAAAAGTGAATTAAACATAAATGAGTAGGAAATGACACGTGTGTGTATATGGTAATCAACAATAATTTTTAGCACATTTAAATAAACTAGTGTAATGCCCTTCGTTATGCCACAAAGTAAGTCTATGGAGGAGTTTACAGTAGCGATTCTACAGTCTACAATTGTTTGGACCTCAATAAAGTCAAAGCCACATAAAATTATAATTGATTGCGTAATAAAAGCCTGTACTCACCCGTTCTCTGATGCGCTGACGATGTACTGTTTGTCACTGCATGCACTGGCTTTAGCCAGACAGGTGATGGAGGCTGTGTGACCAAACAGCATGGCCCGGGGACAAATCTGAAGAAGAAAAATATAAGAAAAATATATATAACGGGTAATAAAAAAGATACACAGAGTAAATAAGTGGTGTGTGACCAACGCACACACCACCGCCTCCGCCCTGATCTGTACCTCCAGCTCAGGCGTCATGTCCCAGATGCAGATCTGTCCGTCGTGGCAGCCGGTGATGATGGTGCTGAAGTTGTCCATCACCAGCAGGCTGCTGATGCAGTGGGTGGGAGCGGTGCGGCCCCATAGCACTATGGGTAGAACCAGGTTGTTCCCCGACATGATGCAGATGTTTCTGGAAGGAGAGAGGGACACAGAGGGATGAAATGAGACGAGCCAATGATCTTGTTGAATTGCCAGCATAAGGATTGATAGACAAAGATACAACTTCACTCTGGGCAACACCAAGCCAAAACAAAAGGGCTCATATCACTATTTAGGGGATTCATTAATGCATCATAATTTATATCTATCTATACTTATGCATATTTATATATTTCCAAACCATACTCTACCCTGCTGTTTATATATCTTATTTATTTTGATCTTGCAGCACATCATGCACTTTTATTCTGGGACATGAATTGTACACACCTTCTAGAAAATGCCTCTACTCTTTCTAGTTTGTATGTAATACGTTTGTTTGTATGTATAGTTCTTAATATTTATATGTGGAGAGCTGTCCAAATGTCATTGTACAGTGCAACTGCATGTTATACTGTACATATGAGAATAAGATATCTTGAATCTTGAAAGCAAGGGTTAATTGTTTCTGCTATTGTCTTGATCTTGTCCTCTATGAGCTCATTGCTTGATGCTATGTTCATATTCTCCCTGTTTACATCCATCCCAATCAAGCATACGGATTGGAATAGAATAGCGTTACACCATGAATGAGTCACGACTAGTCACTGTCACCAGTTGTGATCCTTTGACCACACTCTTCAACACGCAGTTAATCAAATCATCATCAGTGTGTGTTTTCCTACATTTACATAATTAACCTTGGCGTTACATGCAGGTTTGCAGACTGTGCAGCAGCGTGCAGAGTAACAGGGGACACATTTAATGGAGACAGGTGCAGGTCACTGATACCAGGTAGAAAGTGAGTAGCAGCACGAGATTATGCAGAAAAATTAAGCTAAAATCGTATAATCATGGATGAGGACTGATTAACGGTGCAGTGATCTATGAAGCGCTAACGCTATACCTGCAATGTCGCCACTTCCGGGGTAACGAAACGGCTAACTGAACCAAAACAGGGTGTTAAAAACGCTTTATATACGTACCACAACTAAATTACTCCTGGAACATGTCCTTGTAATTGAAGGCTTATCGAAGAACGTCTCCCTCCTTGGCAAAATGAAATTGAAATTGTCCTTCTTATCGTCTTGTTTAGCTCCGATCTGTTCGGTCAGCTGATCACCTGACAACCAGAGCCACATCCGGTTTTGTGTTTTCAAAATAAAATGATGCAGCTTTCGTTTTCCGAGGAGCACACGACACGGTTCCTCGTTAAATAAATCAACCTATAGCACATATACTTCTTACCCTATGAGCACAAAGGTTACATAAACATAAAAGTTACAATAATAATAACACCGCAAGTTATCAGTAATCTCCACCTTTATTTTGAAATGTAAAATAACGAATGACATGCGCATTTACCCTTCAAAGTAAAAGCAAAGACCCCATTTTGAAAGTCGATTCTTTATTAAATTGTCGTTTTGTTTGTTTGTTTTCTAATCTTGGGTGTCACGTGCGGATGTCATTTGTCAAGATACACATTTGCCATTACATTTTTAACAATTTTTTTAGTAATAGTTCATGTTTAAAAAAAATAAGAATGACAACGGAAGTCGTGTTGTTTTGTTGTTGCCAGCTGCCGCCAGACTGACTGAGCTTCATGGTGGGGAGCATGCGTTGGAGTCTGCACGTGTTCGACGAAAAACGGAGGAAATTGGACTAATTTACCACTTAATTGATTATTTTTGAACTGTCCTGTGTGCCTCATAGTGGACAGGTTGTAATCTGAGGTATTGAACTCCTGACATGATGATTACAAGAAGAGAAACGGATTTATTGGCGCTAGCTAACAGCATGGGAGTTAGCGTTAGCTGAGAACAACATGCCCAGACTTGTTCCTTATCGCACACGCTGGGAGAAGGAAGGAATAAAGACCCACAACGTTACATAATTTAGTCCATTTTTTTACGACAAATACAATGGATTACCAGTTCCCAGAGCAACTTTACCCTTCGTTTTACAACTGCGGACCTCCAGACTTGGTCCTGAAACACTGTGCAGGAAACTGGGGCTGCTACGACAGAGTCCGACCTCAGGTGGGTCAGCTGTCAAATGCTACTATTTCACATAAACACACGAAAACATGAATATAAACCATATTTGTAAATATTCTCAAGCCATGCATCGTAATAACAATACTTACATGTCAGTGGTATTACAGGGTGTCCGCGGGGTCTTAAAAAGTATTACAAGTTGATAAATCAATTTAGCGAAAATTAAGGCTATTAAAAAGTATTAAACGGCATTTTCCAAGGTATTACATTTTGTAGCTTGTTTTCAATAAGTATATAAATTGTCCAAAGAGGTTGTATTCTACAGTGTGCCTGAATGTAATCATTGCGTAGGTGTGTGTAGTGTGATTCTGCGTAGTTTATTTATGGCATCCCGTTGGATTTGACGTCAGCTGAACAGGACATCGCACGCTCACTGCTTGATAGCGCGCGAAGCTCCGTTTACGCCGGTTGTTAAGCAACATCGTTATGGGGAAATGCAAGTTTGCGTCCAAATGGTTGGAAGATAAGGAGGAAGGACAATCAATAGTGAATGTGAGGTAAACTGTGTCGCCAATGTAACCGGTAAAAACTCGAAGTGGCGATGAGGTCTTTAAAATGTATGGAAAGGGTCTTAAAAGGTATTACATTCGACTTCAGGATTCCTGCATATACCCTGATTATGTTAATGAGAATACAAAACATGTCACTCCTTTGTTCACATCAGGACTACATTGGACAAGGTCTCCTTCAAAAATCTATACTTCTTAGACAATCAAATCTGGACTACATTGTCCTAAATATGATACAATTCCACATTTTATTTGTTATTAAACCTTAAAAATATTTGTGAAAATCATAACAATGTTGAATCCACTGTTTTTCTTTTACATGTGCTCCAGTGTGGAGCTGTTTTTTGTTTTTACCTAACCAGGATCAGACTTTCTAAGATGTCATCTGTAATGTCAGTCTTCTCGTGGTGTGTTTGTGTTTTCAGGGTGGCTCTGGTCCTCTCTCCAGCTGGACCTTTACCTCCAGGCATCAGGTCAGAGGGGAGACATGGTGTCACACGGAGCCAGCACCAGTTCCCCTCCTGCCCCCCAAACACTGTGAGTCCATGAGGGTCATTCAGGTCTCAGACAGCAGTCCACATCTGGAGAGCTGAAGCAGGAGAGACACTTGACTTAAAATCAGATTTAAAAGGCTTTATTTGGCATATGCACATTTTTTGTTTGGGCACTTGCAGCCTAATTTTTTCCAGAAATGCGACCAAGTACGTAACATAAAAGGAAAAATACATGAAATACTGCAATAGACATAATGGTGAAAGTACATTGCAAGAATAAGACAAATATATACAAACAAAACATAAGACCAAAAGATTATACAATAAAGTACTATTTAGTAATGGAAATATTGTAATAGACGCATGAACAGTGTATTATAAACCCAGGAGTAGTGACACTTTACACGGCTCAGTCTAACGGCCCGTGGGCTAAAATTGTCTCTGATGTTTGTTGTACTGTTGTTTAAAAAAAGATGCCTTACAACTGCCAACATATTGGACAGTCAATAATTAAATGACAGTGAGATCACACAAAGTTCTGTTGAAGTAGGGCTGCACGATATTGGAAAAAACTGACATTGCGATTTTTTTCCGCCTGCGATATATATTGCGATATGAAAACATACAGGAATTGAAGAAAATACCGTTTTTTTTTCCGCAAACCATCCTTTCTTGAACTTTAATGCTATACAATTGGTATTTTTTTAACTATACTTAACCGGATGAAGGATTTTAGTCACGGACGTGTGGATCTTAAGTTATCAGAGCAACAAGCTGAGGCTGCTGAGCTAGCTCGGTTAGCAGCGCCGAACTGCCTTGGAGAAACACATGAAACTACTTTATTCAGTGTTTTTACTTTTAATCACCGGGTCCGTTTGCTTTGGAGATTTGATTGTGATTGGTGGTTTGCTGTGCATGCAGAGCCTGCATGTCACTCACTCAAGTACCCCTGACATGAGAGCCTCGCAAGTTTTCCTTTTGTAGCAAGCAGCAAAAATAATTGTAACATGACGTGTTTGAGTTAATTTGCCTACTTAATATTGCAAGTCCTAAAAAAAAAAATTTAAATCGCACGTTCACGCGATGTGAATATCGCGATTATCGACACGATATATCGGGCAGCCCTATGTTGAAGTACCCTTATATTTAAGAAATCATCTGTTTGTGTGTTTGTATTTTGTCCAGCTGTCCTCTGGCCTTCAACGCCTCCAGATCCACAGGATTTCCCAGAACATGTGAGTGTGAAAATTCAACAGTTTACAAACCCCCCTCTCAGATTTAAGAGATGTCTGTCTTAATCCTTAAATGCATGTTATCATATACAACAAAGATTAAGACGTGTTTCAAAGCACATCCAAGCTCGCCGACCTGAAATCAGTTTTAAGCTTATTTTGGTTCTGTGTTTTAAAGTTTGTGAACATGCTTTGCATTCAGATGCAGAACTTCTTCATGGACCACTGCCAGGACGCCTTCGGGAGCATGAGCGAAATTCTGAATGAAGACTTAATCTTCAAACAAGGAACGAAAAAGGTGAGATTCACAAGAATATACTTTACTTTCTAAAACATGTATTTCTTTAATTTCTTATCAATCCAACAGTTCTTCAAATGTATGGTTGAAAATATGAATAGACAAAAATAGCAGTGAGACCCCTAGCTGCCTTGTGATCTCCAGTTGGTCCGTGGATCTTTTTGTTTATTTATAAAGCATAAATTCCATTTTGAGCAATTCCCCTATAGTTATACCACACTATCTTTACATGATATACTAATCAATAAGCTGTTGATCTTGCTTTGTATGATGTTATAATATGATGTGTTTGGTGTGTTTTGCAGATATCTCGCATTGACTCCATCTACATGAGGAAAATGGAAAGCCTCATCAAGAAGGGGAAGTTGAAAAAGTGAGTGGCGCGGACTGATCAGTGAATATCTGTGGCTGTGTGATTGTTGTGTTTATTTGTCCCATCTTTTGTCCAGGCGTCCGTTGTCGTTTCCCTCCAAGGTGCTGAACGCGTACGGCTCCATGCTGTCGGACGTGTTGCCCGCCGTGCCCCCCTCCCTGCTGGGCTCCCTGCTGTTCGAGGAGCTGAAGGAGCAGAGGGAGTGCATGCTGTTCTCTGAAGCAGCCACAGGGGGCGCTCTGGCCTTCGTCCCCTTCTCACAGAGCAGCAGCGACTCTCAGAGCGGCTGCCTCCTCTACCCCGGGAACCAGGGGCTGGACTGCCTCAGTATCCTGCAGACTATATACTTATGTTTTGAGACCAGGGTTGTGGTCCAATAGTAAAAAAAAAAAACGGATGATCCAGTGTGTGTGAAGTGCTAAAGGGGAAAACAAAGGAAGCATTGACGCTACGTTTCTTATCACTAGATTCAAGATTCATTGTCATGTGCACATTAGCTACAGTGTAGATATGGCAATGAAAAACTGAAGTCACAGGCTCCTCCAACAGTGCAACATATATATAGGACATAAAACAAATAAAACGGATAAAATAGTGCAAAAGAATTTGAATAGCTGTTATCATGGCGGCAACTTAGGTCATTTCACTCCGTTTGCAACCTTCCTAGGCAAAAAGACTATTTGGTTTCAAACCCAGAAGACAGTAGCACAAATAATGGTGGGGGGTAAAGCTGTTAGGTGTTCTTGTTGCATTTAGTTTCTGTTCCTTAACTCAATACCTCAGACTTCCACAGAGTGGAGCTGCAGCAGCACAAAGGGACCCCCCCCTGTTTGAACACCAGCAGCTCTGATCTGTCGAGCTTCCAGCTGAAGGCCCCCGTCAGACAGATCAGCACCGCCTCCCTGATCAACAACTGTAAGAACCAGAAAGCATTTAGAAATGTCATCAGGAGTGTGATGTGGCTCCGGATATTTGACCATGCCTTTGTTCCCAGGTTGTGTGGCCGTGCGCTCGGATCACCTCTGTGGCGTCTGGAGGTTCAGTGAAGGAAACAAGCCTCAGCTGATGGAAGTTGTCAACACCAAAGAGGTCGCCACCTGCATCTGTGTCAGGTGAGTGAAACCCAGGGAGTTGAATCCCCCCCCGAGGCCTCACTGGTCAGAGACGAGAGGTTCCTGATATGTGGAAAATGTAAAAAAGTAGGACCATGTGTTAAAATAAAGATTATCTGCTTTATGTTCAGTCCTCATGTTCTAGGTGAAGTTCTGGTGGCGAGTGAGAGCGAAGCGGTAGACCTGTGGACCGTCGGCAAAGGGTGAGGACAATTAGTTTGAGGACAAAGTGTTGTTGTTTTTTTCAAATCCAATCAGAACTAAAAGTGGTCTTTGCTCTTAGGATGCAGAGGGTTCGGGAGGAGGAGGAAAACCTGTACTTCAACGCCAAGTCATCATGGCGATGGTGCGAGTTCTCCGCCCATCCCAGGGTGATGGTGTACGCAGACAGGACGGGGGTGGAGCTCACTGACATCAGGGTGAGTGGTGTTGTTGAGAGTTAAAGAAGACACTTTTGTAAAAGTCAACTAACTGATGACTTGTAGATGTACCTTTTTGGTCTTATTTCTGTACGGGAATTAAATGCATCAATTTTGTAAGTTGTGTTGTAAATATATTCATTCTTAGATTTAGTCGAAATAACAGCCAACCTCTTATCCCTTACAGTTCAAGTTCCATAAAGAAACCTAATAATCTTCTTTTAAAATCTCAGCTAAACACAACAAAAAGATGTATGTATTGACTCTGTCCTTCCTCCTCTGTCTCCTCAGATGAGTCCTGTCTCAAATCACACTCTGTTTCGTATCAGCAACACCCCCGAATGTCGCAGTGGAGAGAGACTCATCCTGTCCAGATACCTGGCAGACATCCACCCCTTCCACCATCTCATCACCACTCAGGTACGGAAACATTAACAGTGATATAAGACACAGATGGCTTGTCCAAAGTTTGTTTAAACACACAGAACTTTGTTTAACATAATAATAATAATAATGAAACTAAAGCGTCCAAAGACACCAAATACTTCACGATAGAAGTTGAAGAAATGTTCATTCTGCTCAAGAAATGTGCAGTACCTCGCTGAGACCACTAGGTGTCAGGGTTCTCATTTGGTGCTTATATTTGAACAATTAGCCTGTAAATGTGTCACTGTCTGTTATGTGATGTAATTCTGTTCAGTTTCAGAAAGTATATATTTTTTTAGTGTCCTCTCTCTGACTTTACCCGTGTCTTTCTGTCAGCACTCGGCCTACATCATGGACGAGCGTTTCCCCTGCGTGCCCATGCTCAAGTGGGATCACATGATGCAGTCTCCACCAATGTTCTGCCACACTTTCCCTGGCTCCGCCTCCTCCCGGACCGCTAAGGTTCTGCTGGGCTCCCACAGCGCTCAGGAAATCACCCTGCTGCAGTACTCAGGTCTGTGGCTTTTCTACAAATAAGTGTCAAATGTTTCAGTGTGTCGTGGCTTCCTTATTTTTCTATCAAGCCACTAGACGCCTTAAACAGACATTTGTAACTAGTTTTCTTTCCTTTGTGTTACTTACAGTTGAAGAGTTGCTTGGCCTCCGATGGTTTGGATGATATTATGCAATGGGTTTGCTCAAAATAAAATAACAAACGTTTACACATGCAACAAAGAAAAGAGGCCTTTACAATAGTCAAAACAAAAAGTCAAAACTCAAATAAAATAACAAACAACTTGGGTATTCTTTCTTGCTTTCTTTGTTTGTTAAGGCTTGTATAACTTTAAGGTTAATTGAACGGTAAAAAAACTGCCTCGACGGCATCTTTCTAACAGGTTGCCCATTACTGTCGTTGTGGGAATTGTAGTCTTTTATACTCTGGTTGACTACAGATGTCACGATTAGGTGGCCTTTCTTATAAAAACAAAATACTGACTCTAACACAGTGTATTGAGTGTCCAGGTTTGGTTCTTCACTTATATATATGTGTGTGTTTGTGTGTGTGTGTAGGGGGGAAAGCCGAAGCCTGTTCCAGTCGGGGTCCTCCTCAGGCGCTGCTCAGACCCAGAGACAGCCTGAGACACCTTCCCGTCCAACTCCCTCACCGCCTGGAGCTGGCCACCAGCAGACTGTCCTCCCCGGCAGCAGGTGTGTGTGTGTGTGTGTGAGATTCAAGTACTTGTGATGTGTTATTTTGAATTTGAGTAACTAACATACAACTGGTCATTTCCTTTGAAGAATTGAGACCATTATATGTTCGGAGCGGGACTAGAGAGTGCTCTAGTGAGGCGTGTGGCGCAGTGGAATAGTGCGTTGGTGTTCGGATCAGGGGAGCACAGGTTCAAACCCCACTGCAGTCTGCATGTCGTTGTAATGTAATGCTCTCTGGTGTTACATTACACTACATTACATTACATTACGTTACTTGTTAGACGCTTTTATCCAAAGCGACTTACATACTCAATACTGTGGACAATCCCCACAGGAGCAATTTGGGGTGTCTTGCCCAGGGACACAACGACATGCTGACTGCAGTGGGTTTTGAACCTGTGCTCCCCCTGATCCGAATACCAACGCACTAATCCACTGCGCCACACGCCTCACACTACCACTAGTGTTCAAACACTATTTCTAATTTACCCTAAACATATGGTAGTAAAATTAACATTACACTACTGACATAATTTCTCCTTAATTTCAAATACAAATATTATAATTTTGAGGTTTTTATGAATCAAATGATGCATTGAAGAAAAGTACATTTTATAATCATCACAGTTCAAATGTTCAAAAATAATTCAGACATTAATATTGTTGAAATAACCTGGTTTTACTATCACAGATTTGACTTTTTAGACATTTAGAGAACATTTTATTTTACACACATGGCTATAAATAGTAAAACGAAAATGATAGTATTTCTTTCAGTGGTCTAAAAAAATGTTTCCACAGCTGTATACACACTCTGTCACAGTGGAGGTACCAGGTTTGAAATCTGTCCTAGCTGTATGATGTATGATTTACATAATATTCCAGACTTTTACTTAAATCACACACGTGGCTGAACTTCTTTGTTGTGTATTCAGGTCTGACTTGTATCCAGAAGAGAGGAGGAGGAGGAGAGGCAGGGGGCGAGGAGTGTATCTGTATCCTCCAGCTGACGGAGGCGGGGGATATTTTCTACCAGATCCTGGAGCACGAGCAGTCGCACACCCCTCCACCAGCTCTGGAGAAAAACACAATTTCAGAGATAAATCCAGCCCAACAACCACCACAGTCTTTGAGGCTCATATCGGAAACATCGAGTGACGAAGACATAATCGGCCCGACTCAGACGCAGAGCTTTGTGGCTGAAACACAGGAAGAGGAACGGCCAGAACTGGACATGTACGCTTCCTCTAACGAGTCCTGTTCCCCAAGAAAGTCCCGCTACAGGAAGAATTTGCAGCTGCAGGTCACCGTCAATGACTATGACAATGAGGATCAAGTGAGTGGACTGGACTCAGGTTTAAATGATGAAACCGTGAGTGGACTGGACACGGGTGCGAATGAGGAAACGGTGAGTGAAGAAGAAGCTGATATTCCAGAAGAACCCAGCCGTGTGGAGCAGCACCAGAAGCTCAGCGACGGTGTGCTGGTCACATGGAAACAGTGGCTGCAGAAATTGATGCTCAAAAGTCACAAGAATAAGCCCCGCCCACAGCGCAAGCAGCCCTTCAAAATCACAACTGAAGAACTCATCTACCTGTCGCCTGACGATGAAGCGAGAGGAGAAGATTCAGCGGAGAAGGAGCGCGTGGAGAACGTGAGGCGGGACCTCAGAGCGTGCATGACCAATCGCTCGCTGCTCGTTCACAGCGCCGTCTCCGCCTCCCTCGGAGACCAGGAGTTGGTGGAGGTGCCCGACGCGGTGAATACTGACGGCTGGGGGGATCCGATGAGCGAGCGCCTCACTGTCTCCTGGCAGGGGGAGGAGGCCTGGCAGGCGTGGTGGGCGGAGAACCTGGGGCTGAACAGGGAGAAGAAGGTGGCGGCTCTGAGGAGGAAGAGGAGGAGGGAGAAGGAGGTGAGGAGAGCGTCCAGCCAGCGCTCGGTGCTGTCCAGCAGCTTCTGCTCGTCTCTGAGCTACCAGTCGGACCTGAGCGACTTCTCAGATCTGTCCGGATGGTCCTCGTCCGCCAGTTTGGGGGCGTGGTCCGACAGCGAGGGGGGGCTGTCCCAGGCGGCGGGGTCTGTAGGGAGCGGGATCCCACGAGCTGCAACACCCTCCTCCAGTCAAACAGACACTGTAGTCCCCACGCCTCAACCAGGGAACCAGACCCCCACTTCTCAACGAGGGAACCAGACCCCCATCAGGAACCAGACCCCCACTTCTCAACGAGGGAACCAGACCCCCATCAGGAACCAGACCACCACGCCTCAACGAGGGAACCAGACCCCAACTTCTCAACGAGGGAACCAGACCCCCAGCAGGAACCAGACCACCACGCCTCAACGAGGGAACCAGACCCCAACTTCTCAACAAGGGAACCAGACCCCCAGCAGAACCAACGCCCCGCCACACACACCTAAACCTCTCGACTCCACCCCGGCCACTGTGAGGGGGAACAAACCCCAGGAAGACTACCTCAGCGCTCTGTTCGCACCGCAGGTAAGAGGGAGGGGTAACAACTACAGATCTTTCTCGTCCACACATACCCCATTCACACCAACCGGTTCTGAACCAGAAAAGCTCTAGCACGGAGCTAGAAGGGGAAAAGCCTTGGTGTGAAAGGGGTAACAGAAGCTTTGGTGGCGGTTGCTAGCAGCAGTTAGCATTAAATACGTTGATTTAAGATAAGATAATAATAATAAGATAAGAAGTACTTTCTTGATCCCAATTTGGGAAATGTTTGCGTTGCAGCAGCATAAAAAGGCATTGGCAGCAGTTAGCCTTAAATAAGTTGCTTTAATAATACATTGGATTTTGATAGCGCTTTTCCTAATGCTCCAAGACGCTTAACATAAAATCAGAACAGAAACAATACAAAGAAAACAAGAGTTATTTATTCTTTAAGAGTTATTTCTAAGACCAGGGTTCTTACGGTCATTAAAAACCTGGAAAAGTCATGGAAATTCAAAATGCTAATTCCAGGCCCTGGAAAAGTTATGGAAAACAATATTTCTCCCAAAGTTTTGGAAAAGTCATGGAAATGTAACTAAAGTTGCATCAAATATAATTTATATTTGATCTAATCGCCGAAATAGTAATACTATAATGATAATACATACTGTATCGTCTAGTAATGAAACGTAAAATGGCATTTAACTGACGAGGTGTTTTGCTGGTGAGAGATTTGAGTTGCTTTAGCGTGTAGAAGCTAGTAAGCCTATTTGATTTGTTTTAGATAGGCACAACATGTTTCATATGCAGACCTTATTTTCCTGTTCCATGTGGTACCGCTGAGAGAGTAATTCCTTTGGTCATGGAAAAGTAGGTAAAGGTCATGGAAAAGTCATTGAAAATCATTGGTGAAAAAGTGTATGAACCCTGTAAGACAACATTTGATATAATGTTGATATGCACTTCTGCAACATGTAAAAGATCTGCTTCGCACTAGAGAGCAGACTGGAGATGTAGCCACTTCAAACTTGGATGAGCACTTGTCTTTTCCAGGAAGTGTAATTTGCCTTTATACAACTTTCCCCCTTGTCTTTCTCTAGGACGATCCCTCGCAGCACGGCGGTTATTTCCTGGAGGAAGAGAGCCCCGTGCTCCACGCTCCTCCACCTGTGGCCTCGTCCTCCTCCCAGTCCGCCTCTCTGAGGAGCGTCAGGACCAGTTTCTCCCAGTCCCTCACCCCCTCCCAGAGTTCACAGGGGAGACCGTGGCTCTCCCAGGCACCACTCGCCAAGAAGAAAAAGCCTCGGATGGGATTCTGAATCATTGGCTGGAGTGTGTCCGCCACACGTGGAGCGGAGCATTTGGAATACCTGTTGTTCTTCTTTGGGGGGGGGAAGAGAAGAGCCTTGAATCCTCAAAGTAGAAGGAATGTTTTTCCTTCGATGCATCTGGAATCAGAGTTTGTGAAATGGATTTATTACGGTTGCATTCACTGGGTTTGGACATTAGGACACACTCTGGATCTAATGGATGATGGACTGACTGGAAGAGCAACCATGGCTCTGTCCCTGAAGACGAAGACGACTGTGCTTTGGTAGGAAGACATTACCTTTGTTTTGTGACTGGGCCTTATGGTTAACGAGAGATGTGTGAGTGTGTACGTGTGTGCGCAATGCGATGGTCAAATGACTTTTATCATTCCATTAGACACACACACAGCTGATGTGGTTTCACTTCATTCCATAACACAGTCACAGAGATTGGATGAAACGATTGGCTGATATGAAACAGAAGGAACGAGGAAAGAGATGATAAGCTAACCCGAGGTCGATTAGGGATATGGAAGATGCAAAAGTCTTGAGATTAAAGCTGAGGAACTTTGAAGTAGGAGTAGATGCTACAGAATGAGCAACGTTAATAATGTGAAATGAGTAGAGAGAAAAAGTTTTGTTGGAAGTGTGTGTGTGTGTGTGTGTGTGTGTGTGTGTGTGTGTGTGTGTGTGTGTGTGTGTGTGTTGTGTGTTGTGTGTGTGTGTGTGTGTGTGTGTGTGTGTGTGTGTGTGTGTGTGTGTGTGTGTGTGTGTGTGTGGTGTGTGTGTGTGTGTGTGTGTGGTGTGTGTGTGTGTGTGTGTGTGTGTGTGTGTGTGTGTGTGTGTGTGTGTGTGTGTGTGTGTGTGTGTGTGTGTGTGTGTGTGTGTGTGTTTGTGTGGTGTGTGTGTGTGTGTGTTGATGTGTGTGTGTGTGTTCATGAACGTACAACTTGCACTGTTACAACCTTTGTATGATATTTTTCTGCTTTAAATAAAACAGAAAGGATTTAGTAGGAAGATGTGGGTTGTTATTGAAAAACAACAGGACGTGTTTGAACTTGAGTCAGTGTTATTACAGAGGAAAAAGGACATAATATTGTGAATCTCTCCCACGCCTGACTTTAATTTAAAGGGGACCTATCATGCAAAATGCACTTTTGTACGTCTTTTATACATGAATATGTGTCCCCGGTGTTCCAGGGAACTCACCAAGTGTCAGAAAACACAACCCTCTCTATTTTCCTCCATACCCAAATCTCTAAAAAAAGGGGCTGCAACGGATCTGATAAAAACTGATCCAGATTTGAACACTGTCCTGACGTCAGGACGGTGGCGCTACGGCTATTGGGCCAACTCCACCAATCAGGAGGAGACAGCCACGGCCATTGCCGTTCGAAAGCGCTGGAGACGCTGTAGTACATATGCCAGGCCAGTAGATGGTGCTGTTCTCACTGAATCAGCCCTTGCAGAGCAGAGCAAAAAAATGTCAAATTGAGCAAAATGAGGCATGGCTAAAATGCATGATCTGTTTGGTATTTTGAAGGGAAAAAAAGTATAAATACGCCTTATATAGGTATGGTCCTACACTATATTATTCAAATATAGCATGATAGGTCCACTTTAAGAATGATCAACCTTAAACTAAATGGATATAATGTTAAAGGTCCCATGTCATGCTTTTCTGGTTATTACCCGTTCCCTTGTGTGTTATGAAGCTTTTTATGCATGTAAACGGTCTGCAGAATCCAAATGGACCAATCCATGGAGCCGTTACGTTACGTCTGTGGATTGGTCCAAATGGACCAATCCGCTGACTTCCTCACACACACTCAATCTTTTCTCAGCTGCAGCTCCGCCGATTTCTCCTCCCTGAGACGGTGGGACGCGGCGAGGCTGTGAGTCGGTGTGTGAGCACACACACAAACTCCCAGCCAGGCTGCGGGTGTGTGTGTTCGGGCTGCGTCTCGCTGTCGGCCACTGGGCTCATAGGGAGGGGGGGGGCAGGAGCTCCAACAAGCCGTTTAGGACAGAGAGTGAATACACATACTATACAGAGATGCTGTATGAGAAACCAATGAGAGTTTGGAAAATTGCACAATATAAATGTATTCTAGTATACCTCAACAATGGAAATATGATCAGTAGAAATGGCCATGACATGGGACCTTTAATGCCAGTGTGTAACAATTTCACTGCATTTATGTAATATTTTGGACAGAATTTATCAAATATCCAAACTTTATATATTATTATTCACCATTTTAGCATTTACCCATTGACTAAATCATTGCAGATACATGTTATCTATAGATTGTATCCAAAATAACTTGAATATTTCATATTTTACCATCATTTTCAAAAACATTTAAGAAAAAGACCGACAACAGATTTAAAAAATAATGTTTTTTTATAAGATTTTAGACTTTTTTTTAAAAGTACAGTGGACAAAAACAGAATAAATAACGTCATATCTACAAAGAACTATAAACATTTTTTTGTTGTACATCATTTACAGTTTTACATGTTTTTTACATTTTTGAAATATTTTTGACAGTCAGCATTATTTTTTTTCCATACAGCATTTTCGCAGAACGCTTTCAAACACCAAACTTTTTTTTTCTTCTAACCTACATCCTAAAATAATTATATAAATATAAACCATGGTCATACATGCAAACATCCTTGAACACACACACACACACACACACGTTAACTGTTTTATCTGAACACCCTGTGAACAATTTCAAACGCATCAGATTCCCTCTCAGACACAAATCTCCTGTCTGCTAATTTAATGCTCTAAATGAGATTTTAAAAATGTGCAAATGAAACTTTCCCTACAGAAGGTGAGAGCAGACGTGCATACGAACAGTCTTATGTCAAAAAAACATCACAATGTAATCTAAAGAAATACAAATCTAGTTTAGTTTCCAACCCTGTTATTAAGAAACCGTTATCAGTGCCTTACGTTAGAGCTCTTCATAACTTAAACGTGTAAAGTCACCACTCACAGCCGCTCTCAGCTTCTGTATAACTTATATTAAATAAATACGTTTTGGCAAATCTTCACAACGACGTGAACAGCTGAACTGACGCCTGAGGTTGAGATGTTTTTATCAGCACCTTAGAGACCAAACTCTTAATCTAACAACGCTTCTGGAATGTGACATCTCAACATGCACCGACACGACTACAAACTACAAATCTAGCAGGAAGAGTCCGGACTGCTCAGTAGTTGTGCGATTCTCCACCGGTACCGGAGCTTTCTGACAATAAATTAAAGACTACAGGTGGAGAATTTGAAGGTTTTTTTTGGGGGAGGCAGCGAGGCGTCAGGCGTGGAGGTGTTTGCGGCGGAGGTGCAGAGGGAAGTAAGGCCCCTCGGCGTCGCTGCCCAGAGAACTGCTGAGCGACTCCTCTCCTGAACTCATCACGTCCTCACAGGAGTCCTCACTGTGGACACAAAGGGGTGTACTGTCAGCATACAGAGGATTACACACTGAGGATACAATCAGCTCAATGTTTTAGATGTGGTGCAAACAACCAATGAGTCACATCTCGTCTCAGTGGATGATTATTAACTAGTAGAGTCAATGAAGAACAGTTTGAATGAGATACAATTCTGTTTTTGTCATACATGTGTTAACCATGAATACTGAATAGTAGTGACCAACGAGTATTCAAATCATTTAAGTCGTTCAACAAACCAATATTTTTTCTTGTTTTTTTTTGTTTTTTTTAAAGGTAGGGTAGGTAAGAACGGAGAAACCAGCTCGAGTGCGCTAGAATTTGAAAGTACGCAACCGAAAACAATCTGCCCCTTCCTTCAGACTTCCTTACAGAGCCCCTCCTCCAACACACACGAACGCGCACATGACCAATGAGGGCACCAGATAAGTTTGTGCACGAGATGGAAGGCTGACAGGCAGGTAGGCCATCCAGTTGTTTTAGCCGGGCCGGCTCAGATGATTGGTCGTGCTTTTCACAGTACTACGGCTTCCACAGATGACATTTTTTAATGTATTTATTGTCAAAGCATTTCATGTATTCATTGCTATCGGGATGTTAAGAGCATTCCATGGAATATAACAAAAAGTGTTTCTGAAGTGAATTACCTACCCCACCTTTAACATGTTTGTACATTTAGAAAACTCCTGGCTGTTAATCAGAGTAAGTGAAATAAGAACATCTAAGATGTGCCGGGTCATAATCTCTGGGGTTTGAAGGACTACATGTAGATACAACTTTTAAATAAGTACAATACGATTTGAGGAAATAAGGATTAAGCTCACTTTCCCTTCTGGGTTTTCCCCTCAGACGAGGATCTCACGATGATACGGGTAAAGTAACATTTCCTCCTTTTTAAAGCACAACTAGTTCTCATCGTCTGACTTGTGACAGCAGAAATGTGACGCTGCTGAAAGTTCAGGCATGGAGTAAAACGTGAAGCACGAGGGTTTAAAACCAACATGTGATGATAAGTAGGTTTGTGTTAGTCATCAGTCAGCTGGGGAATGTTTTGGTTCCTTCTTTTTTCCCTGAGCACAGACAGAAATTCTATTTAACTTAAGGCGAGGCCTCTTCAGACGTCATGGAAACGTCTGTCAGTGGGACGTGACCAGTGCCTCGCAGACATGATCCCATCATGCAGAGCTGGCAGATATGAGAGTGTGTGTGTCGTTACAACACTTCAGAAACTTGTGTGTTGCTGCAAAGCTGCTTGCCTAAGTAACAGCACACTTGCACAACACTTTTATAATGTCCCTCTCTAACTTTTTAAAAGCACTCGTTTCATATGCGTGACTCTTACTATAGTATTTGTTTAAAGGAAACAGAAGTGCTTCTCCAGTAGAAACTGCATTTTTGTATTTCTAGTAGAACAACTGGATTACTAAACATGTTGGGACACTTCCTACAGTGTTTATGTGTGAGTCATAGCTGAACAAACATCTGGCGTGTGTCTGGTGAGACAAACAAGGTGTGTCTTTCATTGTAAATTCCTCTGTTTGTATCAGCTGTCGTCACATGATGTCACTGTGACATCTTCATCACAATGAAACTGAAAACAACCTAATCCATTTTATCTTATCATTTAATTTGGCTGTGTCATTTTTATTTGAGTTCGAGGGTCTAAAGGTATCCTACTCAGGTGTTTTTAAGGCTGTGTTAGTTTCCTTGGTCAGGTGTGTTTGAGGCTCTAAAAGTATGCTACTCAGGTGTGTTTAAGGTGCTGTTATGGCGCATTTCCACTGCAGGGCCTCGCACGGCTTAGTACGGTATAGTTAGACCTTGGTAGGCCAGGATCACTTTATGCTGCGTTTCCATTACAGTTTAGGAACTGAGGTAGTAACTCAAAGTGTTAGTTTCTTGCTCAGGTGTTTAAGGCTCTGTCAGTGTCAGTTTCTCTGTAGGGTGTGTTTTGGGCTCTGACAGTGACTGTTTCTGCTCAGGTGTGTTCTGGGCTCTGACATTGTCTTGCTGAGGTGTGTTTGAGGCTCTCTCAGTTTCTCTGTAAGGTGTGTGTTGGGCTCTGACAATGACAGTTTCTGCTCAGGTGTGTTTGAGGTTCTGACAATGACAGTTTCTGCTTAGGTGTGTTTTGGGCTCTGACAGTATCTTGCTCAGGTGTGTCTGAGGTTCTGACAATGACAATATCTGCTAAGGTGTGTTTGAGGCTCTCAAAAGTGTCGGTTTCTGCTCAGGTGCGTTTGGGGCCCTCACCTCTCGCTCTCGTCCCAGCAGTGCTCTGGGATGGTGGGCAGCTCGGGCACGGTGCGGTAGCTGTGCAGGTTCTGGGCGGTCCGCCGCGACACGATCCACTGCAGCTTCCTGTGATTGGGTTTGCTGCATTCAGGCGAGGAGTAGTCCGACAGACAGCGAGCCACCCGCTCACTCCACAGCCGCAGCTCCACGTCAGTAATCTGAAACCACAGCAGGTCAGTTTAGCTCATTGGCCCGCTACCCTCGGTGTACTTAAACGGTAACCTGGTGTCCGTTTACATGTCTGGAGGCTGAGGGAACCCATGTTAAAACTGGTCTGTATGTTTGAAACCTGATAAGCTGCTCAGGGAACACCTGAACCCAAAAGTGTGTAAGTGGGAGGGTTCAGCTAAAGTCTCACTATGGCTGACACATACCAGGATCTTAGACGACCTATAAATACACGTTCCATTCCATTTTCAAAGCACAACATACTTTAAAAAGGAACACTTCTTAAATAACATGTCATCCTTGAATAAACAATGAAATACACCAACACTGGTCCTGTATTCCATCATAAAAGTGGCAGGGAGGTATAAACCAATACATTTATATTCAGGAAATCTGAGTGTTCAAAAATCCTTGTCTAAAGAGTCAAGCCGTCACAACACAAACAACACCGAGTTACGTAACGACAGGGACTATAACATCACTAGAATCATGCAAAATGATTTATTTACTCTCTAATCTTATCCCCTTTTGTGTGATAAATTCATGCATGTTTACCTTGAGGTGTCTCTGGATGTGACAGGCTATTTCCAGCATGTCCTCCGACTGAACGGCGTGGATCTCCTGCCTCAGGAGAGACAAGGCTAGGACGGACGGCTGATGAACAAAGAGAGACAGGAAGTGCAGTGAGGGACAGGAATAAACACAAAGAAATGTGTTTTAAAACAGACTCGTGAATGTCAAACTAATAGCATCATAACAATAAGAGCTAATTTCGGAGTGTGCCATTAGGCTGCTGAGCTACACTAACTCTGTGTAACCTTTGACCCTCCGAATTCCTACCTTTGCTTTAGAGAAGGAGATCCGGCACAGACAGGCTTTGAGTTGAGCTTCCAGTTTCTCCAGGCTGAGGATCTCCTTTCTGTTCAAACACACACACACATTCAGGTTTAGAGGTGGTTTTGGGACATTGACAATTCCCAGACAGACAGAATGAACTCTTAATAACTTAAGAATAGAAAATAAGATACATTTAAGTATTGACTGAAGATTTGTAAGACCCTGTGACAATGCAGAAAAAAAACTGTAAAACCGAAACTGAATATAAACATTGCCAGGATTATGTAATTGTGTTATTGGACAATAACAAATGTTATCAGTGCCCTTTCAGTATCACACACTGATAGCTGGTGCATCAGGTTGACCTGAAGTGACTCGACTGATCTGAACTCTGGTTTGAATGTTGACATTCTTCAGAAATGTGTCAACAAGAGCTGCAAACATTTCCTCCAGAGAAAAAGCTGCTGATTGCTAAAAAGGTTAACGAAATGTTGACTTTAGTGGATTATGTCTCTACAGCAAGTCTCTTCAAGTCGATTTTCGATATCGATAAAACCTCATGATTTGGAAAACACCCAGCTGGAATGTCACTTGACTCTTATTATGACTTATATTATATTATATGAGTACTATTTCACCCCATAAAATGATCATTTAAATGCCAATTGCTCTGCTGTGTTACCTGAATGCTTAAAGATAACTCGCATGCATGTGAGCGAAGAATCCAAAGGTCTTAGTGAATCGTGTTAAACAACAAAACATCCTTTAAATCTCTTACATAACGCAGTATTATCAAAGTCTCATTTATCCAGTCACATCATGCTCAATTGTTTCCACACATGCATTTTGCTAAAACAGGACCATCTAAAAACCTGTGTATGCAGCAGAAGTGTTTTAAATAGTGGAAAAGCATGTGTTTTGAGAATTTGTGAGAATACTCCTGAATGAATGGGATTTGGATTATACTGCACGTGTCGTGTAGGCATGCGCATGTCTTCATATAGTTATCCCCTGTCTACTGAAATTAAGACTTTTCTACTTTTATGGATTCTTCGTTCCCGCTGAAAGCATAGGGGGAGTTTTCTTCAAGAATTCAAGGTAACATCAGGCGAGTAATTCACACCCCAATGATCATTATAGTGGGTGAGATATTTCTTTAAACTGCACTGGATTTCCTGTGTCTCACTCACCTGTCTGTGCAGTGTGAAAGTGCGATCTGGTGGTACAGGTCCAGGAAGGTTAAGGCAGTGACGGCTTTGGACTTGAAGTTGAGTTTCTCTGCGACGATCTTCTCCATTCGGCAGAGGTCGGAGGCGGTGAAGCGGCACTGTCCGATGCGGATGAGCTCCACCGGGGGGGCCAGGTTGCACTCCTCCTCCGTCACTTTGGCCGCCATGTGGAGGCAGCTGACGCTCACGCAGGAGAGGTGCTTTGGCTGGATCTGAGGGGGGGGGAAACGTGAGTAAGAAACGTGAACATTTGACATCACTAAGCTCATTTCATAGGTCAAAAATATTGTATGGTCTGGTCCAATCAGGTGTGAACATCTCGTACCCTGATCATGGCCAGGAATCTGTCCAACAGGTTAACAGCCAGGACGAACGTCTGGGTGCTGTAACCGAAGAAGCTGGTCAAACTCCACAGATCCTCCACTTTGGCATCTCTGCACTTGGCTGAAATCCGACTGTCATCCTGGAAAACAAAGACATTCTGTTCAATAACCGGATTAATCGGCCACGCACTGCTGACTACTTGCATTTTGGCAAAAAAAATAGGCCAGCTAGTCACACTACAGAGCAGCTTAGACCCGTGGCTGGCATGTATTGTTGTTTTTACTTTCAATAGAGATAACCAGACATCAACAAGGTCACTACAATCAAAATAACTTCCAAATGTGAGTAATTTTTCCGAATACTCCTAATTTACTGACTCTCCTGTAGAATAATGATAGTTTTTCGATGTGCTCACCTCTGTAGTGGATTCAATGAGCCTCAGCCCCGTCTCTTTGGGGAGATAATGAGCCTCCTGCTCATAGTTCACCCTCAGCTCCTTCATCAGCTTGAAGGCATCCATGTCTTGGCTGGCACTGCAGGAAGTGATTTCTTAGTTTCTGCAAAACAGAAAGCAACCAGGTTCAACATAAACAAGTATTCATTTAAAAAAATTCCCCTTTTTTACAAATGCATTTCTCAAAAGTCACAACTATAATCCAGATCTATTGTCAATCTTTCAAATAAGTTTATTGTAGTGTCACACACCATTTTAAGTTCTCTTGTTGTGCAAATGGATTTATGATTATCTGATAAGTTGATTTGTTTACAATATTAATTCCCCCCAAAGAACATTAAGGAGTTCACATATATCAGATAAGGCCTTTACCAGCACAATTAATCAAGATAAAATATCCAAGAACAATTTATACAAATTAATTAGTTGTTAGGGTATTCATCTCAACATTATATGTGTCTTCTACCAACTAAAAAACATTACCTTGGAGTTATATTTGAAGACCAACAAACTCATTTTTACCAATTGTACTGTGTTAAATCTCTGATCAAATTAATGGTTATTTTAATTAATGACGAGTCACATTTGGAGACGACATAAACACAACAGCATAGACGTATTTGGTTTCATGTAAATATATTTTAATGTTATAATAATAGATTTTTGGTTTGTTTTTCTGTTAACTGTGTTTGCACCATATAAACCATGGGAAATCCCTATTTCTGATTCTGATGGCCCAAGATAATATGGGTTTTTATGTAATACCAGGTCAAATATTATAATAACAGTATGTATCCATGTTTGGTTAAAAATAGGGTTATTATTTATCAGTATCTTGGCTGTATGGCTTCAGATCATCGGCCTACATTTGCTCTGAGCACTAACGGGTCACAGCTCGAAGATCCGCCCTCTTCCCTCAGCTGGGCTTCGGTGTCAGGTTTCAGTCTACCGTAGACGCCTTATCTCTTCTCTAGCCGACAGAAAAACTACCATTTCAAGGTGTTGTCTGTTACTGAACGACCTAAAGCACACAAAAACATAACTCACGGGCCTGAAGAGCCTTTTTTATTATCGTTTTACTGGATAATAGCTGAGGAAGCTAACGGTAGCTATCGGTTTAAAATCCTCCGAGGAGCGGGGGAGGGGCTGCTGTTTCATACTCGAAACCTTAAAAGGTCTTCAGAATAGTGTTTATCAACATTACCAAACAAAAAAACGAATGTATTATCGAGTAATGCCCATTGTTAATGTATTAAACTGATACGTGTGCTTCTGGGGGTTTATCTTGGTTAATATAATCGTGTTAAAGAGCTCTGCTTTGACAGGAGATAAATCCAAGTGATACCAATAACAACAGACGAGAAAAACAGATCTAGCAGTAGAAAGGAAGCGTAAAGGATTATAGCAAGGTGTTTTTAATTTTAAAATGCGTATATGAAAGAGGAAACATTCACTACTTATGTTACTATTTCCTTACATTGACTGTACATGTACTGTACTGTACGAACTCTGTCAAAATTGTGCAAATATTTTTTACAAAATAAAAAGGCGAAACGAAATGCATTTAGCATCAAATGTACTACAAGCATTGGTATTGTGTTTTTTTCGATTATAGCTACATTTAAGTCCCATCGTCTACCGTTCACTTCAATCCGATTTTTTTTTTCTTCTCTCTTCTCAGTTAGTTGATAGTAGAAGGCAAATATACCTCGATTAGTCAGTGGTTTATAAATATGAGTTAAATATATATTAATGGTTTACTCTACCTGTTATGGCAGCTCAAATCCACATATTTGTTTTCTTCTGCTGTAACGTATAACGTTAGTCCTTCTCGTCTTGTCGCTTCTTTCTCCTTTCTCTTGTTCTGTCTTTTGTTGATGTTCATATCGCTCACGCCCACTTACCGACGTCACAGGACAAGGAACCAATCAAACGCCTGGGTTTAAGAATAGACTTCACCCACTTTTGGTTTTACCAGAAAACCTTTTACTACACAGCGAATGTTTTTGGTGTCGTTTTCCTTAAAAGATAACACTATTGTCATTAATATTGTACTTCAGATCCATAATTAACTTATATTCATCAATGACTGTCACTGGAATTGAAAAAAACCTTATTACATGATACGATCCTACTCCGACTGATGTTTCCCTTAACCAATCAGCGAGCTTCATTTTGGCTCGTTCAAATAGTCCGCCCAAAATAGGTTATTGTTATTGGCTCGCGGCTGCACACTCCTGAGGACCTGATGCAACCTTATAATTACGTACGTAGTGCCTTCTGGCTGTGTGTATTGTCTTCTTCAACCAACTTTATGACTAATTACCTGCTTATTACCAACATATCAGCTGTGAATGTGGAAAAACACTCCCCAGTCTGGGTGTGGACTTGTTGTGACATGCCCTCAAAGATTAATCATTTATTTAAGTTCAACCTAAAGCTTAATGTGGCCGCTTTATTGAGGAAATATACCACATTTGCAAACTGATGTATTGTATACAAGTCATAGATTTTTGGGATTACATCATAGTTACATTTCCAGGTAAGTCCTCTAGAAACTTTACATTTTGCAAACTCACAATGAGTTAGTTAAGCTAACTCATTAAGTTTTCTCTTTTCTGCTGTAACAAATGTAAATTTCCCCTCTGTGGGACGAATAAAGTTATTCTGATTCTGAGTTGTAACACAGTAACGCACAGAAATATGTGTTCACCCATAGACTGTAGATATCTAGGGTAATTCCTCAAAAAACATGCTTACATGATACTATATCTTGAGATGCTTTGTATTTGGTAAACTGGCAGCTTTTACATTTTCAGGCTTATGATAACTGTATTTGTGTGTGTGTATTTACGCTTAAAGTGGGTTCCTTTGGGTGGTTGGGTTTGCAAATGCATTTTTGAGTTGAGGTTAATTGAAATACAATGTGCTTTAAACATAATAAAACATACATTTGATTTGTGTTGTCATTTAAACCATTTCTGACCCCTATCCTATATGCTGTTTGATTTTTAGCTGTACATACCTCTACAAATATGCTATAAACAAGGTTGTTGTATTGTATGTGTTCACAATATACTGAAAACAAACTATATTTGGAGAATAAAAAGTATGTCACCGAAGATATCGTGAAGTATAGTGGGCTCAATATATACTCCCATTTAAAGTAGCTAAAGCTAAAGCTGTCCAAACATTTTTCACTGAGGGCCACATACAGAAAAACATAGTAAGGACTGTGCCACTCACTAGAAGTGGGGTGTTTTGCTTATAGGTTAAGTTAGCAAAATTAATCAAATGTAGGTAAATTATGCTTGATACTTGAATATGCTTTGAGAGAAAAAAACAGCTTACATCATAGCTTTGCAATAGTAGTTTGGACACCCCCGAGCCAGAGCTGCCCTGAGCTATAGAAATATTGTAATAAAGAAAATATTATGGGAATATTCCACAAAGCCTGTTTTGTCCTCTGCATGGAGGTGGGCGGAGCCTCGTGTCTCCTCTCGTCCCTCAGTCCCCTCCTCGGAAGTAGACGTATCGGTCTATTCCGTTTATTTTTATATATTTTGTATAAACCCCTTTTCCCCAACACGTAGCAACATGAACGCCAAGATGGACGATTAAACCGAAGAACGGGTCCCCGATTTCACCCCCATATTTATCCTGGGATTGAGAGGGCCGGATGAAATCCAACTGTGGTTGTCTCCGCTTCGCAGGGGAGGTAAGGATTTGGGCTCCGTCTACTTGCTGGGTGGGAAGTAGCCATTTAAAGGTCCCTGTTGTGTAGTTAGCACCTTCGTCGCAAGGAACACACACAACCCTTCTCCTTTACATGACACCATAAGAAGGAAGTACCACACGTTTTTCAACATGTGTTTGTTGGATACATTATACACGAATTTGTGCCCGTGTCATGTTAGCTAAAAAGCTGCTAGCGACGCAGTAGGGACGCTAGGCTCATTTCCAGGGAGTAGTCGTAATCAGGTCAGAAATAGAAGTAAACACTTCGGAATGCACCTGCTCAAGGAGGCCCGGTGGTTTCCAAAAAAAAAAGAAGAGGGAACTCCCGGAGGGGGTTGAAGTTCCTGCTAAATTAATAGTATATTAGTTTCACTACTTATTTTCGTTACAGTTAGCATGAGCTATAGTCCAAACTACCCTCTTGGTTGGTCAGTTTGCAGTTATGTAACTTTAGCTTTATGCTAACACAGTTTGTGGGTAACGTTACTACGGTTTATTGGGGACTGCTTGCACCATAGACTGTATTTGAACAAATTGAGAAATCCTAACGGGATGGTCCTTAGTATCTAAAATTCCCTGAATAAACAAACATGACCACCAGGTTTCCTCAGCTAGCTTACATGCTCAGATTGTTCCATTCATTTTAATGCAAAGGAAAGCAGAAAAGTAATGGGTTTGTCCAAAAGTAATTTATATATATTGTTCTCCTTGTCATGATTTGCTCTTTGGCTCTAAAAAGTCCTAGTCTGCACAACTTCTCAACATACACAGCTGATGAGGGGCTGCAAATAGATACCATCTGTGTTTTAGAGGTCTTAAGCCAAACAGATTGTGAATCAAACTGCTATAGATCAACTGACTGTCAGTGAATATTGTTTATGAATATGTCCTACATTAGACTGTCTACATCAGGGGTGTCCAAACTTTTTTCACTAGGGCCACATACAGAAAAATATACGAAGGGCTGGGCCACTCACTAGAGATGAGGTATATTGCCTCATAAGTTAAAGGTCCCATGTCATGGCCATTTCTACTGATCATAATTCCATTGTTGAGGTCTACTAGAATAGATTTATATTGTGCAATTTTCCAAAATCGCATTGGTTTCTCATACAGTATCTCTGTATAGTATGTGTATTCACTCTCTGTCCTAAACGGCTTGTTGGAGCTCCTGCCCCCCCCTCCCTATGAGCCCAGTGGCCGTCTGCGAGACAGCGAGACACAGCGAAACCCAGCCCGAACACACACACACACACCTGCAGCCTGGCTGGGAGTTTGTGTGTGTGCTCACACACCAACTCACAGCCTCGCCACGTCCTGCCGTCTCAGGGAGGAGAAATCGGCGGAGCTGCAGCTGAGAAAAGATTGAGTGTGTGTGTGTGAGGAAGTCCACGGACTTAACGTAGCGGCTTCGCGGACATAACGTAACGGCTCCACGGGTTGGTCCATTTGGACCAATGGGTCCATTTGGGTATGGGCACGTCACTGTACCCAGGAAGAAAAAAGAGAAATCTCCAAACATGTGTCCACTCTGTGTAAAGAGACTCTGAAAGTTCCAGGAAAAAAAGATCGCTCACTTTTTTGTTCAGTTTGGACACCCCTGGTCTACATCTATAATTTCTCAATCCCTAATGTTTTTCCAAGTATTGTTTGTCTGAACAACTGAGTATGATAATGTGATTCTGATGTGTCACTCACTTTGCAGGTAGCTGTATCCAGTGGGGAGGTAGGCTTAACCAGGGGTGAGAATGAAGAACTTCGAACCCTGGGGACGCCAGAGGCTGTCTTTTCTCCTGGAAAAGGCCGCCTCTAGGGAAGCCAAGATGTGGAAGCTCTACGTGCCAAAGAAGTACTCCTCACAGGTGAGTGTTTAACCCTGGTTGCATCCACTCATTCACTGATGCACGGAGTAAAGGACAAAATACATCTCAACAACAAAAACATGCCGGTGCTTGAACTTTGGCCAATTGAATAGCTGCGTCGATGCAGCTTCACTCAAGCAACAGACTCATCAATGTTTCCCCAAAAGACAACCAACTTTAACACTCAATAACTGACTTTTTTTTTAATATATGATTTATTTGTGACATTGTCAAACACAGAAAGCATACATACATAGACCCTCACATGTACAATAAAGGGAGTAAAAGAGACCATTCTACCAGGGTCAACAATACCAAAAAAAACAAGCAGACCTTAACCACAAAAAACAACATTGAAATAAAATAATAATAACAATAAAATCAACATATACAAGACATTCTAAGGCATTAAGCTACCCGACATACTGTAATAACTGACTTTTATAAATAGTTTGGTGTATGTTTCTGGAGAAAGCACAAGCTCAAATCAGTCGCAGTTCAGAGCTTGCTAGGGTGAACTACTCAAAACGGCATCAAAATAGAAAATACTCAAATTGATATTGTTTTGATTGAGCTAATTCAATATTAATACATACAGGAAAGCCCTCCCACAAATATCTTATCACATCGTTTTTGGTAAAAGACCTCACATTACTACAAACCTTATGATAAATATGTTTTTAAATCATATATTGAAACAATTAGTTTCAAGGTAAGAATTTACCAAAATGATGTATACAGTAGGGGCCGAAATAATAATACGATAGGAATATCGTACAAGTATGTACACAGTTCACATTACAATTTACTATAAAGTAAACCAATATAATGTTTTTTTAAGGAGGTTTTTTAATTCTAGAAATACATATTTTTCATTTTGGTTTTTGAAAAGATGTAAATACATGGATGACTTGTGAAGATGGATGTTTTTTTCCAAAGTAGTCTGTTCCCAGCTCGGATGCACCACTTACAGACATGTTATCATGAATCAGCAATAATTCAGGAAAGCAGTGAGTCACTTAACAAAGAATCAGAGTTCTGTTCATTCAAGTAGGTTTTCACATTCAAGACATTTGCTTTGGTGTTTAAAGGTGCATACATAAACACAGTAAGAAAAACTAAAACATAAAATAAGAGCAGTTATTTAAGTATACTTTAATTATTATAAAATGAAGAACTGTGTACAAGAAAAATAAATATACATTAAAAGAAACAATAAATAATACGGCAATTTGAAAAAATTGAGTTCATCTGAGTTAAAAGTGGAAGCGCTGTTCAGTTTGGAGAAGTGGAAGTATTGCGTTGAAATGTTAAATATTGTCAGAGGTACAGTACGGAGTTTGAGGAAAGGTGTGTGTTAATGAATCAGCACTGAGGCAACGTTTCATCACATCCAGCAACACACACTCAGCTGATCTCACCCAGTTTCCACACCTTCAGACGATGTCTAAACGTTTGTTTCATCACACCCCAGTTTACAGGAAAGCCCCCGCAAGATGTCAGATACCTGTGAAATATCCATTCCGAAATGTCCAAATACCAAATTTCCGTTCCGCTAATTCAGATCCCCTTTTACCTTGTATTTTTAAAAGATAAAAGTTTATTTTAAGTCAATGATTATTTTATAACTGTGTGGTTTTTTTTCTACTTGTCATTATCATTCCCCCCTTTTTTTTTATACTCAAACATTTTTATCGTAACTTAATTGTCAGCTACGTTTTTCGTCTGGTTAAACAATGGTAAAATGTCACTTTTGGTCTATTCATTTTTCTCAAGAAATAGTGGTTTTTGTTCTCAAATATTCTCCTTTTTGGCACATACCATTTATTCTAATTATCATTAGCTTAATGGTTGTCTTGACACCATTTCTTATTGAGTAAAACCACATTTATTGATCATGAGAAAACCTTCTGTCTCATTATGTATCCTCATCATAAATAATGACAGTTTTCTTGAAAGAGAATATAGATTGATGTTCAAAGCTTAATACACAAAACCTCCCCAAATCTGAAATATGAATATCACACACAACACTGTATATTATCTCTGATTATGAGCCTTCTTACATCACATTAGCTTTCAAAGTATTAAGCAGAAGCAGTGTATTTAGACATGGTGTCACTGTGATGATGCCTTGCCGTCATTACAAGTCGATGAATCACTTTTTATTAGAAGGCATTGTTGTCATAACTATAACTCAAGTGACTACAAGTATGTGACGCAATAATGTCCTCGATCAGAGACTGTCACCGTTGTGCAATAACCACTGCCTTTAACCATAAACAATGTTGCGCAATACCACTGCTTACGTGCAATACACACTTATTCTTACAATGTATTCATGTTTTTACTGGCTCCTTCAATACTGTTTATTCCCCACATGGCAGTTATTTTAAAACAAAACATGTACACTTTACAAAACATATACACTTATACTATTTTTTAAATTTTTTATAGCGCATGGTAGAAAGGAACGGGGAGAAGAAAATCTTATTTGACTTGCCCCTTCTAAAACCTCTGCTGTGCCTTGGCTGTTGTGATGGTTTACATTTCCCCGCTGAGGAACACATAATGACTTCAGATTGTGCTGTGCTCTCAGGATACAGACGTCACCCCTGCGCAGCGGGACGAGGCCGTGCGATGGCTGATGGATCTCCACAGCAGCCTGCAGCTGTACCCAGAGACCCTGGTGTTAGCTGTTAGCATACTGGACCGCTTCCTCGCTCCCATCAAGGTACGCTGACACCAGCAGTACCACTTTAATCATGTTAAGTAGTCTCATTCAGTCACTTGATAGCAACTGCTGTTTTTAAGACACATTTACCAGTGGGACATATTTATCTCGTCGAACAAAACTTGAACATTTCTTAAGATTGTGTTAACCACAGATCAAAGCTAAAATGCTGACTAATGTCCGGGTGTTACGACTCATTCCTTCGTTACTCTATTACTTACACCACACATTTTTCTACAACTGCATCTAATGTTATTGTACAGATACATTTTTAAAACTAATTTCCTCTCTTATTTTTTTTGCATTACAATTATCAACATATACCACAATGGAAGTTTTATAAAAAGAATTCTAGCCTTTTGATGCATCTGTGCAAATATGCTGACAAGGCTTTTGTTACAATTGACAGTCAGTGTTTACACAGGAACAGGAAGGGTCAGTTCTGAATGTCCTGCAAGGTCACCTGAGACAGGATGTTCTTCTTTATTAACTGAGGAATAAAATGTCCAAGGTTAATCAGAAGCTGTACTTTTAGACGACGTGGCAGATGTCACCGGCTGATTTTCTCAGCTGTCAGCAGCTAACTGCAGAAATGAAACTAAGGTTGGCTCCATGAGGTGGTTAGAAAAGATTTTATAGACCTTTTTACCATAGATGTTGTATAAGTAGGAACAGATATAGATATAGTTAATCACTTATGAGATATAAAAGAACTTCCAGATGATGTATTCCACGATTATGTGGCATTTATTGTTGGCCTTGCATATCCCTATCTATATGGATCCTAAACGGTTAAAGAGATGGAAATTCAACATTAAACAATATAATAATTCATCATAAAAACATTAAATGTCTTCTAACGAACCTTTGAGCTGTAACTCTCAAGATTTTATTGATTCACTGATGGATCGTTTTGTCTTCAGGCCCGTCCGAAGTATCTGCGCTGCATCGCCATCACCTGCTTCTTCCTGGCTGCTAAGACCTGCGAGGAGGACGAGGTGAGCACATGCAACACGACACACACACACACACACACACACACACATAAATATATATACAAACACACAGGGCTGGAAACAATAAAGAGACCACTACAGAATCACTTTATCTGGTTTTACATTTTAATTGTCTGTGGTTGAGCAAAATAAACATTTCTTATTCTATCAACTACTGACAACATTTCTCTCAAATATCAAACAGAAAATCTGCATTTAGATATTATTAGTTATTTGCAGACAATGACAACTGGACAGAATAAGCATGCCGTGGTTTCAGACCTCGAATTATGTAAAGAAAACAAATTCATATTCATTTTTAAACAACACAATACTCATGTTCTATCTCAGGAAGAGACATCAATATTTGGTAGAGGACAAACGTCCCTCAACAAAGACAGGATGTCACTGTGTTTATCTGAGGAACAAAATGTTCCCGGATTATCAGAAGCCGGACTTGATAAGGTGTGTGTGTGTGTGTCTGTCTCAGCGTCTGCCCACTCTGAAAGAGCTGGCAGCCTCCAGCAGCTGTGGCTGTTCTCCGTCTGAGATCCTGAGGATGGAGCGGATCGTTCTGGACAAACTGAGCTGGGATCTGCACACCGCCACCGCACTGGATTTCCTGCAAATCGTACGACACACACACACACACACACACACACACACACACACACACACACACACACATATACACATATTGCCTCTCTGTTAGGACAGGCTCAGAGCTTTAAGGGCCCTCAAAGTCAGTAGGCTGAATTGTTTAAAGAGGCCATATTATGCTTTTGGGGTTATCCCTTCCCTGTAGTTTGTTAAATATGTTTTTGTGCATGTAAATGGTCTGGGGCGAGACATCTCTAAGCTGGTTGACCAATCACAACAGAGCCGGCCAGCTAACCAATCAGAGCAGACTGGGTTCTGGTTTCAGACAGAGGGTGAAAAGAGGTGCTGCAACACAGGCAGTATGAGAAAAATAAAGAGCTTTTTGAACATTAAAGCGTGGACACATGTCCCAGTAGAGACACATCATTCTCATCAGTGCCATTAGTGACACCTGCTGGGGAAAAAATAAACTTTTTTGCTTCAGCTTAATAGGTTTTACTCATTACTCATTGGTAGATGTTATGTCATTTCAACCATTATTGTCATCTGGCTTGGGACCATTATCACGACTAATGACATAAAAGACTGTATTGTAGATGTGATGAGAAAAATAGACACTGTCCAACTGCTAGTGTGTTAGTGTGAACTTTACTGACCACATTCCTGCTCCCTTAGGCTCAAATCTTTAGCTCATATATTTTAAACTCCACTAATGGTACGGCTGTAAATGTGTGTGTTTAGACACAATGCGGAGTACATTTTCGACGCAGTGAAGTCATAGAAAGAAGGAAATGGACGTGGCAGTACAAATGAAACCTAGGGCAACTTCACATCGATTGAAGCACTTTTTTATTTTTTTAGCGAAAATCTCACGTTACCCTGACATTTAACTTACTTTATAAGCATATAGAGACCAGAAATATAGAAGCTAGTTAGGAGGAAACCCAGTTTCTGTTTTATTTGTTTGTCAACATCTGGTAAAGATTACATTTTGACCCCGAAGATAATGTTTTACCTGCTTTTCCTCCCCTCCCATAGTTCCATGCGACGGTGTTGTCGTGCCGCTCTGGGTTTTTGGACTCCATGTTGGAGCTGAACCCCTCGCAGCACCTCGCCCTGCTCACACGGAGACTGTACCACTGTCTGGCTGACCACACACTCTTACAGGTACACACACACACACACACACACACACACACTTCACTTCTTAACATTGATTCAAAGACAGAGGGAAGTCGCTGTTTACCCACACTCTGAACATGTTTGTCCCTCCTGTGTTCCCGTAGCTCAGAGGATCCATGCTGGCCCTGGCCCTCATCACCCTGGAGCTGGAGACCTGTTGCCCTGATTGGCTGGCTCCCACCATCGAGCTGCTGAGGAAGGCACAGGTACACACTGACTCTCTCACAATCAGAAGCTCTGAAGGTTCAGGATATAGAAGTTGATGGAGAAGTTGAACATATTAAAGGTGGGGTAGGTAATTTTGGAGAAACCAGCTCGAGTGCGCTAGAATTTGAAAATACACAACCGAAAAAAATCTGCCACTTCCTTACAGAGCCCCTCCTCCAACACACACGAACGCGCACATGACCAATGAGGGCACGAGATAAGTTTGTGCACAGATGGAAGGCTGACAGGCAGGTAGGCCATCCAATCATTTTAGCCGGGCCGGCTCAGATGATTGGTCGTGCTTTTTACAGTACTACGGCTTCCACAGATGAACATTTTTTATGGATTTTTTGTCAAAGCACTTAAGATATTCATTGCTATCGGGATGTTAAGAGCATTCCATGGAATATAACAACAAATGTATCTCAAGCCGGTTTCTCAAACTTACCTAACCCACCTTTAAAGTTGTTAATGAGGATTTCTGGGGGTGCACACTTTATAATCCAAGAGAATATTCAAGTTATTCCTGCAAATGTGTCAGTCTTCTCTTTGAATTAACCAACTTCCTCTCTGAGAAAATCTGTGTTTCTATTTCAATTGCTGTTATCAGAGATCATTTCATTTTAGTTCCTCAAAATGGTTCAACATTTGTTATATTCATATGTATATGCATTATTCAAATCTCAAGAACACGGACAACGAGAACAACATCATTGTCACAAAGTTAGTTTATGCAAATGAAAGCTCAGTGTCTGCTGTATAAATGATATTGCTGAATTTCTAACTGCCGTTGCTGTCAAAACGACATCCGGTAGATTTATGAAAAGGAACAGTAACATTTGAGCTGGTGAACATCATGTTAGGAAAGCTAAACCACATTGACAACGAGGCTCCACAGAGGCTCCGGGCATAATGAAATCATCAGTATGTCTGCCATTTCTAAGCCTTTAGAGGATAAATGTCTTCTCCTTCCCTTCCTCCCTCTCAGATCGACAACTCTGAGTTGATCCGGAGTCGAGAGCTGGTGGCTCGTAGTCTGTCCACACTGAAAGCTTCCCTGCCTCCCAACACTGTCTACATCTACCAACCCCTGCAGAGCAGCACCACCCTGCAGCCCCCGGACCCCTCGCCCTCCTGCTGCACACTGGGTACGATGGATACTGATTCCGGCGATCGGCCCCAAAATTGGCGATCGGAGCATCCCTAGTTAAAATCCATTATTGCTTATATGTATCCTTATCCTATATAACTCCTGATGGCAGACAGGAGCTCTCTCACCTATTAGGGATCTATTACTATACATTCAGTAGTAAACAGGATCAATTATTCTGCTAAATGTATGATTGTTTATTTGAATACCGACTTTCCCTTGAGAACTTCAACACAAAAAGGTATTTATAAGGTCACTTTTTTCTTCCCCCAGGGATCCTCTCTGAGTCTTCCAGGGACCATGTCCTGGTGGCCCCTGCTGATGGGGGGGAGGAGAGCTCCAGCTCCACCTCCTCCTCCAACAGCAGCATGCCAGGTCTCCTCTCTCCTCCCAAGCTCCTGCACCGCCCTCGCCACCCGAAGGTGCAGAAGGTCACGCTGCGCTGCAAGGCGTCTGCGAAGCGCAAGGTACCACTGTCACTCTGTTTAAAGCATATATATATTAATGTAGACGACATGATATTTGCAACATTTTGAAAGTCATTTAATTAGAGTAGTATTTATTCTTTAAGCGTCCGTGATTCAAGCTTCTTAAATCTAAATGTTAGCTGTTTTTTGCTTATTATTATACAGTAAAATGTGAACAAACACTGTCATATACACTTAAACCAGCTTCTTCCAGCTCCAGTGTTTTTTATTCTCACCATAGTGTGGCTGACTCGCATGCCAATCAGCTCGTCATGCTAATCAGCTCGTCATGCTAATCAGCTCGTCATGCTAATCAGCTCGTCATGCTAATCAGCTCGTCATGCTAATCAGCTCGTCATGCTAATCTTATTACTCAACTTAGTTAAATACTAAGATTGACTATTTATATACTTACTAGATTCTGATTGGTCAATTTGGACATTCAGTGGTCTGCTCTTTACTGGATAGCAGACGTTGCTAAGGAAACTTTGATCGTGTGCACTCATATCAATCCGCAGAAAGTAGTCTGAAAACACCAGGGAATACTTTTAGAATATTTTCATTTTTATATTTGTAAAGATCACAAAGCTTTGGATTTGTAAGGAAATGGAAACAAAATCATGAAAACAGCGCAATAGAAACAATGCAATCGCTTTGAATTCAACAAAATCATGTCCAATCATTGAGTTACGTAAGTAGTCATGTTATAAGCGTTAAGAGGGGTCTTGAGTTAATCTTTAATGACACGCTCGCTGCACATTATCCCTTGCTAATCACTACTAGCTCTGTTGCTAACAGCGTAAACTTGAATTAACCAGGCCCAACTTGTTACATGCATCAATCTTCATACTGTTACATCCAGCTACAAACATATACAAACTGCCTTATAAGTAATGAAAGTACCTGTGGGTATGTATGTATTATTATGTACTTGTATTTTTTTGTTTGGACGACCATTTTAGTTTTCATTTCATATTGCACTGTAAATTGCATGAAATTATGAACTGTTTTGTTTTATGTATGTATGTGTTGTGTTTGTGTGAGGACCCCAGGAAGAATAGCTAATAGCCGCTTTCACACCAAGTACTTTGCCGTACTTAGTTCCCAGCACTTAGTTCCCAGCACTTAGTTCCCAGCACTTAGTTCCCCCATGGAACTAAAGAGCAGATCGCGTTCACACCGGAATAAGTTCCTGAGGGAAGATTACGCAAATGAAGCCGCTGACGTCACTTCTTCTTCTGCTTTGGGTTTACTGGCAGGCCGCAAACAACTTCACGGCGTATACTGCCACCCGAAGTCCCCGGAGTTGGGGACTGGCTTCAGTAGAAGCTGCTGGGAGTCCCAGCAGCTTCTACTGAAGCCTTCCGAGTAAATCGCCAGAACACCGACACCTCCTCATCTCTCCACCGCTTTTTTTTGTGTTGCCATAAGTTATTCTCTCTCCGTTGGTGCGCGGGGCTAATGCTAATGCTAATAATGCTAATGCCAGCAAATACAATGGCGGTTTCACAAAACTTTTCAGAGTTTTACGGGGCGTGGTTTGCAATTCGCCCAGCCAATCAGAAATGTACCACCTCTCTAGCAGGCACGAAAAATGGGGTAAAAGTTCTCATGAACTAAGTTCTCTTTTTGGTGTGAACGCAAAATCCCAGGAACTATCGGAACTAAAAGGGAATAGTACTCCGGTGTGAAAGCGCCTATTGCTCATGCTAGTGCTAATGGGGATCCTAATAAAGAATAAGTAATTGTCATAATAAAGATAGTCTGTTGCAGCCCTAGAGTCACAATATAACTCTGTGTGTTTTCAGGTGGAGGAGATGGAGGTGGACGACATTTACGACGGCATCAAGCGTCTCTACAACGAAGACGTTACCACCGCTGTCCAGGAGGGGGCGCTACCACCAGGTGGAGGAGGAGGAGGAGGTCTGAGTGTCTGCAGCATCCTGATGCCCCGACAGGAAGGCAGCTCCTCCCCCTGCCCCCCCCTGCAGCCAGTCAGTGCCTCCTAGAGACCAAACAGGAAGCTCTAAACCAAAACCACCTCAACGCTGACATCATCATCGCGAGAATTACAAAGAAATAACGTTTTCTGACCAAAACAGTGAGGCGATGGGCAACTCCCTGAGCAATAGGCGACAAAAAGAAATGTTACCATTGTATAAAAAACCAACATAAAGGCAGCTCCAGAAAGTTGCTCATCACAGGTTTCCTTCAATCGGCTGCTTTGATGAAACGTACATTAAAATAAGAAAATATTGATGTTAAAACACAAATACAGCGGGTGATGTCAGCGGTTCAGATGGTTTTGGTTTCGGTGCAAACCCCCAGTGTGACCTGAGGACATTACCCATCATGCCCTGCAACAGGAAAACAGAGCCCCAAAAAAAAATTTAAACATGAAAAAACTTACAAAAACAAGCTGCTGCTAATATTTAATTAATGATATCTGTTGAATACAATACTACAAAATGAAAAAAAAAATTATAAATAGAAAAGATACCTTCAAAAAAACCTAGATTTGACTCCACCCATCCCCCCCCCCTACATGTCTCTCTCTCATCGTTTGTCAACCTTTTATTGTTTTTCCATTCTCTCCGTATATTTTATATATTTATGTTTGTATTCTATCACCTTCTCTCTCCTACCTACCTCTGCATGTTTTCATCTCTCTGAAGTCGTGAATCAAATGACGATTATCTGCATTACTCACCCAGACAGAGACACGTCGTTTTTAGTGAAATGCAATTTTAATTGTTATTAAGATGCTAATATAAATATCCCTCTCAGCTTGTTGTGACGGCTTGACTGAATGAACGTTTCTCAGGGTTGTTTTATTCTTCCCCAAACAAACATAAAAGGCTTACAGTTTCTAATGAAGCCCCTTGAATGCATCGTCTATGAGAGGTCTTGATTATTCCCTCATTAAGTACATGCTCTCTCATGGAAGCATCCAGGTTTTGGGACCTTTACACAAACAAAGGGACCTCGTAAAATAAAACTCTCCATGGTTTCTGTGTCGAAGCACTTAAGAGGGGATTACACCTATATATTCACATGTAATAAAAACAACCTTGAGTTATTTAAAGCATTTTAATATTGAGCTAAGAGACAGAAATGTGTTTTTTGAGTTGGTGTCTGAGCTTCACCAGAAGACAAGTGGCACTTTAATGTTCAAAAAAAGTTAAAATGACGCTGTTTTCACCTTGAAGTTCTGTTGAATATGATTTTATTCCTGCAAAAAGCTCTGTTCCTCCTGCTGTGGGAGCTGCTGGGCGCTGCTCCAGGGCACTTGAATGAACCAATAAATAAAAAGACATGAAGTATGAAAACTCAGAAAGCTCAGTGTCCTTTTTTTATCACACAGAAATGTTGTTCACAGGCCACACGAGGTAACAAGTTACACTGTATTACCCAACTCCATAAGAACAACAGGTCTAACAGGATGCACACAGCTCTGAGTGTGTTCAAAGAAAACCTCTCTCTCAGAAAACACACACACGATTTGTACTGTTGTGCTACTGAGGGAACAACCTTAATCAGATTCTGTAAAACCAAGTCTAATCTCATTATGGTGTTTTCAAAACTGGTAAAAACATTTTCCGTCTGGAGAAAAACAGCTGTGTGTGTGTGTGTCCTAGCATTACTATACTTGTGGGGACCTAAATCTGTTTACAGTCACGTGTGGGGACTCGCCTCCCTTATGGGGACAAATGGAGGTCCCCATGAGGGGAATCATTCATTTTAGGGTAAAGACTTGGTAAGGGTTAGGGTAAGGCATGTGTTGGTTATGGTTAAGGTTAGGATAGTTCAAAATGGATTCCAGGATACTCTGCAACTTCTACAGGTGCACGATAGAGAGTATCCTCACTGGCAGCATGACGGCCTGGTACGGCAGCTGCACCGACCTCGATCGTAAGGCTTTACAGAGGGTGGTGAAAACTGCACAGCACATCACCAGGACGGAGCTGCCATCCATGGAGGACCTTTACTCCCAGCGGCTCAGGAAGAAATCACTACGGATTATCAAAGACCCCCATCACCCCAGCCACAAACTGTTCTTTCTGTTGCCGTCTGGCAGACGTTACCGCAGCATCCGGGCAAGGACAAGAAGATTCGGAGACAGTTTCTTCCCGCGGGCAGTGAGACTGTTAAAAAAATTGAACTGTTGAAACAACATCAAACATTCAACTGCTACTCAGTAGTATGTATCTAATACCTAATATATATATATCATTCCAATAACTTGTATATAGACTCATACTGCACTATTCCACATCATAACTTTATTTCATTTTTATAACTATTATTATTTTTGTATTGCTCTTGCTCTTATTGTTATGTTATGTTATTATGTTGCATTGTTGGAGAAGCCTGTGACATAAGATTTTCAACTGCATAATTACTCTGTAGCTATGTCAGATTGACAATAAAGAACCTTGAACCTTGAACCTTGATAAGTCTCCAGGAAATGCAAGTCAATGTAATGTCCCCTGAAGTGGTGTGTGTGTGTGTGTGTGTGTGTGTGTGTGTGTGAGAGCTGTTAAACAAGTTCTGTTGGTAGAACTGCTGGGTGGATACACATGATGGGACTGAGGTGTTAGATGAAGGGTGTGTCAGCTCTCATGTCATTCATACACCTTTTTTATTTTGGCATAAGAATCATACAGCTCCAAATAACTCCATTGAATAAGAAAGGAGAAAAAAGGCAGCACCCATCTTAGTTAAGTGTCCTTTTTACTTGAGGTTTAAATAACACCGTGGCCGTTTCTCAATGTCGAGTCTACCTGCTGCAGAGCCACTATTTCAAGTATACTACGTCATCGAGTGGCGCCGAAGGACTGTTTAAATGCATGTTAAATGCCCAGCATTCGGCGCCACTCGATGACGTAGTATACTTGAAATAGTGGCTCTGCAGAAGGTATACTCGACATTGAGAAACGGCCCGTTAGTTCAAAGATTACAAACTATGAAATTCATCATTGTATTCTTTCTCAGTTACCTCCAATTAGATGAGAGAATAGACAAGAACTAGGTAAGACAAATAGGACAACATAATATATAGTTATTAACCTTTTTTACCATCTGATTGGAGGTTAAAGGGTAGTAAAGAATGTTATTTGTCCAATCAATGATAGTAATGCAGTGACAGTATTATGTATTAATTAAAGCTTGGAGTTATATTCTGAACTTTTCAATGTCTTTTTATGGGCACCACAACAAATGGCAGATAGCTTCTAAAGTCATTAAGATCAATAAAAACTGAGCAACGATGTCAGAAAAAGTTGTATAAAAACAAAACACCTCAAACTTTGAAACATTTAATACTTTGTGATGTGAAAAAACTGTACAAAATATACTTATTGCAGCAATCATTTACAAAGTGAGTACGTGTGTTTTTACATCAAATCCTGTATGAAGTGCAAACCGTTACCACACCCTCACAAGCCAACTCTTTGTCTTGTAATCATTAATATAATTATTTACAGCATTGTACTCACTTATTTAAAGTATATTTTGTGGACATTTTAGAGAAAATTGGCACGACTCATCGGTACTATACATAATATGAAACTAGGGTAAGGGTTAAGCTTCGTCCAAAAGTAATGTGTAATAACTTGATTGCTTAATCCGGACAAACACAAATGTTACAAAGTGGTTAATTGGTGATTTTGTATCTTAAACGACTACTTTTCTTTGTAGGTAATAAGTCATATTTTTTTTTAATAATAATCTCCTTTTGGAATGAACCACCTCACTTCTGCTTCAGTGCCAGCAACAAGTAATGTCCTATTGTAGTAGGATTAGATGTTATTGTACAGGTGTTCATGTTTTGTCCACTACTTCCCCAAAGTTCTTTTCACTGCAATTTCATTTTCAGGCTGTTTCTTTTGTCTCCACACATCGACTGAAAGCAGATCCCCCCTTGCTGATCTGCAAGTGCTAACAAATCCTTCTGCATTCATCCATCAGGCGTCTCCGATCCAGCATTCTTTGTCAAACACAGGATACATATCTGGTCAAACTGAACGCTCCGGTGCAGAAACGAGTGCTTCCTGTTGTTGCAGTCATTTGAATTCCTTTTTTAAAAGTGTGTAGACACAACAGATGCAAACTGAGGGAACAGACTGTTAGCCAGCTCATAGAGTCCTGTTGTGAACCAGGATATGTTGAGTACACCAACGTGTTATGTTAGTCGCCAGCACATAGAAACTGCAGGATTCTAACCTTCATGTTTGCACAATGAGCATAAGTTGCATTATTAGCATTATTTAGCATATGTAGATGTTAGTTTAAAATTGGCTTGGCTGTTTTGGACAATTTTGGAGTTGTTTTGGGGTTTATTGAGGATGTTGAATCCATTTCTGAAGTTTCCAGGATCAAAAATGGCAGTTTTATCCAGAAAGTTTACTTATTTGTTTTCCCCGTGGGCTGATTTTGATGACTTTTTGGGTAGATTTGAATGTTTTTATGGACTCCAACTGCCATTTCTGATCCTAAAATTGTAAGAAATTGATTCACCATCCTTAAATGTACCTCGAAAACCACACCAAAATGGTCCATATCGCCCAATAAATGTTGTAGCCATCGTCTGCATATGCTAATAAATGCAAATTGCACAACATATGCAAGTTAGCATCCAGCGGTTTCTATGAACTTGGGACACTTCCTACTCATTTCAAACATAGAGCCTTGGGGTTCTCTACATTTCCGGGTTCACACCGTTGGCAACTAGACTACAAGGTAAGAGCAGAAGTCAGCAAACCAATCCAAATCCCAGTTCATCCACCAGTAGAGTGTTTAAACCGAGGTGTCAGACTGGTGTCCGTGGAAGTGCTGCAGTGATTTGTGTTTTAGGAACGCAGCGATGGACGTGGACCTTTTGACCCTCTGCGTGCCGGACATGGTCAGAGGCCTCTCGGTGGGGGAGGCGAAGGAGAGGTGATGGCGACGGCGGCGAGGGTGGGACTGGCGTTGTTTCACGTTGGGGTTTTCCCCCCCGACTCCTCCCCCCTCTCCCCCTGTAGCTTTGACTGGAGCCCCTAGCAGCATGAAGACCTCCGGAGCGCTGCCGCGGCTCAGGTACTGCCAGGGCCTCTTCCCCGCCGTGTCCCTCAGCTTCACGTCGGCGCTGAACTTGGTCACCAGCAGCCTCATGATGTTCTTGTGGCCGTGCATGGCGGAGATGTGGAGGGGCGTGTAGCCGCATGTCGACCGGGCGTTCACATCGAAGGTCAGACCAGCTTTCTCAACTCCATACCTGAAACCAAGATGGAGAACATCTCAGAATCAGAATCAGGGTTATCACCAGGTAGGTTGGCACGTACGAGGAATTTGACTTGATGTCGTGGTGCATACATAAAAATTAAACAAAAAGAAAAAAACACAGATAGAGAACTGTTAAAGGTCCCATGTCATGGCCATTTCTACTGATCATAATTCCATTGTTGAGGTCTACTAGAATAAATGTATATTGTGCAATGTTCCAAACTCACATTGGTTTCTCATACAGCATCTCTGTATAGTATGTGTATTCACTCTCTGTCCTAAACGGCTTGTTGGAGCTCCTGCCCCCCCCCTCCCTGTGAGCCCAGTGGCCGTCTGCGAGACAGCGAGACACAGCGAAACCCAGCCCGAAACACACACACACGCAGCCTGGCTGGGAGTTTGTGTGTGTGCCCAGGCTGAGTTCCGCGGTGTCTCTCTGTCTCGCAGACCCCACACCAGTGAGCCAGCTCACAGTGTCCCGCTCCTCGCAGCAGTGAGCCTCGCAACGTTCCGCCGTGTGTGTGTGTGTGTGTGTGGGGAAGTCCGCGGATTGGTCCAAACGTAACGGAGAAGTAAACAATGGAAAAAGAGAAATCTCCAACGAGGCGTTCTGGGGCAGCATAGACAGGTCTTTTCTGTGTTAGAGTTTTACTCGCTACAGGGTGTACTTTGAGGGTTTGTGACTCTGCAGACCGTTTACATGCAGAAAAAGCTACATAACACAAGGGGACGGGTAATAACCAGAAAAGCATGACATGGGACCTTTAAAAGAAAACTATAATAACATAAAAAAATATAGTACAATTAAATATAGCAGTAATTACAATGCAATAGAATGGAAAATCAGAAGAATAGAATATCAGTTTCTCATTGCAGAAAATATATTTAAAGTATATTTTCCTTTGTTGGAGAATAGATATTCTTCAAGTGCATTTTAATAATAATAATTCATTGTATTTATAGAGTGCTTTTCATGGTTGTCAAGGACACTTCACATGCTAAAATTCATGAAAACAACACACTTAACATACATACAACAAAACAACTACAGATTAAAAGCCGCTGAATGAAGATGGTGCAGTCACGGATGTGTTTTGTCCGTTTTGACGTAAATTTGTGTCGACTTCACACAATTAAGTAAAACATGTAAATATTTAGCAGCTTATATCTTACTATTGACGTCACTGCCTCTAAAGTTCACTCCACTTTGTGTCCAAACACAGTGGAGTTGAAAATATTTGACCCTTGTGATTAGCCTTAAGGGAGCAGGAATGTGATCAGTTAAGTTCTCGACATTCTTTGATTTAGAAGTGAAAATCTTTGCCTGGTGGTTACTCCTTAGAGATCACAATCATGGGTTTGTGAATATCTTGGTCTTATCTGATAACATTTTGACAAACTATGAGATATTTAGCTCAGGAAATAACACATCATTGTAGCAAGCAACCGACCTTTTGACCCTTAGGCTGCAAACCATGTCTTAAAGATTGACTATACATTAGACATCAGAAAATCATCCGAGCGACATTTTTGTTTTAGCTGACTGGTTTTCTATTTATTTATTTGTTATTGTCTGTTTGTCTGTTTGTCTGTTTGTCTGTTTGTCTGTTTGTCTGTTTGTCTGTTTGTTTGTCTTCTGTCTGTGTGGGATTTTCTTTGCCCTGGTGGTGTTAAGCAGTATTTACATTGTTACTCTACCTATTTATCTATAAAGTGAAGATTTGTTTACCTGCTTTTGACACATGCTCTGATAAAATAACTGTATGCTGTTGAAAAAACGCAATAAACAAAGTTTAAAAAAAAAGAAAACCATCAGAGCAAACTAGCTAGCATCTAGCATCGTACCATAAGGTGTTGAGGACTCTGTGTTCGCCGTGCTTTGCGATCCAGTGCAGCACGGTGAAGCCGGAGATGAAGTCCTGCCTGTTGAGCAGCGACGAGTCCTCTCTGAAGAGGGTGTAGATGTCGGGCCAGGCCCCCGCCGCGCCCTTCACCAGCCAGGCGTGCTCCTTGGGCTCCAGAGGAACCAGGGACTGAGGACAGGGGCAAACATACACTTAATAAATGTCCTTTACGGGAACCAGAATCAGGTTTATTACCAGGTAGGTTCACACGTACGAGGAATTTTACTTGATGTCATGGTGCATACATAAAGGAGTCTATGAACGGGAATCAGTTCAGTTTTGTTAAACTAACCACATGTCAACATTTTTTATTGTTTCCCGTTTGTTGACAAGACAAAGTAAAGAGCCTTTGTTGCTAGTTGTCAATCTTACTGAAAATGACATTACTTTACTGTCAGCATGTAAAACCAGATAAGGACACTTATGCGATATTTCGATGACTTAAATGTAAGACAATATCTAGTCAAGTCAAAGTCAACTTTATTGTCAATCTGTTTCCCACAACCCCGAATACACAATGTCCATCAGTCTCACCTGTCTAGTGGGCCCTTCCTGGTCATTGGTGTTAGAGGCGGGGGTGCAGGGGGAGCTCCTCCTCCCCCCTCTGACCTCCCCCAGGTCTGCCAGGCTGTGGCAGCTGGGGGGGGTGGAGCAGGACGACAGGGAGGAGGTGGACAGGTCGTACCGCAGGCTGAGAGACGAGGAGATCAGGTGGAGGCGGTTCAGTCGGGCCGCCTCGCTGCCCCCCCCCCGCACGCGCCTCCTCCTGCAGGATTTGGTCCAGATCGGCTCCCAGGCTGCGGCACATCCTGCTCCTCAGCCGGCTGCTGATTCGCCGAGCGGCCCCCCGCCGCGGCTGCGAGGAGGCGGAGCCTTCGCTGGACTCTGCGTCTTCTCGGTCGTCGTAGAGATCTCCTGCGAGCAGAGGGGGAGGAAGTACTCAGACCCTTCACTTAAAGAGGCCCTGTTCTGTTGTTTTAGGGTTCTACCTATCCTGTAGTGTGATATATAGGTTTTAGTGCAAGTAAATGGTCTGTAAAGGCTCACACCGGTGCACAGATGGAAGGCTGACAGGCAGGCAGGCCATCCAGTTATTTTAGCCGGGCCGGCTAAAATGATTGGTCGTGCTTTTTACAGTACTACGGCTTCCACAGATGACGTTTTTTTATGGATTTTTTGTCAAAGCACTTAAGATATTCATTGCTATCGGGATGTTAAGAGCATTCCATGGAATATAACAAAAAGTGTATCTCGAGCCGGTTTCTCAAACTTACCTACCCCACCTTTAACTAAAAGGTTTAAAGGGCAATCTATTATCCTAAATGACATGTTGTGTGTAAGATGTAATAGGTCTCTCTGTAGGACTCTTTAATTAAGTCCTACAGACTCCAGCTCTGACCTGTGGAAAGATGCCAGGGCACCACACCAACTGTAGAGTTGTGGTCGTTTGAGTGATGGAATGGTGACAAATAACCGGTTGGCTCCTGGTTGTCATGGAAATGGCTGTCGGCATGTTGCGACTCCAATTTTTGCCCCTGGGCTCGGTGGAGTACTTCTTGGATTTTAGACCCGCCCCTAACCGCACCTGCTGACACAGCAGATTTACAACAAAACCAATGTTAAACATGCACATGGTTTACATTGTGTCACATGCACTGAATACATGTCTTATAGGAGATTTGTATGGATGTCCCGGTGCCTTGCTCAAGGGCACCACGGCAGGGCAGGAGGTGAACTGGGACCTCACCAAGTAGCTCTGCAATCTAGTCAATGGAAGCTTTTACATATTATGGTCTCCATAAACATATATATTTTAGGAACAGACTTACACATTTCAGTACATATAAAAGAAACACACAAAAATGTAGCATTGGAAGTATTTGAAATGCATGACCTCCCATTGGTTTGTGAACTATTATTTAAAAGCCCCAACCACATCATATCTGCTGACACACACACGATGTAGATAAGGGGAAATAAAGATCACCAATAGACTTCACCTTTTAATCTTGTACAGAGTTCAGTTGTACCTGCATGTGCAATAAACCCTCGTGCAATTCAGGCTTTATTGTCTTTCAATTCATTTACAATCTGTAAACAGCACCAGCTACCTCTTTAATTTCTATATGGTCAAAGAATACACAGCTACGTGTTAACTTATCTGCTATTTGTTTGTATTTTGTATTATTAATAACGTGTGCACACTTAGTTATTTGATCTTTTGTATATGCAAGTCTATTCTCTTAGCTTAACCGCTCTATACTTCTGCTGTTAATAATAATGTGGGACAAATAAAGTCATCCTGACCTGGTTTTGCCTGTAGCTCTTCACAGCTGCTGTTCCACCCGGACCCTCTGGAGGAGCCCGACAGCGGCCAGTTGTTGCTGGAGAACTCTGGGTCAGAGGAGGGGGAGAAGATGCTGCTGTGGCTGGAGCAGAGCCTCTGACCCCCGCTCTGATCGGGCCCCAGGAGGACAGCTGTAGGGTAAGCGTATTTGGGTCCATCGCGGCGAGGCACCACCCCTGTATCTCTGTCAGAGGATGGGGTGAAGCGCTCCGCCTCTAAAGGGAGGCTCCGTCTGGTGGAGGACCCTTCCCCTGAAACAGACCCAGGTGTTGGCCCCCGTCTCCCCTCCTCCACATCCTGGACGTAAATCTTCGGGAGCTTCCTTTCCGATGCATAAGAGGAAGAGGAGGAGGATATAGAAGGAGAGGTCTGTGGATCTATGACGCAGGGCGAGGAGGCGGAGAGGGCCTTCCCCAGGTCTCCCAGAGGATAGTTGGGGGGCCACGCTCCTCCTGCTGAACCCCGCCTCGCCTGGACCTCCTCCTCTTCCTCCTCCTCATCCTCATCATCATCATAAGAGACGGCAGATTTGTAGCTCTGCCTGTGTCTGGCAAGGCGTGGGGCACTCAGCAGAGGGGTCTGATGAAGAGGAGGGGTCTGATGAAGAGGAGGGGTCTGATGATGAGGAGGGGTCTGATGAAGAGGAGGCACCTGACGAAGAGGAGGCACCTGACGAAGAGGAGGGGTCTGATGAAGAGGAGGGGTCTGATGAAGAGGAGGCTCCTGACGAAGAGGAGGGGTCTGATGAAGAGGAGCCTCCTGACGAAGAGGAGGCACTTGACGAAGAGGAGGGGTCTGATGAAGAGTGGGCACTTGACGAAGAGGAGGCACTTGACGAAGAGGAGGCTCCTGACGAAGAGGAGGCACTTGACGAAGAGGAGGCACTTGACGAAGAGGAGGATCCCGAGGAAGAGGAGGCTCCTTAGGAAGAGGAGGGGTCTGAGGAAGAGGCACCTGACGAAGAGGAGGCACTTGACGAAGAGGAGGCTCCTGACTAAGAGGAGGGGTCTGATGAAGAGGCACCTGATGAAGAGGAGGCACTTGACGAAGAGGAGGCACCTGATGAAGAGGAGGGGTCTGATGAAGAGGCTCCTGGCGAAGAGGAGGCTCCTGGCGAAGAGGAGGCTCCTGATGAAGAGGAGGGGTCTGATGAAGAGGCTCCTGGCGAAGAGGAGGCTCCTGGCGAAGAGGAGGCTCCTGGCGAAGAGGAGGCTCCTGGCGAAGAGGAGGCTCCTGATGAAGAGGAGGGGTCTGATGAAGAGGCACCTGATGAAGAGGAGGGGTCTGATGAAGAGGCACCTGATGAAGAGGAGGCACCTGATGAAGAGGAGGCACTTGACGAAGAGGAGGGGTCTCATGTCTGACCACAGGTGTGACCCCGGGCCCAAACCCAACCCTTTGCTGTCCCACTTTAGTGATCAGATGTTGGACAGGTGTGGTCTTCACTTCTCTTTTCTCTGGGATCTGATTGGCTGCTGCTGTTCTACCACACACTTCAGGTGTGCTGCTCACCTGTTGCTGCTTCATGTTCAGATTTGTCTGCACGGTGTTGTTGTTGTTGGGCATGATCCCGGCCACAGGTAGGCTCGTTTTCTCAGCGGTGACTCCCGGCGGGGCGGGTGTTGTCCCCTCCCTGAGCTGTGGTTTCTGCCGAGGCGTCTCTGCGTTTTCCGGGCAGGTATCCGCTCCTTTCGCGGCGGGAAGTCGCTCCGAAGAGCCCCCTTCGCCGTCACCGGGAACATATCCCTTGAATTTCTTCCTGAGGACCACATGAGAGACTCCCTCCACCTGTCGGACGGTGGCCACGGAGTTCACAAACTTCTTGAAGAGCTCCCGGTTTCGGTTCCGATCCGGGTGGTCCCTAATGAAGTCTTTGAAGTGCAGAACCAGGTCCGCGTTTTTCACCGTGCCTCCGCTGATCTGGAGGAAATGCAACAGGGTGTCCTGAGTGAAGTCTGTGGCCATTCTGCTCCCAAACCCCGCTGTATGCTGCCTCTCTGCCGGGCTCAAAGGTCGCAGAGCTGCTTCTGAGAGGAAGGGAGCTCCGCCTGCCGCAGGTATTTATCCAGCCCACCTGCTACATTCCTGCAGGGAACTAACAACCCGGATGTGCACAAGTACCAGTGGTGATTGTAACTAAGTACATAACTCAAGTAGCCTACTGCACTTTGGTTAACCAGGTGCAAACAAGCCACATGTGGGGAAAAGAGTAGTTTGTTTGGGACACTTTTCTTTTTTGCAATCTCAAATTGTATTCACCTGCAAGTGCGATTGAGAAAACACGTCATTAAAAACTCTCTGGGAATCGCTCTCACTGGCTACACCCATAAGTAAATACATTTCCAAACTTTGTTGATTGATTGACATCTGACATTTATAGTGATGGCACTCTCTGGAGTTTCTAAACAGCCATTGGATAAAAGCCACGTTTTAGAAGGGCGACTGTCAATCAAATGTCCATAAAGCAGGACATCGGGTCACCCTAACTGTACTTAAGTACAATTTGTAAAAAAGTATATTTTGATGATTATACTTTTGTACTTTGAGTACAATTTTGAATGCAGGACTTTTACTTGTAACAGAGTATTCCTACACTCTGGTACTTCTACTTGTACTCAAGTACAAGATCTGAGTACTTCTCCTTTTGAATAGTTATATATTTTCATATTTCTTACAACCTAATTCCTCTAATTGTGTTTTACCATTATAAGCAAAAGCAAATTCCTTGTAGGCCTATGTGTAAATCTACAATAAACCAGATTTTGAATATTTATTTTGAACATGTTTTATAAGCAGAATAAATAAACTATTATAATGTTTTTGGTGTCTTTGTTAAATAATGTTAGCAGGTTAAATATATCCCAATCTTTCATTAAATAGTATTCCTGTGCAGATCCACTCCATCATTTGAAACATACGTCAAAAATCCACATATTTTGTCATTGAAGTGCACATTTTTTTCAACGTCGAATACTCCCCACTACTCATGTACATTATTTTCTGCCATGAAAAATGTGCAGGTATAAAAGGCTGCAGATGCTCAGCAACACAAGCAGAAGAGATGTCTTCACTCTGTCCTCATTATCCCTTCTTCTCTATACACACCGTGGCCACCAGAAGGCGCACTGGAGCAGACCTGAGCCAGCAGGAGAGAGCACTGGGAATATAAAGATGATTTGACCTATACAGTTCATATTCTCAAAACTAAAAGAGGTCCTACTTAAGGCCAAATCTCATGTTATTCTCCAAATAGGATATATAAAACATAAATCAAATGACATGCAATAAAGCACAATAAAGACAATATTATTATATTATTATTATTCATAGTGTTGTATCGATGATTAGGGAGTTTAATGTTGGATAACAATATACAACTATAGACGATCTGGAGTATTTAAATGTATTTGATGCTTGAAAAAACATTTATAGGACAAAAAGTTCCAACCTAAAAAAAATTGTACGTGGCTCCAATATAAACTGCTGTTTGATGCCTATTCTGACAAAGTGGTGGAGAATAGCAAAGGGTCACTTTCTCTCTTAAGATAAACAAGGCTTTAAGAAGAATTATAGCCGAGTTTAAAAAATGAGTGTAATCTATCGGTTCTTGAATGCACCACTAAGCCAATTTACTTAATTGCCTGTTAAAGGGTATTCTCCCATCTCCCAAGAGGCTAACTACAAATACTTTCCACGAAATTATTCTCAAGATCAGTTGCAGCCATGTTGCACAATATTTGTTATGCATGTGCTACTGAAAATAAAATGTTATAAAAGCACACATGTGTCAGAGTGTGGTTTGAAATGTAAAATAAAATAAAACCATTTCTTTGTCTTTCTTCCTTTTATTTTCTTTCTTTCCCCCCTCATTTTAATGTACCACTGTTATGTTTTTAGTTTGCAGTTTCTGTAGAGTCAAGGTAGGCTAACATCATTTTCTACCACATGATCTCACTGATATAATTAGCCGAGAGTAGGAACAGCTATCTAGCCTGTATCCAGATGATGAAAAGAGAGGAGAAATGTTATTCAATATTCAAATGTAGATAGTGTGTGTGTGTGTCAATATTTAATATTCTCTTTCATGTCCATGTCAATCTGTGTTTCTTGTCAAATTTTGAGAACGTACCACGATGTACGTACCGTGATGTACGAGCCTGCAGAAAGCTCCTGAACGCGTCATAGATGCACCTGCGTCTGAAGGACGCTAGCTTAGAGCATCGCTCTGATTGGCTGGTTGATTTTAGAGGCGGGATCTCTCTGCGGATTCCAGCGGATGATTAGTCCATACACCTGGCTGTCAAGATAAGTGCGCCTACCTGTCACTTCCTGCTGTCGGTATTTATTCATTTTCACTTCTTTTTTTTCCCCGAGTAGAGACAATTTGTCACAGCCATGTTTGTATGAATTCGTCTAATGTATCCCGCACGGTTTGTGGACCCTGCGAACCAAACGTTACGACCTTGGCTTCATGTTCGTCTTAAAGGAGGACTAACCCCCCTGGACACTGCTGGGAAAACACCGCCTGGGTGCATTCAACCACCGCGGCTCAATTCCTTTTAATGTGGACTCATATTGCCGTGTTTATTAATAAAGCAGCAGCAGCATCAGCAGCAGCGAGGGACTGTGCCTGGTGGAAAGGTAAGCACCGCAGAGGCGTTAGCATGCTCTCAGTGTTTCTATGCAGCACTGATACACACACACACACACTCTCACACACAAACTCACCTACTCACACACAGCAGCAGGCCTGGCGGGGGATGCATGTGGGCTTTAAACGCAGTGTCACACATTATTCGGACAGATACACATGATTCATGGACATGACCGCTGTGTGTGTTTACGTTTGCTGTTCAGATTTGTGTGAGTGTGTGTGTGTGTGTGTGTGAGAGAGAAACCGTTTGAATCCCGGCTGTCTAAACATGTTTGTGTTCTGTTCAGGGCCGGATCAAGCTTTTATTGGGCCCTCCCACCCCAGCCCTCAATTACCCCCTGTAGTTTACAAACAAAAAAGTAATATAACTCTACGACTTACTGTTTCAGTACTGCTATTGATCCTCAATCACAATAGACAAGGACATGGTATAATAAACAAGGAAAAACACAGCAAGAGAAACCATCAGTATTTGTAATGTCTCTGTCACAATACATCCATTCTCTCTTACTACAAGCAAGACACCATGATAGCAATAAATATTAGATATTAGTTTATGACCATACTATAAAAAACAGTAGTCCCTTATAGCTGCATGTTTGTACACAAGACAATCGTTTTAGTTCATGTTTTTCCTGTTCATTTTAACATCTAGTATATTTTTTTTAATTTAAACCCACCATGAAAAGCAAGTGTAAGGAAAATGGAGTGAAGATTTATGTGTATGACCGAAGGTAAATGTAAATCTGTGAGGTGGAACTGGCACATGAACTTCCATAGTGGAGTCTGAACACACTCAGGGGTGTTTTCACCTATTCAGCTTGATTCTGTACAGACTGGGTTTGATTGACATCTAATTATCCTCATGTTAGGGTGGGACAAAGACAAACCACTCCTTTATTATTCCTCAGGGGTCAATGTACTACGTGTGCAGTCTCTTTTGCAGCTGTGTGCACTGCGAACAATACGAAATGTTCACGGACTGTAGTCACGTGCTTTCATCATTGTGGATCTTACCACTGCTTCCCAAATTGCTGTTGCGGACAAATCTGCAGCAAAATATACAACTTTATGACCGAGGTTGCAACATACATTTAAAAAAGGAAAGTGAAACGAAATTGTTGTGACAGTGAGAATGGATCCGTACCCTCTACATGATTCCCTATAAGAAGTATTGTATGAAATTGTTGAGTTATACCAATTATAAAATATATGAATGATACATTTGATTTGTAGAGCACTTTTCAGGGTACTCAAAGACACTACAATTCATATAAAAACACACTCAAAATATACAAAATATGGTCTCAATATGCATGACTTAAAAATGCCTGACTTGTTAGTCCTACATACTGTATCTACTAATGTGCATTTCACCATTCAAACATGTTAACTTGAAACACCACAGAACTCAGTAAACACCTTAAAAATGTTGACCTTTTTATATTATTTTAAAACAGCAGCTAGTGTAATATTATAATAAAGTAATATACTATAGTGTAAAGATCAATGTTCGCCTGTTTCACATTGTGTTTAAAGTTCAAAACATGTAAGCAAGATATGGCTTAATATGGGAAATGCTTAATTAGCAACGATATATTTAGTGATTTGAGTTTGTGGATCATGTTGATTGGTTATAATGGTGAACGGCCGAATGGTGCGTAACTTCGAATGCGACGGCAAGGAATTGTGGGTCGCCTTTATCTCATTTCCTTTCATAGAGGATGATTCATTGTATCCTATAGGAGATGATAAAGGAAGCATTGGAGCGCCTTTCCTTAGCATATATAGAATTTGAACAGCTCTTATTATGGCTGACACTTCTAGGTCATTTCACCTTTGTGTGTGTGTGTGTGTGTGTGTGTGTGTGTGTGTGTGTGTGTGTGTGTGTGTGTGTGTGTGTGTGTGTGTGTGTGTGTGTGTGTGTGTGTGTGTGTGTGTGGGGTGTGTGTGTGTGTGTGTGTGTGTGTGTGTGTGTGTGTGTGTGTGTGTGTGTGTGTGTGTGTGTGTGTGTGTGTGTGTGTGTGTGTGTGTGTGTGTGTGTGTGTGTGTGTGTGTGTGTGTCATTGACAGTACATTTTTAGATATTAAACACGCGGAAAATAACTAGAAGCAAAGCTTTCCATTGAAAACGGGAAACTCAACGGTCCTTCTTTATCACAGCACTCACGACACACTCACTAACAATCACTGTGGCCCCTGACCTGTTGTGAATGGTCTTCTATAGTCTCTCTTACATTAAATAAACCTGCCCCCTTTAAAACTAAGACACAGGACAGCCAATAGGAAGAAAGCATGCCGGGACATTCTGCACTCCTGTGACGTTTCTTAGCCTTTTAGCTGACCGATACACAAATATTGATATATCTGCAATAATAAGATGATATATTCTGACATGTGTCAACTCCAAACTGCTCCCCTAGCACCGTGTCAAAGCGGTGCCTAATATCAGAATGCGGTGAATGCAGAGTCTACATTTCAATGTGCGTGCTGTGCTGTGAACATGTGTGATGATTAAACATCAATCGATTTGAATCCTCCATTTCGATCCCATTTTTAACCTCACATAAACCAAGGCAACACAAGCTGTCAATGTCTTTATGACTCAACAACATAACGTTAAAGAAACCATTTAGCTACATGTGTTAGCAATACATTAAACTGTCATCCATGGTTCGACCATTATAAATCTGTCATGACTTGTTTTCCTTGACTAAAAGTACAGTAGTACCATTTGGACTTACAGTAAAGATGTTATTATGTTACTGCACTGTCAAAGGATGTAATACTTGTGAAAGTAACTGCTGGTTAGCTGCCAATAAGCTGACTAGAAGCCAACCCTGAGAATAAAACCCCCTCGGTGCAGCAGGTACTTCCCTTTAGGTGCTTCCCTGTGACTACTTCCATCTCAGAAGCTGTGTTTGACTTCCAGCACCTCAGCTAGAGGGACAGAATATACATTTAGCGCTATTGTCACGGTTGCTGCTAACTACAGTAAGCAACAGCATTTACTGAATCAACTTATAAAGCTCCTAAATTCTCCAAAATAAAGTCCAAATTCTACCACTTTCTAAAAGTTCATGACATATTTATAATGGTCTCATAGGACAGATTATGTCAACACCAACCACATGGGACAGTTTCATGTGATCATGTATCCTGCTATGATACGTTTATGACAGGATGGGTTGCATTAGGTTACTTTCAACTTGTTCTAACAAAGCAAATTAAGACATTTCAATTCTGCATGTGTTTTATTTAATGTATCCAATGACAACAATTGACAACAAACATTAATAGAGATTAAAATGTCATGGTCATGACAGTGTCCTGACAGTCTTATGCAAACCCATTAAAATACTTTTTATAAAGTTGTACTATTTTTTTCATTACCTGTGTGTGTGTGTGTGTGTGTGTGTGTGTGTGTGTGTGTGTGTGTGTGTGTGTGTGTGTGTGTGTGTGTGTGTGTGTGTGTGTGTGTGTGTGTGTGTGTGTGTGTGTGTGTGTGTGTGTGTGTGTGTGTGTGTGTGTGTGTGTGTGTGTGTGTGTGTGTGTGTGTGTGTGTGTGTGTGTGTGACCGTATTCTAAGCGAAAATCAACATCATATTATGGGCTCAGAACAGTCTCATAATGCACACAGAAGGATTCACACTTGTATTTCCGGATCCACACTTGTGTTTTTCAATGCACACACAAATGTGTTCCGTTTCATATACATGTAAATAAAATCCAAATACAGAAAAAAGTTTTACATATGTATTTTTGATCCTCACATATTTGTTTTCCGTTTAAATCCCCATAACCTGCAAACACAACCCGCTTTCTGTGCATGGATCGCTGTGTAATTTTTTCTATCTATAGCCAATCAGATGTCTCCTCAATTCTAAGCCAATCACATGAGCGTGCCCCCACGAGGGTAGATTTCTTGCGTTCATGACGTAGCGCTTCATGTACGCATTTTGCGCTGTCCGGAGCTGACAGGTCCATGGAGCCTGTCTGCAGGCGCTAATCTCAGGACACCTCCACTCTCAGTACAGTGCCACTTTCCGAACCATTAATGAATGCTTGTGTACACAAAAACGGCAGGCAAAACCGTTTTAAATGTGTGTTTCCTGTATGGCGATCAGCTGCTTTATTTATGTCTGTATGAAGTTGTTGTGAGTGTGGAGGGAGCAGCTACAGGTTAGCTTAGCCTAATCGATCAGTGCATTACGAAGCCAGTGCTAGACAGTGAACTGTCAACGGGGGGGGAGCCCCGCCGGTCATTATCGGCCGATATTCACTCTTAATAGTTTGATCGGTGCTCTCTATAAAGGCCGATCAGGAGAGCTGGATCTGATCGATATGGACATAAACGCGAGTGAAGTTTTAGCGAGCTGCATGAGAAACTGACGGGCTATCAGGAGAGAGGGAGAGAGGAAAATAGATGATCCTTACTCCCGTGTTATTAGCCATATCCGGTCATAGTCCGGTAATTACCTACTAACGGAAACTCTGCTACACAATTCTTCTTCTTCTTCTTCTTATTATTATTGAAACATGACCGGTAAGTTTCAAATTTGTCCGGTAAAATAAATTCTGTCCACCCTGCTCCGGACAGCGCAAAATGCGTATATGAAGTGTCATGAACACAAGAAATCTACCCTCGTGGGGGCGCGCTCATGTGATTGGCTTAGAATTGAGGAGACATCTGATTGGCTATAGATAGAAAAAATTACAAGTACGAATCGGGTGACCGTCAGGGGACTCTCAAAAAACCCACACACGAATGCACAGCGATCCATGCACAGAAAGCGGTTTGTGTTTGCAGGTGCAGGGGATTTAACGGAAAACAAATATGTGAGGATCAAAAATACATATGTAAAACTTTTTTCTGTATTTGGATTTTATTTACATGTATATGAAACGGAACACATTTGTGTGTGCATTGAAAAACACAAGTGTGGATCCGGAAATACAAGTGTGAATACTTTTGCGGATCATGAAATACAAGTGTGAATCCTTCTGTGTGCATGTGTGTATTATGAGACTGTTCTGAGCCCATATATAAAGGCCATCACATTTTTGTTATTTCTTTTGTTTACATCGCTAATTACAATTTATTTTAAGTAAAGAACTTGAATCACAGGAAATTGATAAAAAATATAAGTATTTTTAAGCCAATTCCAGTTGCATTTCACTAAAACTGTTTGCTTAAAGACAAGATATCAATGTTTCTAAAGGTACAAGTCATAGTAAATTGTATATATATGTGTACAAATACACATACATATGTACTTTACAGCATTGATGGTGGTATTTATTTATGTTGCACCTGATTTCAGCTCTCTTATTCCTCCCTGCACAGAGATGTTTGCTTGAATCACAATAAACTTCATATTATTTGAGTAAAAAGAGTGAGCATCTCATTGAATTTTGAACAAAACACATCAAAAAAAAAGTGTAAATAAACCTCTTTCTGCTTCAAAAAGGAAATAAAGAATGAATGTATTTTAAACAAACGTGTTTCTTCCTCTCTAGGCATGGATGAGAGGTTATGTGTATCCCCCGCCCGCCCTCTGTCGCCCTGACCTGTGACCCCCAGCCCTCCCTCTGTGAGCATGTATCGCAGGAACGGGCTCTCAGATGGCACCAGCATCCACTCAGTCACCTCAGAGGTAACACACACACATGTAAGACAAGATAAGACTTTATTTATCCCCAAGGAAATTGTTGTGCCAGAGTTACAAAAATACAATAACAATTGAATATTAAATATCTACAGGAAACATAGACGGTCACATAATTAATGTAAATATTACCAGTATTTAGTAAAGCAAAAAAACGTAGTGGCAGATGCGGAATTGCACGTTTATCATAGCACATTATTCATAATAATAATATAATATTGCACATGTTATATGTACTGACCATTGTTGTACCTTGTACATGTTCACCTGGATCCATCTTCTTCTTATATCCTCCAGAGACCCACCCATTCATGTTTGTCCTCTGTGGAGCACATTGGGTTTTGGTCCATTACTTTGAGGTTATACATGCCACAGCATTAAGTCCAATTGTACTCCACAGAGGACATCCTGGGCTTTTCAAACATATGACATATGTGGGGGTGTGGCTTTGCAAAAGATAATTTCATTGTATTTCAAAATGGCGTCCATCAACACAAGCACTATTTATAGAAAGAGAAATGTTAAGTTTGTCATTTTGTAATTACCAGAGTTGTGAGTTCAATATTTTAATTAATTATAGTAAGGGAACATCTTAGGAGTTACTGTAGTGAGTTTTCAGAGCAGTGTAATACTTATTTGACCTCAAACTAAATGTTTGTATGAATGTCCCGAGGACATGGGGATTTGCTAACCCCCATTTTACACGACACAAATGGAGTCCACTATGGGCCAAAACTAACACGTAGGTTTCTGTAGGGTTCATGGCAGATGGATGCAGTGGGAAAACACACATCAAGTGCCTCAAGTGTCAGATGTATCTCTGCATTTCAAAAAAGGATGGAGTACTACAAATGAGGGCTCAGTATTTGTTGCATTGAGTTGTTGCTCTAATGTTGTCTAAATGTACCTGTATGTTAATGTTGTTTGTATACTATGCTTCACATAACTAACACCCGATGTCCTCTACAAAGGACAGACATATTTTTTTAGTTTTTGTTAGTCATTATGTTAATACCACCCTAAAGACTTGTGTGATCAAAAAAAAAAAGGAAATTTGAAACCTTTTTCTTTCTGGGTCTCAGGACACACTCAGCATTTGGACTGCCTCTGTTGTAAATGTATTATCTTTTTAATTTACACACGACATCTATTGCACGTCCTGGGAGAGGGATCCTCCTCTGTTGCTCTCCTCAAGGTTTCTTTCATTTTTTGGGGTGTTTCCTTGTCCGATGTGAGGGTCTAAAGACAGAGGGTGTGGTATAAACTGTAAAGCCCCCTGAGACAAATGTAAAATGTGTGATGTTGGGCTGTATAAACAACCTTTGATTGATCGATATATGCAATGTAGTTATGGGAGAATGGTGACTCCAATGCCTCAAGTTTACAAAGATAAATTAGGAGTACATTTTGAACATTTCACTGACTTGTGACTCCCAGATTGATTAAGACGGTACACAGTTTAATAACAACAGCTGCTTGGATATAAAGCGGTTTCTATGGTTTCAGGCCAGCAGCAGCTCTGACTCTCTGGATGGACATTGTGTGGACTACGCCAAGAGCTACGATGCCGTCGTGTTCGATGTGCTCAAGGTGACGCCGGGGGAGTTTGCTGTGAGTGTCATTCACATATCACTCAGTATTTATAAAGCATAGCATCAGACTCCTCCCTCTGCAAAGATTGTACGTGTTGAAGACACAACTTTGAAGTGCACTTGAAACAATATCTGTTCAATAAGTTGGAACTAATTCCAATCTATCAGCAAATACACATTTAAATATTCAATTTAATGAATGTATTACCAATGCTTCGATATGACCAACATAAGCAAACGAGACCATCAGCAATAATATATGTTATTTCTATATAGCTCAACTTAATGCATGTTATTAGTTTATCTTTTTGTATTAACTTCACAGAGAGGGAGGTGGATATTGACTCACTGATTCCCTCAACCATAAATTACCATATATTAAACAGATCATAGTCAATGTTACATAAACACTGTTTCATGTCTGCTAATCGATATTTTTTTAATTAACACTGAATTACACTGCCCTAATGAGAAAGGGATTCTAAACACAAGTCATATTGTACATTATTTGAATTAAAGCACTGCTTGCTTCAGAATTGGTAAATGTTTTTCCGGACACATTATGTGATAACAGCATTTCCAAATCACCCAAGCATCTATTCCTGCATTATATACTGTAAACAAACATACCTATAGATTTGTAATTAGCCAATATAGCTGCTGTTATCGTCATTATTACCTTCATCATTGATCCTAATTACCTATGTATGTATTCTCCCATTATCATCATCATCTCTCTGTGTTGTTCAGTTTCTTAATCTCCTGTTTATTGAAAGATAATATGGTTTTCTTTCTTGTTATTCCAGAGCCAGATCACTCTGATGGATGCTCCAGTCTTCAAAGCCATCCATCCAGAGGTAAGAAACACCTGTGTTGTGAAGTGGTTGGTGCTGATCATCCACGCCTCCATCACCACATTTTAACTTTGGAGGAAAAGCAGGGTTCCAGCTGTCGTGCACTGAGTCATGTATATCCAATTGGCAGAGATGGCAAAAGTACACACATCCTTTACTCAAGTAGAAGTACAGATACTCGTGTTTAAAAATACTCTGGTAAAAGTAGAAGTACTGACTAAACTTCTTTACTCAAGTAAAAGTAAAGAGGGCTTTGAAATGTACTTCAGTAAAAAGTACCCATAACTAGCAGCTGTTTTAAAGAGTACCTGACCTCCCTTTATATTAATAGAACAATAATGTCATTGTTAGCTAATGAATGTTTCCATGCTGAACAACGGCAACATGACAACGTTTTCATTGGTCCCTCTTCTTTAGAGAAGACCAGGAAATGATGGATACACGGATCGTGTTCAAATCAATAGGCACGCAATGACTCTAAATAATAATGATCACGCCACCAAACACACATTCAAACTAAAGGAACCAGCCTGTTTGGGAAATGTGAGAAGTAGAAAGTACAGGTATTTGTGTTCAACATGTAAGAAGTAGAAAGTACAGGTATTTGTGTTCAACATGTAAGAAGTAGAAAGTACAGGTATTTGTGTTCAAAATGTAAGAAGTAGACAGTACAGGTATTTGTGTTCAAAATGTAAGAAGTAGAACGTACAGGTATTTGTGTTCAACATGTAAGAAGTAGAAAGTACAGGTATTTGGGTTCAACATGTAAGAAGTAGAACGTACAGGTATTTGTGTTCAAAATGTGAGAAGTAGAAAGTACAGGTATTTGTGTTCAAAATGTAAGAAGTCAAAGTAAAAAGTCGTCAGAAAAATAAGTAGTGGAGTAAAATACTGATACCAGAAAAATGTACTTAAGTACAGGAACGAAGTATTTGTACTCCACTACTTCCCACCTCTGACAATTAGCAAAAGTGTAAGCATTTTGAGTGAGCAGCTGTTATTCTATTATATGATCTATTCCTGGTTTATGTGTCAGAGTTAGACCAGGGTCAGGTTACAGGTCTGTGCTGTCACCTTAAGACCTCCACCTGTGGATGGCACTGTCTGTCCATTAGTACCACCTCTTTGGTAAATGTTGGCCATGAGTGTTGTGCAATAGGTCGCCATTGTCAGTAGGTGCGTCTGTGTATTGTGTTTGCGTAAATGTCAGTGATGATATATGTATGTATTTTAATATTTACTATGTTTGTATACGTACATGTCGTCCATTTACGAGACAATAAAGTATATCGTATCGTATGATGAAGTAAAAAATATATACTACACATGCTGTCTTTCTCATTATATAGCCTTTAGCAAACTCACCTAAACTAGCTGTTCAGGTTATCACTGTGATGTTTTAACAGAGCAGAGTTTTGTTACAGATTCCTTAAATGAGTTTCTAAATGTGTTGTTCTGATTGTCAGGAGCTGGCTTGCTGTGGATGGAATGGGAAAGAAAAGCACCGTATGGCTCCCAACATTGTGGCATTCACACGCAGGTTCAACCAGGTACGTTACAGCATTTCTTAAGCTCATATTTCATTGCTTTGTCACTTCTAATTTGTGCAATATAGAGTACAAAGTATTTTGCTCTTATATTCCAATTAAAGGTGGGGTAGGTAATTCACTTCAGAAACACTTTTTGTTATATTCCATGGAATGCTCTTAACATCCCGATAGCAATGAATACATTAAATGCTTTGACAATAAATACATTAAAAAAAAATCATCTGTGGAAGCCGTAGTACCGTAAAAAGCACGACCAATCATCTGAGCCGGCCCGGCTAAAATAACTGGATGGCCTACCTGCCTGTCAGCCTTCCATCTGTGCACAAACTTATCTCGTGCCCTCATTGGTCATGTGCGCGTTCGTGTGTGTTGGAGGAGGGGCTCTGTAAGGAAGTCTGAAGGAAGGGGCAGATTTTTTCCGGCTGCGTACTTTCAAATTCTAGCGCACTCGAGCTGGTTTCTCCATTCTTACCTACCCTACCTTTAAAGCTGCACTAGCGAGCCAATATACTCTACTCACTTCTACATTGTAGAAGAAAATGGAAACCATACAGTTAATTTCTTTGCGTTAAGTGGACTGATCATATCCTAAAAAAGCTCATTAATATATGGTAGTGCTGTTGGGCTTAATCTACTTTTCAGTTTTTAGTGCTTAATTTAAGACTTTTATGTTTCCAGGCACTTAGAAACTCAACTGATGTCTAACAGTAGCTCCATGTTGGGCGTTGGTTATTTAAGAAGTCTGATATCATGCTATATGATGTAGTGGCTTCCAATAAACGATTTGATCCGCTATATTAAGCTTCAAAACGTTGTCCGACAGATTTCTTCACCTTTAAAGCTACACCAATCATTATTTCCATGTTTGCCAAAGATCAAATGATTTCTAACGGCAGCAGTGAAATCCGATAACAATACAGTACCACTATCATGATGTGTACAGCTGATTATTGACATCAGATCATGTTGCTTAAATCCAGCGTGAGACAAGCATTGGAGTTCAAGTCAGGATATGTCTACATCGCTTTTTAGGTGCACTTCTGGTCTGTGGATGCAGTTACACATAGACTTGTGTTTTGTGTTTTATTATGCGTTTATATGCTGTTGTTTTTCAGGTGAGCTTCTGGCTGGTGAGAGAAATCTTGACTGCCCAGACGATGAAAATCCGAGCAGAAATACTGAGCCATTTCGTCAAAATAGCAAAGGTGAGTTAGGATTAATGATGTCTTTATTAAAGGGTCTTTATACCATTTCCAGGCCATTGTTATTTGCTGTTATTATTAATCTTAAGTTAAAGGTGGGGTAGGTAAGTTTGAGAAACCGGCTCGAGATACACTTGTTGTTATATTCCATGGAATGCTCTTAACATCCCGATAGCAATGAATATCTGAAGTGCTTTGACAAAAAATCCATAAAAAAATGTCATCTGTGGAAGCTGTAGTACTGTAAAAAGCACGACCAATCATCTGAGCCGGCCCGGCTAAAATAACTGGATGGCCTACCTGCCTGCCAGCCTTCCATCTGTGCACAAACTTATCTCGTGCCCTCATTGGTCATGTGCGCGTTCGTGTGTGTTGGAGGAGGGTCTCTGTAAGGAAGTGGCAGATTTGTTCCGGCTGTGTATTTTCAAATTCTAGCGATCTCGAGCTGGTTTCTCCAAAATTACCTACCCCACCTTTAAGTTGATTAGCAATTTGGGACAGCACTGGAGACGGAGAGTTTGATGCATAGAGGTTTCTTTTTAAATGAAATAATGAAATCCCGGAGTCAGTCAGTCTGCAGGATCTTGATGGAGGAACCAAGTCTGCGCTGGCTTTTCATAACGAGTTGCAGCTTCCTTTTTTCATCTCTACTATTCTATATAAGTCTCTCTTGGGACTGTAGTCCTGCTCTCTCAGAAGAATCTCTCTCATCATCGGCCTCACATAGTCGAGGTCGATGATACTCAGTTGAATCCCTCTGAACAGTACCTCTACAGTTTGTCCTCCTCACACACACACACACACACACACACACACACACACACACACACACACACACACACACACACACACACACACACACACACACACACACACACACACACACACACACACACACCACACACACACACACACACACACACACACACACACACACACACACACACACACACACACACACACACACACACACACACACACACACACACACACACACTTTCTTGCTCTGCTCACTATGACCCAGTTTGTATAACATTCACACACACACATGTTATGCAGCCAATGGTGACTAGACGCACCTCAACGTTAGACTTTGTATTTTACTTGATAAGGGTTATTAATTAATAATACAGAGCATGTTGTTCATTAAATATCTGTCTTTGTTCCCAGAAACTGTTGGAGTTGAACAACCTTCACTCCCTGGTGTCGGTGGTGTCCGCTCTGACGAGCGCTCCTATCTTCAGACTCAGCAAAACCTGGGCGGTAAGACATCCCATCATGCACTGCTGATTAGAACATAGGAGCCAGCACCCCCTTCAAATGAATGTGTGAGGGGGCTTAAACATGACATGACTCACAGCACCTGCAGCACAATGTGTTTTACAATGACAATCATTTATCCTTGTCCCCTTGTTTTGTGATTATAGTCAATCTATAAACCGAGGGTTAGTGGTTACCCTGAAGCCAACATGCTCTAAGCAACATCAGACATTTTATTGTTTTATTTTCTATATTCCTTAGCAGTCTGCTGATGTGTCTTATCATTTGTTATTATGGAGGGGTGTTGATGTGACTTAGTATGTAAGTAGCATGGCATTTGTTTATTAGCATCAGATTGTTGGACAGACTGGAAGCAGGTGCCACATCGCCTACAAAAATTTGACTCTGATTTTGACTCAAATCGACAAAGTCATTCGGTTCATTAAGAAATCAAGAATTCATATTTGTGTGTTTGCCATAGTTCCCTCCAAGACTCTGAATCTGAAGGTTTAATCCATGAATCAATCTCTGTTGTAGTTGATCAGTCGGAAAGACAAGGGCACATTTGAGAAGCTCAACTATCTGACATCCAAGGAGGAGAACTACACCTGCATGAGGGAATACATCCGCTCCCTGAAGATGGTGCCCTGCATCCCATACCTCGGTAAGTTGTGTGTGTGTGTGTGTGTGTGTGTGTGTGTGTGTGTGGTGTGTGTGTGTGTGTGTGTGTGTGTGTGTGGTGTGTGTGTGTGTGTGTGTGTGGTGTGTGTGTGTGTGTGTGTGGTGTGTGTGTGTGTGTGTGTGTGTGTGTGTGTGTGTGTGTGTGTGTGTGTGTGTGTGTGTGTGTGTGTGTGTGTGTGTGTGTGTGTGTGTGTGTGGTGTGTGTGTGTGTGTGTGTGTGTGTGTGTGTGTGTGTGTGTGTGTGTTTGTGTGTGTGTGTGTGTGTGTGTGTGTGTGTGTGTGTGTGTGTGTGTGTGTGTGTGTGTGTGTGTGTGTGTGTGTGTGTGGTGTGTGTGTGTGTGTGTGTGTGTGGTGTGTGTGTGTGTGTGTGTGTGTGTGATCCTTTTTGACATATTGAATTGAATACACTACAAAGACAAGATGTATTATGTTCAAACTGGTCAATTTGTTTTGCGAATATTCACTCATTTTGAATTTGATGCGTGCAACACGTCCCAAAAAAGCTGTGACAGGCATGTTTTCCACTGAGTTGCATCCCCTTTCCTTTTAACAACACTCAATAAGCGTTTGGGAACTGAGGACACTAATTGTTGAAGCTTTTTTAGCAGGAATTATTTCCCATTCTTGCTTGATGTACGACTTTCAGTTGCTCAACAGTCCGGGGTGTAGATTGTTGTATTTTGCGTTTCATAATGCGCCACACATTTTCAAAGGGAGACGGGTCAGGATAATTAAATAATAAACAAATAATATGTTTTTGATATTAGAATAAAATCTCAAATCGGCATTTATTACTGGTTGCAGTTGTTTATTGTCGCTAATTGATTTATGCTTTACTCAATGTTAAGTATTGCTGTACAACCATTGGTAGTTGCCCATTGTGAGAAGGAAGGCAGAGGGTAGTGAAATGAAACATGAAAGATTGGAGTTCAATCACTGGAAACACCAGCAGAGTTGTGCATATTTTATTGCAAAATTGGTAACATACAGATGATCAAAATAATCTTAATGAAGCAGCAAATATATACACACAGAATACCTGATGCTTACTATATCTGCGCACTAACACAGTGGTGATTCAACCTTTTTAACAGTCCCTTTCTCCTGGTATTTCCTTGTTCATTTAGAAAAGTTGACCTTGTTCTTTGATCACTTTGACATTAAGTGGTCAGAAGACCTTCAATCCATTGTTTTATTAACCGTTATCCTACCAAAATGAGATGACATTAAGCAACAAAGGAAATTATCGATAAAATGTTTGGGGGAAATAAATAACCAGATCTATTTCCTGTAGAGTTGATCCCTATATATTATACATACACAACATATACTCAATATGGCCACCAATAATACTCTGAAATACCAGTGTTTTACCAAGTTTGATCTCTGGATATAAATTCCTTTTGTTACTATTAAACATGCAATGCTGACTTTATTTAGATTCCTATTGTAAGTTTTGTATTTTAAACTCAAGCAAAGATATTCCAGCCACTTCACTTGTGAGTTCTTTTGTGTGCAATTTAGCTTTAAGAGCCCGGACTAAATGAGAAAGTGTGTTAGTGGACGGTGTTTGCATTGGGTCGTATCATCATGGTCACTTTCTTCAGAGAGTACGCTCCCCCTCTGAACTCGGCCCAGTAGACCCCGTCCTGGTAGCGGCTGCGGTAATGCCCCCCCCCGGTACCACACGCCGTTCATGTTGGAGTGAGCGCAGGCGTTGTACCACCACCCTCCTTTCTGGTAGTGGGCACAGTTACCTGGAGATACAAGGACTTAGATTAAACCAGGGGTGTCCAAACTACCAAATGCAGCCCGTGGACCATTTTTAATCGGTTTGCCCTCAGCAAATTCTAAAAGTATAATGAAATATGTCCCACAAATTAAACATCTGCTATTGTACTTCTTAAATATATCTGTTCAAATGTATAACACAGTATTCATAAGTTATTCATAAGTTAATAAGCCACATTTTCGGATAAATTCAGTCAATTAAAGTTGAAAACATTTTCTAACAAATCTTAGTTGATAAGAAAAAATACTGCATAATTGGCATTTTTTTATGATTTGAATTAAAACGGGAACAGTAGAGCTCCCTTTGGGGAACAGTCTCTTCTGCGGGTGTGTTTGCACCGAGACAATTTGCTCTGTATGAATGACAACAGCTGACATTTATACACCATGCCATCGGGACCAACTCGGGGTTAAGCATCAAGGATACATCGACATGTTGTCTGCACGGGCTGGGATCGAACCCACAACCTTCTGTTTAAAAAACGACTCTCAGCCACAGTGAAAGCACACCAACAGTTATGATAGCCTTCTCTAGTACTTAATTCCCCTCACCTGTGTAGGCGTCGTTGTCTTTGTCCAGTGTTGTGAACTGCTTGCCGTTGTGCCAGGTCAGCGAGTCTCCAGCGTTTCCGTGGTATCGTCCCACTCGCAGCCGGTAGAAGTCTGCCTCAGACTCGATTCTGAAGCTGGCGTACTCTGCGTAAGTCTTACGTCCGCTCCAATCCTCCAGAGTCACCAGCAGCTTGTAGGTGGCCTGGTTAGTCAGCCAGTAGATGTTCTCCAGACCTAACCAGTATTCCCCATCAATGTTTCCAAACCCTTGCTGTCACAAGAGAGAGACATTGAATTAGCTGCATGTAAGCTCATCCAACTGTTCTAACCAGAGATGGAAAACATTACACACATCCTTCACTCAAGTAAAAGTGCAGATACTCAGTGGATAAAAATTCTCGAGTAAAAGTTCAGAGTAAACTCCTTTACTTAAGTACATTTCAAAGCCCTAACTAATTGACTTTTACTTAATAAGAAATGCCAAAACAATTCCCCCATTTTTAATTAATTAATGTTTTTAAAATGTAGAAAGCACAATTATTTGTGTAAAAGTAATGATAATAGGGAAATCTACTTAAGTACAGTAACGAAGTATTTGCACTTCACTACCTCTGGTTCTGAGACATGATTTAATAGAAATGCCAAAGCGATTCCCCCATTTTAACTAAGTTATGTTTGTCCTCCCTTTGAATACACACCATCCATGTTTTCCAAGCATCGGTAAAAGACTGGTCATGATGTAAGAGGGAGAGGCGAAGAGCCGTGGCATTGCACGATGTGTCCCTCCGTCTGAATCACTGCTTTCAATTACATCACACATGCGTTCAATCAGGAGGGAGTCCTCGTCCATGCCAAATGTGAGTTGGCTTAAAGAGGCTTGTTGACTCATTCAGGGGGGGTTGGTGGACATCTTGGAAGTGCTCCTTTGGGGTTTAGGTTGTTATTTAAAAGTGATGAGAAAATTGTCCGTTTTGGGGAGGAAGTTGATCTTTGGCAAAGAAAAGTTTCACCCTGCGCACCAGTATTTACGTAACTGCGGGTCTTCAGAGAAATAGCTTGGAAACACAGCATGGTTACGTCTTTGAATCATTGCACTGTGAGCAACACTGAGAGCATGATTGATTTGATTTCAGCTCATATATTTGATTTTTGGTGGGTTTTTGTAATGATTACTCGCATCTTCCACAAGAAGTCCAGACTGAACAACAGATTGATGGATTACATCAAATTGTAGTGGTTTTGATTGTTTGGACGGGGGGAATCCTACTTTGGTGATCCCCTAATGTTTCCATTCGCACAACCATGATGTCATAGTTTCACTTATGCTTTGAAATATCTAAAAACCAGATTATGGATGAAAGATTGCTTTGTACAGATATTCGTGTTTTCTCAGGGGATGAATCATCATGATCCTCTGATGTTTTGTCGATTGCACCATCGGATTGACATTTGTGTTTTTGAGGGAATTTGTGCTGCCCTGAATTGTAAGACTTTGGTAATCCCCTTACTTTTCATAAAGCACTATCATGAGGTCAACATATTTGATTAAATTGTTTCAATTACATTGGTTTATGACCAAATACTTTAGTTTCATTACCATCAACCCAAGCTATTCCTTTGGGGTTTTGTGCTAATTAGCAATTTAGCATGCGAACACGCTACACTAAGATGATGAAAACTGATGTACCAACTTCCCATCTGGATGTTAGTATTGTCTTTGTGTGCATGTTAGCATTCTGACATTAGCTCAACCACTGAGCCCACATGCATCCTCACGTCTGCTAACATAGACTTGTATATAACCTAAGGTCCTAAGATGAATCTAAGATCCGATTCAACTATAGTACCTTGTACGTCTCCCAGTTTCTAAAGAAGTTCACAGAGCCATCCGTACGCCTCTGAATGACGGTCCAGCCACCGGGGTCACGTGTCTGGTCACACCAAACCTGCATCAGTCGATTGGTCTTGTCTGGTTTCAGGAGGAACATGCCGCTGTTGGTGTATCCGCCCTCCACAGCTTCCAGACAGTCTTTGAAAGGACCTGCAGGAGAGACAATATGCTGACTAACTATCGTGCATATTGATAAACAAAGGCTTTCATGACTGGAATGAATTCGACTCACATGCCATTGTCATCGTTATTATAATTCAAACAACCTGTCAAAGGAACAGACACGGCTACATTGAATAGAACATATTCGTGCAGCTGGAAAAGTAACGTCACTGTTGACCATGTGTTCTGTATGTCACTGTTGACCATGTGTTCTGTATGCCACATTTGACCATTTATTTCCAGTGTCTGTGATGCTGACAGCAGGAAAGTAACATTAATATCTCTATAAAAGTGTGTAAAAGTGTTATTTTTAAAGGTTACCTATTATGCAAAATCCACTTCTTCATGTCTTTTCTTCATAAACATGCTTTTATTTTTCTCCGCCGAGTTTCCATGGAGATGACAGCCAACACACACACACATATACAACAGTGTGTGTGTCCATGTCTTCTCAGCTGATTGCTCTTAACGTATAGTACCTGGCTCCTTCTACTCTCAAGTCCATGATCTAAATATTCAGTAATCTCCATCACAAGGCCACAGCCAGCAACAGCTCCTCAGACTCTACACCAGTCAGGGTTCACCCTAAAGCCGCAATTTAAAGGTCACCTATTATGCAAAATCCACCTTTTCATGTCTCTTCTACATCAACATGTGTCCCCTCTTCTTCATGTCTCTTCTACATCAACATGTGTCCCCTCTTCTTCATGTCTCTTCTACATCAACATGTGTCCCCTCTTCTTCATGTCTCTTCTACATCAACATGTGTCCCCTCTTCTTCATGTCTCTTCTACATCAACATGTGTCCCCTCTTCTTCATGTCTCTTCTTACATCAACATGTGTCCCCTCTTCTTCATGTCTCTTCTACATCACCATGTGTCCCCTCTTCTTCATGTCTCTTCTACATCAACATGTGTCCCCTCTTCTTCATGTCTCTTCTACATCAACATGTGTCCCCTCTTCTTCATGTCTCTTCTACATCAAACATGTGTCCCCTCTTCTTCATGTCTCTTCTACATCAACATGTGTCCACCTCTTCTTCATGTCTCTTCTACATCAACATGTGTCCCCCTCTTCTTCATGTCTCTTCTACATCAACATGTGTCCCCTCTTCTTCATGTCTCTTCTACATCAACATGTGTCCCCTCTTCTTCATGTCTCTTCTACATCAACATGTGTCCCCCTCTTCTTTAATGTGGTCCCCTCTTCTTCATGTCTCTTCTACATCAACATGTGTCCCCTCTTCTTCATGTCTCTTCTACATCAACATGTGTCCCCTCTTCTTCATGTCTCTTCTACATCAACATGTGTCCCCTCTTCTTCATGTCTCTTCTACATCAACATGTGTCCCCTCTGTGGAAAGAGATTCTGAAAGTTTCAGGAACAAAGATTCTCTCTCTTTTTGTCCTGATCCATTTATATAAAAACCTGTCTGAAAATGAGCTGATCAGATTTTGGCCACTTTATGATGTCATAACGATGTTTTGGCTTGTGTAACCATTAGCCAATCACCAACCAAGGTAACCCCCCCTAGGTACGGCAAAGTACTTGGTGTGAAAGCGGCTATTGTGTTCTTTTTAACCAAATATCCCTCTGAGGGGCGTGGGGAGTGGCTCCTTATTTTCATCTAAAGTAACAGACAGAGAATCAGGAATTTGGAAACAGGGCTGAAACAGAGGGGATTATGGGATGCTGCAATGATCTGTTTGGAGCCAAACACTTCAGAGACATGTTTGTATATATCTGAGGGCTATAATATATTGATGAAAAACAGTATAATAGGGGACCTTTAAAATCTCTATAAAAGTGTTCTTTAAAAGATGATATATAGCATACAATGTCCTTCACCGCACAGTTGATATGCCACTGTTTACTGCCAGGTGATGCCAAGCATGTTGCAGCTGATCTCCCACAGTTATTGGGCCATCTCATCATCAAAAGCCGCCCTAGAGCACCTTGCAGGACCAGTATGTACACTGGTTACTAGTTTCATTTGCGGGTGAGCAAAAGGACATGGCAGGGAGTGTACCGTATGCTGCAGTTTAGCCAACAGCCTGTTCTGAGATGGATCCTGTCTCTTTTAAACAGAGAGGGACAATCCAAAAACAAGATTAACTTTTCAATAAAGCCCTCCAGTGAGTCCTGCTGGCGGACTGTAGTCAGATGTGATGGTTTCACTGAAGGAAGGCACTAAAACCGCCAGATCTGCTACCAATTGCAGGATAGTGCCAGATGCAAGAACAGACTTTCCACAGTTCTTTTAAAGCGTCTAAAAGAGGCTGGAAAGTGTTTTTGGTGCACTCAGACTCCCAGTGGGTTGTGTCATTAGTGTCATTATAGGATCTCGTTAATCACTTGCAGCTGCAGTCATCTTTCAAAAAAGGCATCTGTAATTTTCTGTGAGCATGTTGTCATAGAGCTTTATCACTGAAGAAAAATGATAAGTGGACGGCGTTTACACTGCTCTTTTATAGGCTTCAGAAACCAATCAAACTGTTTTACAACACACACACACACACTCACTCACACACACACACATTGGTGTACAATTTGGGGTTCTGTATCTTGTCACATATTTATCTATTATTACAATAAGCAGTAATCTATTTCACTGTACAGCATTTCATTTTACGCTCTATTTCTAGCTCGGCTTATTCTATTGTTCTTGTATATAGGTAACTTCTTCTGCATTACTTGCACTACGTACGTCTTGCACTATTTTAATTCTTCAATTTGTTCTTGCACTATTTTTACTGGATTTTTATTTGTTTTATAGTTTTATGTCTTATATATATCTATGTTGCATTGTTGGAGGAGCCTGAGACTTGAGATTATAACCACACTGTAGCTGTGCATATGACAATAAGGCCTTTGAACTTTGTCGAGAACACCTTTTCATTTCGAGATGGGGCTTAGATTGAGGGTCTTTGTGGCCAGGTTATTTAAATGTATTTTTTATAAAATAGAGAGGGTTGTGTTTTCTGACACTTGGTGAGTTCCCTGGAACACCGGGGACACATATTCATGTATAAAAGACGTACAAAAGTGCATTTTGCATGATAGGTCCCCTTTACATTTTCTTTAACTCATCACCTTTTACTTCCTTGTGCCCCTTGATTTGTTATATTATTCTAACGTTTGACCTGAAGTGAATTTATTCTTTTTAGTTTTAATTTGTGAATTGTGCCTTGTTGTTAAAGCGCTTTGAGCTGCACCTTGTATATGAAAAGTGCTATACAACCAAAGCTTTATTACTATGTGTATTCTCTACTTACCAGCGGGCTCACTTGTAAAGCTGTATGCAGCGCTTGGCATCGTGGGCAGTGGAGGCGGTACTGCTTTAGAGTTCTGGTCGTTCTGGTCGTTCTGTATCTCATTATTCATGCGGTTGATGGTGTGCCGGGTGTGTTTCTGAGGATCGTAGGGTCTGTATCCTCCGGGAGACAGTTCAGGCATCTGTACGGGAGGCTGAGGCACCACAGGGGGTTGTGGGTAGACCGGGCGTATCCGTTCCCGCACCACACCGTACGAGTGTCCCCCCCGCTGACAATGCTTCTCCAGGTGCAGCAGGAGGGCGCTCTGGTTGTTTGCGAGGGCCGACAGACGCTGGTACTTGTGCTCCAGGTCGCTGTAGCGTAAGCCGAGCGTTCCCATCTGATTCGTGTGGTTGAGCACTCGGGTCTCCAGCTGCGACGCCTCCAGAGCGTTGTCTCGTTTGCGGATGATCTCGTGCAGCAGTTGCATGTAGAGCTGCGTCACTCTGGAGTTCATGTTGCGGCTCTCCTTGCGCAGGAGCTTGACTTCATTCACCACCCCCCCCGTCGACTTGTATCAGCTGCTGCAGAGCTTCGATCTGCCGGCGCTGCTTCTGAAGCTCAGTGTTCAGCAGCTCCAGCTCCTGCTTATTGACCCGGTTCTCCAGCAATTCCTCGGGCTCCTTGGAGTTCACACAGATGGCCCCAGTGCTTTTCTGCTCGGGGACAATAAACGTGTAGGAACATTTGTCCGTTTGGGAGCGGCTGTGGTCAACGACGGCTCGTTTTTCCCGATTTGGGGCGAAGATGAACTCTCTCTCCAGGATCTCATCACTGTTCTCGATTTCCTGAGTGCCTCCTTGGAGAGAGGACTGGGGTCCGGAGAGCAACAGGAGCCCCAGCAACACCCCCGCAGGGAGAATCATAGCACAGTCCTGCTGCACGAGCCAAGATGATTCCTGGAACAGAGTGGGGAGAGATGATCAGTAAATGTCTCTTCTCTCACTGCATTAGCTAAAGAAAAACTTTCACATCAGGGGGAAATCCACTGTTATATTCGACATGTTTACATTATCAGAGTCAGTCAGTCAGTCTCTTTCAGTTTGTGTGTACAGACAGAGAGATCGAAATCCCAAATATAAAAAAATATATATATAAAAATATGTATGCAAATAAGTATATACCTATATAAAATATATATATACACACAATCAAAGACACATTTATACATATGCACACATTAAGACCTAAATAAAAGCACAACAATCAATATACAAAAATAACACTGATTTATAATAATCATATCAATATTGGCCCTCAAATTACTATATTGGTTTCTTCCTATTCCATATAACACATTTGATACAGTAACTTGGTTAATATCACACATTTTGCTTATAGCATTTGCTTATCACATATACTATACACACACACACACACACACACACACACACACACACACACACACTCAATTTGTTTTAGTTTCTTTTGCATATTTAAATGTGTCACAAATGTTGGATGCATAAAGCTGCATTCATTAGTGCCCAAGCTGTATTAATTATATTATTTTAGTTTTGCAACACATTTTTCAGTCCATTAAGATGCTCGGAAACTCACGAGAATTGGCATACACTTCAGAGCTGAATGATTTCACATCAAGCAGCCAATATGTTGGTGATGAATAGAAAAGCATTACAAATCATTCTGCTGCTTTCAGGAATTGAAGTTTGATCAGACCTTTGGCATATAGAAAAATGTTTTGCATACAATAACAAATATGTAAGACCCTTTATGTCACTGCAGATTCACCATTGACACCTTTTTGAAACACCTAAATCCCATATATTTAATTGTCAAAGAATGTCTCTTATTAATTATTTTTTATATTTTAAATGGTGTCGGACTTTGGAATTGACCCTAGATTGTAGTGAGGCTACTTTGTAACTGATTTCAATCAATGTACAGGAAAAATCAGCTCTGTAGGATGTAAAGGGCGACTGTGGCTGCGAGGGAGTGCGGTCGTCTTTCAACCAGAAGGTTGTGGGTTCGATCCCAGCCCGTGCAGCCAACATGTCGATGTATCCTTGGGCAAGATACTGAACCCTGAGTTGCTCCCGATGGCATGGCCAACGGTGTGTGAATGTGTATGAATGTTAGGTCCTAGAGTAAGGTACACTGCTCTGTATGAATGGGTGAACGACATGTAGTATGAATGGGTGAACGACATGTAGTATGTAAAGCGCTTTGAGGGGTCTTAAAGCGCTATATAAGTAAAGTCCATTTACCATTTACCATTAAAAGGGGAATGTACAGAAATTAAGATATTTTTGTAATTAGTGACTACTTTAATCAATAATTAAATTTCGCTGTCCAACTCCTCATCCCAGGTCTTTCAAACTGAATTCTGTGCAAATCCATGAAGCCAATGACCAGATAAACAACTTGACCACATATCCCAGGACTGCATAGCGAAGCTCAGACGTAGCATCCAAACACGTCCACTTAGTTGTGTCACAATGGCTTAAGCCAAGTTTGATTTAAGCCATTGCGTGTGTACCGACACATCTGCAACAGTTCAGGCGGTGAGATGTTCTGCAGCATGTCAGGCTTTCTTTCATGTCTCGCTTTCTATGGAACATGACATCAAGACACCCACTGGCCCCAGAGAAACCGCTCAGAGACACACAACCACACATGACATTTAAGATCGATCTTTTCCAGATTTATCTCAATTTGTTCTCATTTCTCTGTCCAGGAGAGCAATTAAACTGCTACATGCTGAATGTTAAGCGTCCAGATCTTTGTAGAGATGATAGAAGTGGTGTAAAGTAACATAATACATTTACTCAAGTAAGTAGTAATCTCAAGTATTAATTTGAGGGACTTTTACTTTACATGTTATGCTATTTTGTACATCTAAATGGTGTACTTTTCCTCCACTACATGTATGTAATACCTTTAGTTACTTTACAGATGTGGATGAATGATGTGAAATATAATCAAGTGTTAAATCAGACTTTAGTTCCACCTGGAGTAAATTCACAAGCTACCCTGCAGTATACAAAGTCATTCAAACTAGCTGCACCTTTACCAGCTTTGAGAACACTTTCATGATCAATCATTATAAAACATATCCTGACCCAGAAAGCAACGCAGCTTCTGGTCCAGGCTCTCGTCATCTCACTTCTAGACTACTGCAACTCCCTCCTGGCTGGTCTACCTGCATGTGCCCTCCGACCTCTGCAGCTCATCCAGAATGCAGCGGCTCGTCTGGTCTTCAACCTTCCTACATTCTCCCACACCACACCGCTCCTCCGCTCCCTTCACTGGCTTCCAGTAACTGCTAGAATCCACTTCAAGACACTGGTGCTAGCGTACCATGCTGTGAATGGATCTGGCCCTTCCTACATCCAGGACATGGTTAAACCATACACCCCAGCACGTGCACTCCGCTCTGCATCAGCCAAACGGCTCGCTGCACCCGCACTGCGAGGGGGACCCAAGTTCCCATCAGCAGAAACACGTGGGTTTGCTATCCTGGCTCCAAAATGGTGGAATGAGCTCCCCATTGACATCAGGACAGCAGATAGCTTACACATCTTCCGGCGCTGACTGAAAACTCATCTCTTTCGACTCCACTTCGAGCGATACAATTACTAACAAAGCACTTATATACTAACAAAGGACTGGCTTATCTAAAGCCAGTTGAGTAGCACTTGAAATGTTTTGGCTCCATGAAACCTGATGTACTTATATGATTCTGTTTTCTTCAAGTTTGTATCTTCTTGGTCGAATGCACTTATTGTAAGTCGCTTTGGATAAAAGCGTCAGCTAAATGCAATGTAATATAATATCATATATATTATTCTGAAATGGACCAATCTGCATAATGACTACTTTTGGTACTTTAACTATATTTTGATGATAATACTTTTCTACTTTTACTTGAGTAACATCTTGAATTGCAGGACTTTTACTTGTAACAGAGTATTCCTACACTCTGGTACTTTTACTCAAGTACAAGATCTGAGTACTTCCCTGACCTCTGGATGATGGTGAGTTATATATCTATCTCCACAGTGTGCCAGGGCATCTGTTACATCTGAGGTCAGTGGGAAATGCAGCAGGGAGCCCATAAAGTTAGTCCAGACCCCGATCACCATCTGTCAGTTTGACTTGCAAAAGGTGTCAGGACAAACTGAGCTCTGTGGATGACCTCACAGTCAATCAGCAGCAACAACAGTGATAAATGAGTTTGTCACGCATGCTTTATCCCTCCCTGTCTTTGCCCCTGTGTCTCTTTCTGGCACACACACACACACACACAGACACACACACACACACACACACACACACAGAGGAACAGTTGCCGGTGCTTCCAACTTGTCTTTGTCACAAACGCACGTCTGCGTCTGGATGTTCAGGCATGTCTTTAAACCACAGGGGGGGGGGGGGGGGGAGCAAGGCTACCCTCACTCGGCACATTTGGTTTGGCCGACTTACTGTAAAAGAGTAGCTGGTGAGATTATCGCAGTTAATTATCAGTCCCTGTAGGAGTCGTTTCATGAGTCTCTGACGTGTATCCTCCTGTTCTGCCTCAACGTGAGGCTTCATGAAACTGAGAAGCTTTCCTCAGCTTTTGATCCGTGTTGTGTTGCGCCCTTACACACCATCTGTGTTTCTGACGTTAACACGGCTCAGTGTTAGTCTTCACATATTTGCATGATTAAGATAAGATCAATAAATAAAAGCTGTACCTTTTTTTTATTGATCACAATTTCGGAGGCAATAAACGAGGCTTTATGTGACATTTAAAAAGAGTAGGAAATAAACGGACATAATCATAAAATAGAAAAATAACACTGAACTAAAAAGTAAAATATTTACATAATGATAGTGAAAGATATATCTGATTACTGTCCGTTGAATATACACTATGAAGTGCCGATTACAGCTCACAAAATATAAAAGTAGGACCATGTATTATCATGTATCATGTATCATGTATTATTTACATGAATTAAACTGTCGATTAAGAAAGTCGATATTTCTTCTTAGAAAAGAAATCTTAGAGATTAACACAGCGTACAAACAAGTGGGATGTTGGTTAAAAGCAAAGGATTGTTATCTGTATTAGTTTAAACCTTTACATGATGACTGGTAATGCATTAAGAGAAGTTTAATTGGGCGTGCAGCACTAGTGGTCAAACTTGCTTTACTACTATTTCGGGGTTTATTTGAAAAACTGATTATGCAAAAAATAAGAAATCTGGAAAGGTTTGATACTTTCACACGGATTAACGCAAAGGAACTGACACTTTGATAAGAGTCAGTCTGCACACCACTTTACCGTGTACTACCAGAACTTTGTGTCGGAAATGAAGGAGAGCGTTTGAATTTAAGTCCATATTAAGGAATATGAAAGGTTCCCTGTGGAGTTTTTGACCTCAAGTAGGGCTACGGAGAGTTTCTTGACATGTGGGTTCAAGTTTTGATTGTCTCATGTACACTCAAGACGACACATATGCACAATCACATGGGTCATGACAATGGTTTCACATTACTCCCCTGATCTACACTTGAATAATAACAGATCCTGTCACGAAACAACTGCATTTGATAAGGAAGTTATCAGTTCTGGAGTTCCTCGTTCCACACCACTGTAACGGCACACTATTCAACAAGTCATTGGTGACAGGAGGTGACTCTAAGTTTATCTTCTTTAAATCCCTCCTCAGGCAGAGCTTTAAAACAATTGTAAAATATATCAAGCTGTAAACATGACATGCAAGACATCTAACATGTTTCCCAGCAATGAGAGTATTGGTTTAAACTCATGCATTTAATCCCCCTAAAGATCGTTTAAGGGGATCAAAGAGAACATGGAGAACAATCTGTGATACTCAAAAAGTCAGTCATAGGAAATGAAAGGCTCAACGGACTGCTCCACTCACCTCCACTTGCCTCCTTTTCCTTCAACCCCCTGCCTGTCTATGACTTCCTCAGCAGTCAGTAATTCCTCATGTCCTCTGCGTTGGTCCAGTATTTAGTCAGTGGAACGTCTTCACATTATTCCCCTTGGCCCGCTGTCAGAGTCACTTTCTTCATGTGGAAAATGTTCAGCCCTGATGTCTCTGCACAGGACCCCAAGTGTCCAATCAACGAACAGCCAGAGCTTTCCCGCTGCGACTTCATTCATCGGCACCTTGGTCATGTGATGATTCATCAACTGAACTCACGCCTGTTTACTCACTTCAAAAAAAGAGCCTGGACCTCCCTCTGTAATCCTGCCATCACCAGGGAGTTATTTAGCTGGGAGCCTCGGCCACGCCCCTTTCTCCTCCCCTTGACAACAGGGAGACCATGGACCCCCCCCAAAATAAACCCATGTCCCCTGCAGCCCCCCCCCCCCCCCCCCCCTGCATCTCGCACTTTTTTCCACTTGTTTCCCGGCAAACCCATGACTGTGTCTTTGGTGTGTGTTGCAGTTAGGTCAGGGTTTTGGAGAATGTAGATTTTGATCTAATTTAAGCTTGTTTTTCCTCTGGATTATACAATATATAAATACATCTTTTTGGCCTTTCAGGTGTTGCTAGGAGACACGCTGTCAACATCTATGTTTGGTGCTTGTTAGAGAACATCGTATTGTATTTATCCACATCATGTTTTCATGTCCACACAAAGCCTTGACTGCATTTCCGGCAATTCAAACTTTCCATCCTTTGACAAAAGTGTGTGTGTGTGTGTGTGTGTGTGTGTGTGTGTGTGTGTGTGTGTGTGTGTGTGTGTGTGTGTGTGTGTGTGTGTGTGTGTGTGTGTGTGTGTGTGTGTGTGTGTGTGTGTGTGTGTGTGTGTGTGTGTGTGTGTGTGTGTGTGTGTGTGTGTGTGTGTGTGTGTGTGTGTGTGTGTGTGTGTGTGTGTGTGTGTGTGTGTGTGTGTGTGTGTGTGTGTGTGTGTGTGTGTGTGTGTGTGTGTGGTGTGTGTGTGTGTGTGTGTGTGTGTGTGTGTGTGGTGTGTGTGTGTGTGTGTGTGTGTGTGTGTGTGTGTGTGTGTGTGTGTGTGTGTGTGTGTGTGTGTGTGTGTGTGTGTGTGTGTGTGTGTGTGTGTGTGTGTGTGTGTGTGTGTGTGTGTGTGTGTGTGTGTGTGTCCTCCTCGCCCCCATGCTTGGACCACACCTCTCTTTACACTCCATTTCACTTTGTTCTCAACTACACACCTGCAGCGATTTGTGAGTGTATGCCACACAGTAGCAACACTATCGCCGGGCAGAAACATTTGACACGCACACACCTACACACACATACATTCACAGTGACCGACACACAAGACATACACACTGTCAGACACACAAACCTGAACATGCACACACACACATACACACTGACAGGTACAAACAACTACACAAAGACATTCACACACACATACAAATACAGACACAACATCATACACACACAGCATCACACACACACACAAAGGAACACAAACTAACAAACAGACGCTCTCTCTCACACACACACCCACCCACTCTTATGTGTGTGTTATCTCTTTGATCTCTGCACGCTGAGATGTTTATCAGTGAGAGCAGGGATTGTCTTTTCACACACTTTGCCAAAAGCAGAGGTGAAGTTAGGACAGCGTTTGTTATGTTGTCATAGAAACTGCTGCTGGTTACATAACACCTGACAAACACTTTCAATAAAAATTCAGTGACTTAATTGTTTAAAATTGCACGGGTCTTTGTCAATGGATTAAATCAAGAGAGGTTGAATAGGGAAGGGAAACTGATCTATGATTGATATACATGCATGTTTAGATGTAACGGTTGTGTACGCTTGAAGTCAACATCACATTTGACTAAATAAACAAAAAGGACACATTATTATACTCGTATAAATGACTTCATACAAAGTTGAAACATCCAGATGCAGCATTGCGTGATATCAGAGCCATTAATCTTCCTCTATGTGTAGAAATTCTTAAGAAACCTTGTAATGGCTTTATACTTTACGTCATGCAGTCCCACATCTTTTCTTTCCTTCCTGTGCATTATGAAGGAGGACATGTCCCGGCCTGTACTCTCCTGTCTCTTCTTCTTTTCATGCACACAGTGAACTCTGCTGGGTCTCATCATGGCCGACAGGTAGTCAGGAAAACAGAACACACTGGAGGACAGTCATGACTGTTTCTGACCGATGGAGCAATGCATTACTTACTTTACTGGACTAAACAGATGGCGCTTGGATGGTCTTTCATGAGCCTTCAGGAAGTGATGCGTTTTACATTGGCTTAGAATTAGTATGAGGAGGAAGGCCATGACTGAACATGTAAGGAAAGACACTCACCAGACTTTCCAATCAGAGAGGTTTCATTCAAATCAGTATGCTCTGATTGCATGAATGTAAAAAGGATAATATCACCTAAGAAAAGTTATAATTAGAGTATACAGACAACGGTGAGGAAACAACATATAACTTATCAAATCAAGAAAATAGCAGAAAACATATTATGATGTCTTTGGTATTTTACTCTAAACTTTGAACATACACACACACACACACACACACACACACACACACACACACACACATACACATACACACACACACAGATAGGTACACACATACATACACACACACACACACATAAATACAGACACACTGACGGGCACAAACACACACAGATATTCACACACACACACACACATACACATACACATACACACACACACAGTGACAGACACACATACATACAAACTGATAGGTACACACATACATACATACACACACACACACACACACACACACACACACATACATACAGACACACTGACGGGCACAAACACACACAGATATTCACACACACACACACACACACACACACACACACACACACACAGTGACAGACACACATACATACACAATGATAGGTACACACATACATACACACACACACACATACAGGCACACTGACGGGCACAAACACACACAGATATTCACACATACACACACACACACACACACACACACACACACACACACACACACACACACACACACACACATACACCTGCAGTATACACACATCCATACACAGTGACAGGTACGTACAGCTACACAAAACATAGACACTAATTATATGTACAGCACTTTGGCTCGACCAAAAATCATTTAAAAATGTGCTATATAAATAAAACTTGATTTGATTTGAAAAGACACAGAAAGCATATTATGATGTCTTTGGTATTTTACTCTAAACTTTAACCGAATTTAACATTATTTATCAATCGTTTTGGTAGCAATAACAATGTATACCAAAAGTGTCTTTAGGATAATCATGTTGTTCAGAAATAGTTAATTTGCTAGCTTTTGCAGGAGATCAGAAAGCAGCTACATTAACTGAGTGATGCAGGGTATACTGTAGTATACACTTTTAACAAATAATTGAAAGAGGCACCAAAGAAGATCAACAGTGCTTTTCCATGGAGGCAGTTTTAGAGCTGGTTTGGAGCTGGATCCCGATTCCTAAACAGTTTTATCGTGTTTCCACTGCAAAGGCGCCAGCTCACCAGCCCCAAAACCTGGTACGAAATGGGCAATAACTCACTGCCCTGCTAGCACCAATATCTAAGAGGTGCTTACATCAAAGTCAGTATTAAAGTGAGCAACATCAGTTCATGGGGAGTGTGTTGAAGAGTAGAAAGTTACTGGAAGAGTTTTGCTTGCAATTTAATCTGGCTTTGTAAGTACAGTATAAAAGCAACATGAGCCCAGTTTTGCCGTAGTCTGTCATTGTTGTCATTGTGAGGAAAATTGGTGGTGGCATTGCTTGGAAAAGCGGCGAGCTAAACGGCGATGTCATGACGTGGCGCCTATCAGACTCTAGTTAGTGGAAAAGCAAATGGGTTTTTAGGAAATCCACAAGTTGACCAATCTCCAAACCAAAACTAGCCCCAGCATGGAACTCAAACAAAGCTAATTTAAGTGGAAAATGGTTAAAGGTTTGCCAGACAAGTATGATTGGTGTGCAGCAGCAATTAAATCCGGTAACAGGTCTCCCAGGTTTCTTTGTTAAAGGATCTGCATCACTTGTGAAGCAGCAGGATTGCATACTGTCTGAATGTGCAAGCATTTGATGGACACACACTGAAGAAACGAAAACGTTGACTTTAATTAAATGTATTATGTCAACAGATTTCACATCACTGTAATAGGCAATAATATTAAGTTGAACCTAATATTTTAACTTAATGTTATTGCTTTCAACTAACCTAATACAGTGATGTGAAATCTGTTGACATAATACATTTAATTAAAGTCAACCTTTCAGTTTTTTCAGTGGGTTTCGCTGAGCGTCAAAGAAGCAGGGAGACAGGAAGTAAAGCTCTGCAGACGGAGCCCAGCTGAAACACATTACACACTAGACTTCGTTTCTGTTGGGATGACATCATCCATAAATATTTGTAAGGCATTTTGTGTCGTGTTATGCAGATGTAATAACTAAGTTGGATCTGCCAGCACAGCTGATATCATGGACAGCCAATATCTCAGTGGAATCAGGGTGTCTCATGGAGAAGAATGCAACAGGCAGTGGAAAGGTTTTCAGCCAAGATTTAGGAAAGATTAGCAGTTTCTAACAACATGTTGTCTACATCTGTATGTGAACGCTTATTTTCATTGGCGCTTCATTTCAGTTTTTTACGTCTTTTTTACAATTAGTTATTTTGCCAACGTCCTATTTCTTTAATCATTTCTGGGCAGCTTAAATGTTTTTGAAATACGGCCAAACACTTCCTGAGGTGCTACCCAATATTTCCACAAATGGTTTCCATCATACCCTCATCAGTTGAGCCTGTACAGTTTTACATGTTGGCACATCTTGTACATTTCGTGTACGATCATTAATGATGAAGGCTCACTCCAGTTAGTGGCATAACATCCTGATGCTACTGTGATGGATAAAGTTGTCTGGGTGGATGATTTATTCAGGTCATAAAAAACCCTGACCTGCACATCACTAACATATTGTTTGTTGGGAGAACATTCCATTTAAAGGGGCCATATTATTACTTATTATCACAACAGAGCCGGCCAGCTAACCAATCAGAGCAGACTGGGCTCTGGTTTCAGACAGAGGGTGAAAAGAGGTGCTGCAGCACAGGAAGTATGAGAAAAATGAATAGCTTTTTGAACATTAAAGCATGGAGACATGTCAGAGTAACGGCCCGTCCACACGGCGGCGTGCGTTGAAGCTTCAACGCTTATGCCCATTCACTTTGGATGGGGTGACCTCACGCTTTGCCGAACTGCATTGTGGGAGCGTTGCTTCGCTTTGCTCGCGTAGCGCAATGTTCAACTTTTGAAGCTTCGGCGGAAGCGTCAGCCAATCAAATCATATGCCAGTACAAGCTCTAGCCAATCAAACCGCGTGCTTGTGTGTCCGGGGCGGGAGATTCATGTGATTGGTTGTTGGTCGAGTTTCAGACACGCCCGCTGGCAAGCTTCAACGCACGCCGCTGCGTAAAGGAACAAAATACAAATATGAACCTGGAAATGAGCAGAATAGGGCCCCTTTAAAAGGTGCATAGTACCTGAAACCACTTCTACGAACATTAGCGCACTTCATTACTCTTGTTATTTCAATGAAAGAACCAATGTAAGATTGTTTGGAAGCAGACACGCTTTGTAAATGAATAACATGAGATGGCTATTTCATTCAGACCTATGGACTGTAGCTTGCCGAGTATGATTTTATGATCGACCGTATCAAAAACGTTCTAGAGGGCAGCACAATCGTTTTTATGGATGGAGCAGAGACTTTTATCAATGACTGAAACTGCAGCTGTGATCGTGCAGTGACCTCATGCTGTGGCTCTTATATGTTGAAAGAATTGAATAGCTTTAATGTCAAATTGGAGCCAGATACAGTATCTGAGGTGTCCTTCGTCCTCACAATGGAAGACCGCTGTCCAGGTTGCATGAAGGCCAGCCAGCGGACGGTGGATCCAGAGACAGAAAAGCGTCTGTGACATTAAGCAGGGGGCGATCCGTACGCCAAGAAAGCAAGACTGGAAAATAGCATCTAGGAAATAGCTTTGTCAGGACAGCAGTCAAGCTTTTGATCAATCAACACACACAGCCATTATAGCTGAAGCTGTCCAATAATAACTCATTGCAATCGTTAAAATGTATCTGGACAGTAGAGGGAGGCGTTTTCTGGCATGTGCCACACCGTAAGTGCACCATCGTTTTTCAAATGCACGACTCATGACTAAAATCCTTTTAATCAGGTAAAAGATACGAAACATCTGTTATCATGAACACAATAAAAGCTTCTAATCACTTTGCCCTAGTCTCAGTGGTGAGGGTATAGATGTTGTCTCACTGAACATATGCTACTAGTCGTCATAGGGTATAAAACAGAAGTGTATTTTAGTTGCAGAACCTCAAATTAAAGATTACTAATTTCCATGTTGCATGACTTTTAAAAGGGCTGATGTAATGTGTTCTGTTGGATCGCAGTTTGGAAAGATTGAGAAAGCAGCCAAATTAATTTTTTAAGATCCACAATATAGCCTTCACACACGCAAGCTTACACCTACGAACAAAAATACACATATACAAGCCGACACAGACACACAGAACAACATACACACGAACACACACAGCTACACACACTCTATTAAAAGGAAAATATATATATACTACAGATATATAAAAACATTTGAAGAACATACGTGAATAATAGATGAAGTATAATCCTCATTGATAAACCTACCACCATTTTCTTTAAGTACCGCTTTCTAGATAAGGATTTAAAAAAGGCGAGATTAATATTTTTCTCATGTTGCAATAATGTCTTAACATTTTTAAAGATTCATTTTGTATTAAAAAAGATAAATTGATTCAGTTGTCCCCAATATTTAGATTTAGACACACACACACACACACACACAGACATTCACAGTGACAGACATACATACATACATACCCACTGATAGGTACACACATACATACACACACACACAGACATTCACAGTGACAGACACACATACATACATACACACTGATAGGTACACACATACATACACACACATACATAAAGACACACACACACACACACACACACACACACACACACACACACACACACACACACACACACAGTACACCTCCAGTCAAATATACCAATTACATTTATATTAACCCTTTTCTTTGCCGTACTTCAACAGTTTTCACAGGTGCAGTATGGCTCATCAGTTTATTGGAGTCCTGTGAATTTTATGACCGCACATTCCCCAGCATCCCCACCTGGTCTTTTCCAAAGCCCTATTAAAATGCTATTTCTTTCTCCATCTTCCACATCGTATCCCAGCTTCATTTCTGACGTATCCACTTAAACATGTCCAGACAATAAAATAAAAAGTCTCGTAATCACTCTAAGAGAAAATTGTCTTCCTTGAACCATGTCTGTTCTTGCCTTTGTTTGTGGATCAAAATACAAAGCATGGGTGGATTTCATTTAAGGCTGCTTTGGGAACAGATCAGTAGCCTTTTTTCCTTCAAAAAGAAAAAAGAAAAGAAACCGCAGGATTATAGTGAGAACATAATTATGGGATACCACCAGACTGAGATGAAATAAGCGAGAAATGATTGTAAAACTGCTGTCTGAAGAGAGTCCAATGGAAACACATGCTTATGGAATGAACAAGGCCTGCTAGCCGTAATGTTTTACAAGAGTAGATATTAATACATGGGGTGATAAAGTATTTACTGGTATTTAACAAGTGTGAAACTCCATTTTCGTGTTTGAGTTTATTGTTATGAGCTGGCCAATGTGGAGATTAACTCCAAGTGGACGCAATGGGATCAATAAATGTACGTTTAAAGTTAAATGATGGACTGACAACTAATTTCTTCCCTCATATGACCCAGATCAAGAAGCTTAAATCCATTCTCAAGTTGATGACTCAAACTGGCTTCGTGCCTCTGCAGATGTCTTTCTGTTAAGTATACTTGGCGTTCTTCTTTGGACTTAAAGGATAACTGACATGTGTGAAAATTAGCAGTTTTATTGAGATTCTTCCACTAAAGTGTTGAACACCGGAGTCCCTCAGGGCTATGTACTCGGACCCTTCGTGTTTACACTGTGCACACATGACTGCAGCTCTCAACATGAAGAGAATCCTTGCAACATTTCAGATGACACTACCATCATTGAGAGGAAATAAACAACCTTTCAGAGAGGTGTTCAGAGAACGACTTACTGCCAAACTGATCATCACACATCTCCATCTTGGTGAATATAGCTCAGAAATAACTGAATTTCTTAAGGAAACTTAGTAAAGTGAATATCCTTGCCAAGTTCTTATACAAAAAACATCTTGTTTATCTCAATGGAATGCATCCTGACTGGAAACCTTTCAAAACTGGCATGAATAATGCTCAGCCCAGGACAGGAAGGCTGCGCAGAGGAAAGGGATATTAAAAAACAGTAATTAAGTTTTTTAAACTAGGCCTTGACAAAAGGCCCATTCACAACACAGGGCTTCAACATTGGGTACCATATTGACGTGTTGGTAATCCAGCCCTCCAGCCTAACTTAAAGTCATTATAAACAGACACCTATTTACACCTTTTTTACTTAGTTCATTCTACATGTGTGGCCCACCAACCATCTACAGCTGATATTGATTAACATGCAGTTGGTACTTGTGTAGACTTAAACTCTGCCAGTCCTCCATTTAAATCATAATGATGCATGAGTGGATATTTGTAATAATGTTCTCCAGTGCATGGTTACCACCACATGAGACATGCACTGCCTAATGGAAGAACTGAGGTAATGGGTATTTCACCAGAGAAGTTCAGTGATCTGGAGCCAATACATACTGCCCACTTAGGATTCCTACATCTCTTACCTCCTGTTAAATGTTCAGTTAAATTAACCTCAGCTTATGGTAGCCTTGTGCACAGTAAAGTCTTGGTAAATGTTAAAAGGAGCCCTGTACTGTAGGTGTGTGTTTCCTAGTTTCCATAAGCCAGGAGAGGCCTTTGTAACTTGTGCACCCACTGTACATTCTAACGTATTCCCTGTTTGGGAGATATGGGTCTGTAGGGCTTCTACATCTGCTCTCTACTTATCAAACTGAACGCACACAGTTGGAGATTCCCACAGAGAAACAAACTGAATCTATTGATTAATTATTGAGTACCTTGGCAATTACACATTTTAATGACTTAAGAACTTAAGAGTTCAACCTATGCACCAGCAATTACAATAGTCTTGCTTGTTTTGAAGTGAATGTCAGCACTTTTCTTGATGTCCTTAGTTTGAATTATTATGGTTTATTGCACTTACTGTCAGTCGCTTTGGATAAGTGTCAGATAAGTGTAATTTTATTATCTGATAAACTGCATCAGAAGGAGCCTGGCTCTCAAGTGGAATAGTCTACTACCATTGAAACTTCAGCTAACAATGATTATGCATCAGTCAGTAATGATGTGTCTGTAATAAAGTTTAAACCGAAGCAAAACGGAATGAAATATAAAACAAGCGCACATTTCACAATCACTTCATCCACGTATGTGCATGCATGCAAGGACGCACATAGATGGAGCTATGATTGCTTCTGTAAATGTCAACAATATATGGTTTGTGAGTTATGAAAAGGGGTGGGTTGACAGTGTACTGTAGGGCGCAGAGCTTAGGATTTCTCACAAAACTCACACACAACTACAAAAACATGAATTCAAAACGAGTGAGCAAGGTAAAGCGATCACACAACCACAAAATCCTGAATTTAAACCCATTGATATAAATGAATCCTTCTTCAATGCATATCTTTACTTCATTGTCTCTGTAAGCAGTCACTGGAAGTAACCACTCTAGTTCTGGAGTCTCTGTGATAATGGCAGCTAAACTTACACCGTTATGCTTAATTAGCCCTGCAGCAATTTCAACACATGGGACCATGCAGAAACCAAGATGGTGTAGTGTTCAAACTCAGAATAATGTGTGGGCGAGTGAGAGTCTGTGAAGCCTTTTGTCTCGCTTGAACATGAGAAATAGGATTCATCCATGTTTTGGTGTGAGAAAGCTGTTAGCCAGCAAGCTGTTAATTGTTAGATCACTGCTAAACATATTTTTGCCTGCCAGTTACTAAACAGCTTCTGATGTATGAACAGCTCCCTCTGGACCTGAGTACAGCTAACCAAAAGTATCCTTGGAAAACCAGGTCTGATTTCTAATTTGACTTGTAATCCGGCCAAAGGAAACATGTACTGTAAATGCAGATGTCCGACTAACTCGTACAGAATGAGTTAATCTATGCAAAAATCTTAAATCATAGTTTTAGTCATGTGCTGTGGTTTTTAACGGTAATATGTTGGACATTTTACAAAACCATTTGGTGTGTAACATCATATTCTGTGTTTATTTATTCAAAAAGTGTGGTTCGCCCCGGTGAGGCTCAGAGTGAGTTTCCAGTCTGGTATTTAGTAACTGTTTATACACAGTAATTAAGACAAATTATAGGAAAGTGTGAGACTAAAGTGATGTTTTCCAGGTTGTTTTTACAACACGATACATTTGATGTGTTTGTGGTTTTTCCTCCTGTTCTGGTATTAGACGCAAGAAATCAGACATGCAACCCTTCAGCATGAATGATCTTTTCACACAAAAAAAGTATCCACAAGTATATGTATTACAGATGTTCAGTATTATACATACCTGTATGACTTACAAGCTTGCTCTGTTTATTCATACATCACTGATCTGCTGTTGCTAATTTGAATCATGAAAGGCCCCAGTGTGTAACAATAACAATGTGTGTCAGTGTGTGCGTAACGTCTCCCAAATCCAGATGTTCTGTCATTAAAATGAATGGGTGTGTTTACATTTGATTCATTGCTCTCGTCTTCAGAACTGCATTGCATAAGTGAGCACTTTGTCAAAGCAAAGCTCGTGTCAGTGCTGGGATTGTTAAGGATGTTGTGTCTTGTCTCCTGCAGGGATCTACCTGTTGGACATGATCTACATCGACTCAGCCTATCCTGCTTCAGACAGCATCATCGAGACGGAGCAGCGGACCAATAAGATGAACAACCTCCTGAGGGTCATCTCCGACCTGCAGGTGTCCTGCAGCTATGGTAAGAATCTGATTACACTAGAGACCATAGAGTGATGGGAATACAACACATGTTTTTTTACTACTATTAAGATACTGGAAGTCTGCAAGTTAGGGTCACAACAACTTCTGTCCCATGTGATCGTGTTTTAGTTATTTAAAGTGGATCTATCATGCTATATTTGAATAATATAGTGTAGGACCATACCTATGTAAAGCATATTTATACTTTTATTTTTTCAAAATACCAAACCGATCATGCATTTTAGCCATGCCTCATTTCGCTCAATTTGACAATTTTTAGATCTGTTTTAGCAAGGGTTGATTCTGTGAGCAACAGCACCATCTACAGGCCTGGCATATGTACTACAGCGTCTCCAGCGCTTTCGAACGGCAATGGCCGTGGCTGTCTCCTCCTGATTGGTGGAGTTGGCCCAATAGCCGTAGCGCCACCGTCCTGACGTCAGGACAGTGTTCAAATCTGGATCAGTTTTTATCAGATCCGTTGCAGCCCCTTTTTTAGAGATTTGGGTATGGAGGAAAATAGAGAGGGTTGTGTTTTCTAACACTTGGTGAGTTCCCTGGAACACCGGGGACACATATTCATGTATAAAAGACGTACAAAAGTGCATTTTGCATGATAGGTCCCCTTTAATGCAGCGTTTTGCACATACTATTGAAACATCAAATCGGTAGTCTCCCACGTCATATTTCAGCAGGAGAAACTTCCTCAGGTGTTAATCCTCAGAACTACAAGGTGCCCATCATCACATGATAACAGAATGTGATGAACATGAACATTAACTGTCTCATACTTTGGAATAAATGATCATGCTTGTGGTTAAAATAGGCTTTTTGATTGAACTCACATACACCATTTCGTGCAGTCATTCCAGTTTATATGAAACACATGCAGGTTACTTTTCCTGTATAGCAAAGATATTAAAATGATATTTGTATGGGTTCTTCTTCTGTCCAAGACAAACAGGCCTGATGAATAAAGCTGGTAAAAGCACTGAATCAGCAGCATTGGAGCCACTGCGAGTTAAAGGATCTTCAGCTTTTTCTTCTGATTACTCAATATGCCATCGTTCAGGAGTTTTTTTTACTGGAAGCCAAGTTATCAGCAGAGGTCTCCTCCTCTCTAAAATAAGCACACCCACTTATTAAAGCTTAAAAACACAGAATAAGGCAGTTTCTTGTTAAACATTGGAGTTTCCCCGGGTAACACAGGCCATATGGAATACAAGTTAGCTCAGGTTGTTTCAAGACGTCCGATGACTTAAATCCCTTAAATCACACAGTTCAAAACCACCAAGCACCAAAAACTGCATGACAAATCATAGGTGTAGTAGTTCTTCGACATCTTAATCCAGAAATGTTACATAATACTCGATATATTTCACTTGCTTCATGACATTTGTATTCACTATATTCCACGTCCAGTTGTAAATGTTGTGTGTCTACTATCCCATCGTTCAGGAGTTTCTTTTACCACATGCTGAGTTGTCAGCAGAGGTCTCCTCCTCTCTAAAACAAGCAGACCCAGTGATTAAAGCATAAAAACACAGAATAAGGCAGTTTCTTGTTAAATATTTGAGTGTCCCCGGTTAACACAGGCCATAGGGAATAAGATAAGATAGAGCTTTATTGTCTCCCTTAGGAGAAATTTGTCTTGGGCATCGAGATAATAAATATAAAACATTCAGGTCAATCAGTCATAGATACAGAACAGAGATCACATATCACATGGCAAAGAAACAAACAAGAAACACACAGGTACAGAACTTTCCCTATTGCACATATCACTATTGCACATACATAATCAAATATTGCACTTTTCCCTATTGTATTTATACATAATCAAATATTGCACTTTCCCTATTGCATTCATACATAATCAAATATTGCACATATCCCTATTGCATTCATACATAATCAAATATTGCACTTTTCCCTACTGCATTCATACATAATCAAATATTGCACTTTCCCTATTGCACATATCCCTATTGCATTCATACATAATCAAATATTGCACTTTCCCTACTGCATTCATACACAAATCAAATATTGCACTTTCCCTATTGCACCTATGCATAGTGTCTGTCAAATTGCACATATCCCTATTGTGTCCATACCTATTTACACATAATGCACTTTCCCTATTTAACCTTCTCGATTGCACATACTACACTGTAAACATTTCACCTCCCAACAACTCCTAACACAGCATAATCACAATTGTTTCTGACTAAATACAAGCTAAAGACTACGTTTGCTCAGCTTGTTTCAAGACATCCGATAAATCCCTTATCCGGTTAAATCATACAGTTCAAAACCACCAAGCACCAAAAACTGCATGGCAAATCATAGGTGCATTCGTTCTTAGACATCTTAATCCAGAAACGTTACATAATACTGTATATATTTCACTTGCTTCATGACATTTGTATTCACTATATTCCACTTCTAGTTGTAAATGTTGTGTGTCTATCATCACTGAGTCAATGTCTGTGCATATATACTTTCTTACTTTGTATAATATGTGATTCCTTATATTACATACTACATGCGGATGCTCAGATTGAGTGTTTTATCTCCTATCCTTTGTTCCTTCAGATTACTTGGTGACTCTGCCTCATGTCCAGAAGTATCTGCTGTCAGTTCGCTACATCGAGGAACTCCAGAAGTTTGTAGAGGATGACAACTTCAAGTAAGCTCCAAAATAACCAAGACATCACCTAAAAACTCTGTCAACCTTCACTTCATTCTGCATCCTTTCCTGACTGTAATCAAACTGAGGAAACCCTTTGTGTTGCAGGCTGTCTCTAAAGATTGAACCTGGCAACAGTTCACCTCGCATCGCTTCCTCTAAAGAAGACCTGGCAGGTAAGACGCACACTGATTACAAACTCTGCTGTTGTTCCTTCTTTGTTTATTGGAATCACCTATTTTGTTTTTATTAATACTATTAGTTTAAAGGTGGGGTAGGTCATTTTGGAGAAACCAGCTCGAGTGTGCTAAAATTTGAAAATACACAGCCGGAAAAAATCTGCCACTTCCTTACAGAGCCCCTCCTCCAACACACACGAACGCGCACATGACCAATGAGGGCACAAGATAAGTTTGTGCACAGATGGAAGGCTGACAGGCAGGTAGGCCATCCAGTTATTTTAGCCGGGCCAGCTAAAATGATTGGTCGTGCTTTTTACAGTACTACGGCTTCCACAGATGACATTTTTTTATGGATTTTTTGTCAAAGCACTTAAGATATTCATTGCTATCGGGATGTTAAGAGCATTCCATGGAATATAACAAAAAGTGTATCTCGAGCCGGTTTCTCAAACTTACCTACCCTACCTTTAACTGTCACAGCAGTACAGACAGAATGGACTCAAACGCAAAAATCAGAAGCAGGCAGAGTCAAAGAAAACAGGTTTACACAAACGTCAGGTAAAATACATGTCGTTAAAACGAGTAACAAAAGCTCAAAGCAACAAAACAAGAGGGAAAAGGCACTGGGTGGATCTCTGGCTCTTAAATTGCCTCCACATTTACCCAACATGTGAGTCAGGGTTCTTACGGTCATTAAAAACCTGGAAAAGTCATGGAAATTCAAAATGTAAATTCCGGGCCCTGGAAAAGTTATGGAAAACAATATTTTTCCCAAAGTCATGGAAATGTAACCAAAGTTGCATAAAATATAATTAATATTTTATCTAATTGCCGAAATAGTAATACTATAACGATAATAAATACTGTATCGTATAGTAATGACACGTAAAATGGCATTTTACTGACGAGGTATTTTGCTGGTGAGAGATTTTTACAATCACGCCCTCTAGTCTACAGTGGCTTTAGCCTGTAGGAGCTAGTAAGCCTACTATTTGATTTGTTTTAGATAAGCACAACATGTTTCATATGCAGACCTTATTTTCCAGCTTACCATGTTAAAATAAACATTTTTCAGTGGTACCGCTAAGAAAGAGTAATTTTTTTGGTCTTGGAAAATTAGGTAAAGGTCATGGAGAAGTCATGGAAAATAATTGGTAAAAAAGTGTATGAACCCTGGTGAGTAGAGAAAACGATAAACGATCACAGCTGACCACAGCCAATCACTGCAGCTAACCCAGTCTCACTGCAGCTAACCCAGTCTCACTGCAGCTAACCCAGTCTCACTGCAGCTAACCCAGTCTCACTGCAGCTAACCCAGTCTCACTGCAGCTAACCCAGTCTCACTGCAGCTAACCCAGTCTCACTGCAGCAATATTTCATAATCATAATGTTAGCCGGGTGGAGGTGAGGTCCAGTGCCCAGTTTGGAGCTTTCTAGCAATGAGGAACTGTAGATCTTATCTACTTGAAGACTGTCCAAGAGTCCGGTTTGTTAATATAGATATTGAAGAGAGTAGGCTAAGTTTGAATGAGTGTGTAAGGTGTAAATATGGATGGATGTTTGTTGGGTGGGTTAGAAGCCATTATGGATTTTATATCGGACATTTTGATGAGACTTTAGGATGTGAAGTGTTTACTGAGGTTCCTTCTATAATAACAGTTGTCAAAATTATTAAATACGGGAGAAATCAGCAGAGGTGGAAGAAGTATTCAAATGCTTTACTTAAAAGTACCAATACATTAGTGTCAAAATACTTCATTACAGTGAACGTCATGCATTCAAAAGACTTACTTACTTAAGTAAAAGTACTATTAACACAATGTGCTTAAGGTATACAGATATAAAAGTAATTATTGTGCAGAAGAATGGCTTTTATGTGTGTATATAATTATATTTATATATGTGACATGTCTACATAATATTGTTGCATCAAGTAGCATTGAGTTTCTCTTTTTAAATGTAGTGGAGTAGAAGTATAAATTAGCACTTAATGGAAATACGTTAAGTACAAGTACCTCAAAATTGTAGAGTAATTGAGTAAGGGTACTTTGTTACTTCCCACCTCTGGACATCCTGGTTCCAGTCCAGTTTTGATTTCCAATTTGAAACGTTTTGTTAAGTATTCAGAACTTGGTGCCCTTCTGCTGAGCGTGCAGATTGCTAGCTTTAGCCACCATGAACTAGCGTGTGTCTTAACGAGCTAATAGTGGAGTGATTAAGGCGTTGTGAGGCAGGGGAACTCATTATCACGGGTTCTTGTAATTCCACTTCACCACATATGTTTCGTGATTCCCAAATTGCGGACGAGTAAACTTTTTCCTCTTGTTTGTGGGAAAGATTCTAAACAGAGAACATTCCTTAGCACATTATCAGTTTCCCCACGAAGCTAGCCAGCAGATACAATCACATGCAGCTGTGTGTGTGTGTGTGTGTGTGTGTGTGTGTGTGTGTGTGTGTGTGTGTGTGTGTGTGTGTGTGTGTGTGTGTGTGTGTGTGTGTGTGTGTGTGTGTGTGTGTGTGTGTGTGTGTGTGTGTGTGTGTGTGTGTGTGTGTGTGTGTGTGTGTGTGTGTGTAGGGGTCGGAGCTTTTCGGAGCACTTCCTAGTCTACATGAGGTTCATGGTACTTTAAAAAGACCTTGATATGATATATGACAAATGTCACTTATTTCCTGCATCACGGCCCCTTCATTTGCAACATCAACATGATCACACACACACACACACACATACGCACACACATACACACACACACACACACACACACACACACACACACACACACGCACACACACACACACACACACACACATTTGTACTGTTGTAATAATTTTCAAATGTAATTGTTTAGTAAGTCAGTGTGATTGTTTGTGTGTTCCAGGTCTGTCTGAGGTGTCGGCCTCCATGAGGTACAGCCGGCGGCCCACCTGCCCTGACACCTCTGTGGGGCTTCGGATCCCCACCCCCCCGCCCTCTCACCACAGGAAGAGCCATAGTCTGGGGAACAAGTGAGTTATATTCAGGATGGGAGTTATACAACATCTATCTAACCTTATGTTAAAGTCTGACCTGCACCCGCTCAGTTAGGAAGTGTTTCATGAGGTGAAGAACATGAGCACTACTACGTGTGTCTTCCTCATCATCTCTGTATGCTTGTAAAACATTTTTATTAAACGTACATTTAAACATGTTATGCTTAGAAACAGTTACTTCCCAACACAGAACTACTACAAAAAATACAAAAAAAACGAATGAAACCGGGGGCATAAAAACTACATTATATACTAAACGTATCCAAAATGTCTACAATGTTGTATGCACTTTAATACCAGGAGGAGTACAAGATGTTTTAGTAAAACTAAATATTTCCCCTACCTCTATAGTGTATTCAATATTTATACTAGAGTGGTTATACCTACAGTACTATGCTCTAAGGTTTTTATATCTGTCGTATTTATATACTTACACTATGCATATAGACTGCACATTTGCTCTGTGCAACAACAAGGAAGTGGAGTCTGATCTCATTTAATAAAATATGAAAAGTGAAAGGAGAACAAGAAGCTCTCAACACGCCTCAATGAAACCCTGTGTGTGTGTGTGTGTGTGTGTGTGTGTGTGTGTGTGTGTGTGTGTGTGTGTGTGTGTGTGTGTGTGTGTGTGTGTGTGTGTGTGTGTGTGTGTGTGTGTGTGTGGTGTGTGTGTGTGTGTGTGTGTGTGTGTGTGTGTGTGTGTGTGTGTGTGTGTGTGTGTGTGTGTGTGTGTGTGTGTGTGTGTGTGTGTGTGTGTGTGTGTGTGTGTGTGTGTGTGTGTGTGTGTGTGTGTGTGTGTGTGTGTGTGTGCGTGCAGTATGATGTGTCAGTACGGCATGTCAGAGAGCAGGAGCGCCACGTTTCCCATTGAGAAAGCCCGCCACCTGCTGGACGACAGCTTCTTAGAGTCCAACAGCCCGGCCAGGAACGACCCGTACAGCAACTCTGTGTCCAACGGCCTGTCCATGGGTACGATATACCGTACCATTATCACTGTGGTTATTATGTGCATCACAAATACAGCTGTGTAGGAAGAAAAACATGTATTTTATCTATACGTTTAGTGTGTGTCTTTATGACAAACATGAGACCTAGAGAATAAACTTGTCCTGTGTCTTTTTGTAATAACAGGCAGCAGTGAAAGCTCTTTTGGGGAGGAGCTGTCTCCTGGAATGGAGAGGTGAGAGCAAAACATCACATAAAAGCATTTTAATCAATCTTTCAAATGACAAATGAATATCTAGTACACTGAGGAGTTCTGCTAATACTCTGTGACCATGTGTCAAACAGGGGCCGCATGTACGCCACACTGGGCCCCAACTGGAGGGTCCCTCTCCGAAACTCCCCGCGGAGCCGCAGCTATGTTTACAGGTCAGTGAGAGGGAGAGTTCACCTTCATGGGGCGATAAGAGTTAGACTCATGTGTTTTACTTACCTCATCTGTCATTTCTGACTCTACTTACTGAGCTGTAGATTCCACTTACTAGCTACAGGTACATGAGTAAACTAGTATTCTCCTAAATCTCTAAATTGTCAGTTCACAAATTATTATTTTTTTAAAGCGGATAAAACCTTACAAAAAATCACGTTTTAAAGCATATCAGAAATGTGATGCTAGTTTGTAGCAATACATACATTTGTACTTATTGTTATCATGTCTTATTGGAGATCCACATGTCTGTATGTGGCCCATAATGAAATGTAGCGCCCTCTGCATGTTGGTTTTAGTCCTATATTAGTTGTGAGTATATTTATATAACTCGACTAGAGTCAATACGGATGTTTTAGATTGACTATATGTACTAAGGATATATAAATAATAATATCATTTGAACCAGACATGCTCCTACTTTTTGTTCCATGGTTATCTGTACCAAGACTTCCAGGATCCTTCTAAGGTAGGAGTCTGTCTCAGCTTCTTCTTATGTTATGTATTGTGTTTGCATCTCTTCTCTCCTCTCCAACAACTTCAGCTCCTCCGCTGCCAACTCCTGCTACGGCTGCAGCGAGGAGGACAACGTGACTGTTGAAGGACCGCTGAGGAGGAAGACCCTTCTGAAGGAGGGGCGCAAACCCAAGGTGCATTTCGATTTCACTGAGATTGAAGCTACTTCTCTCGAATATGGTTGACTACGTGAACAAAGAGAATTACATTACATACACATACCACCTTTACAGCTCACGTCAAAACATGCTTCACTGAGAACTACACCTGCGCACACTAGTCTGTGTTGGACATGGCGTGTGTGTTACATGTTGTGTGATTGTGACGTGCTATATGTGACATGTATGTAGGAACGTTTGCATTGTATTGTTCTCTTTTATCCTTCCGCCTGTATCTACTTGTCTTTCATCCTTTCTTTATAACTAATGCTGTTGATGTATTGTGTCTATTATCATCTGGACAACAGCTGGAAATTAGCAATGTTAGCTAAAGCTGCTCCATTTACTGTTTTGTGTGACAGTTGATCAACGGGGACTGTCCACGACACTATAAACAAATCAACTAAATACATTTTCCGACAAGAGTGATTGAGATGTTTTCAGAATCATATGTTTTTGTTTTGTCGCAGTTGTCTTCGTGGACCAGATTCTGGATCACTCTGTCTGGATCAACTCTGACTTTCTTTGGGGCCAAAGCTCTGAGGGCCTCTGAGAGAAAACATGTGAGTTTGCTTTCATGCCTTTTACAGTCCTTTAGACTTAAGACCATAAGACTGTTAAACACCTGAACTAGAACGTCCATAACAATCACCTGTTTGCAACTTACAAATTATGTATCACTTGTATATAGACTCTTATGGCACTATTTCTATTCTATTTCATTTGTATCATTTCATACCAGTACCATTCACCCCTCTGCATTCATTCAGATACAGTGTGTGTAGTTCTGACCTCTGTGCTCATGTCTTTGCTCCAGTATAAGTCCAGCCCCTGTAAGAAGGTGTGTGTCACGGGGTGGATGGTGGTGCTGCCAGACAACCCGGCCAGACCCAACATCTTCCAGCTGAACGACCCCGATAAAGGTCAGCTCCCCCCCCCCCCCCCCACACTCATACAGCTCTCCTGCTTCTTCCTGTGTCCATCAGAGAATCACAACTTGTGTCTCTTCACAGGAAATGTTTACAAGTTCCAGACCGGATCCAGGTTCTCAGCCATCATCTGGCACAAAAACCTGGAGGAGGCGTGTCGGAGCAGCAGACCTCAGGTAGGTTCACACACACACACACACACACACACACACACACACACACACACACACACACACACACACACACACACACACACACACACACACACACACACACACACACACACACACACACACACACACACACAACACACACACACACACACACACACACACACACACACACACACACACACACACACACACACACACACACACACACACACACACACACACACACACACACACACACACACACACACACACACCACACACACACACACACACACACACACACACACACACACACACAACAATCATATACCGGTGCGAGAGGCTACCACATATGTGTTTGCAACATATTCTTAATTGACTTTGAAAGACATAATGAGATGTTGATAATGGGCAACGTGTCAATGATGTATGTAGTGGGTTACATGTTATAGGCATTTACAAAGTTTGTAGTCCATTGTTTAATAGTATTTTATATATTCATCATATCAAAGTTGCAGTGCAGACGGCAAATAACTTCATCCTTCTTCAGCAATGTCTTGCGTTTAAGAAAAGATCCAGGGTAAGCCCAGAAATATAAAGGTGTCAGTCATCCTCTTTTACTCTCTCAGCAATATTCCTGTTCCTGTTCATCGCTAAATATAACAAAATAACTTTAAATCATGTGTTCACCAGACACATGACTCATTATGAAAGCTGAGGTTGCTCTGTATCTGCTGAATATATATATATATATATATATATATATAGGTTTGCCAAAAGAGCCTTATATGGTCATGATAAAGCAATGTTGCATTCATATTTTGTTGCAAATGGGGGAAAAAAACATAAAATCGAAAAGTAAAAGCCTACAAATATTTGAGTTATTTGTTAAACTTTGGATGCATTTTCCCCCCCCAGCCTAATTGTCCAATTCCTTAGAATCTTATGCCTCCATGACTTCAAGGTTCAAGGTTCTTTATTGTCAATCTGACATAGCTACAGAGTAATTATGTAGTTGAAAATCTTATGTCACAGGCTTCTCCAACAATGCAACATAATAACATAATAACAATACAGATAGCAAGAGCAATACAAAAAGAAAAATAGTTATAAAATAAAGTGATGATGTGGACTTGATTACTAATGGATTTGAGTTATTTTTTTATTTGTATTTCTGGTCGTAGCACTTAAAAGGTTTGGCTTATTTGATGCTAATGTATCTGCAGCACTCTTGCTGTCCTCAGGTAGTCTCCTCATGGATAATTGCACTTATTGTATGTTGCTTTGGGTTGAATCATCAGGAAAATGAAATCAAATTATGTACAAAATGTTGTTTTTTTCCAATTCTTACAAATAAGGAAACTTCTTTTGTTTTAATATTAAATATTTATGCTCTTCTTTCCACAGATACCAGCAAACCTCATGTCATTTGAATGAGAGCAGACTCCAACCAGCGGGACGTTAATGTGCCAAACTCATGGGGTTTGGGAAGCAGAGACTCAAACATGGACCCCAGTGGAGAGATGAAGAAGTGAAGAAGAAGTGATGAAGAAGTGATGAAGAAGTGAAGAAGAAGTGATGAAGAAGTGAAGAAGAAGTGATGAAGAAGTGATGAAGAAGCTCTTTAAACTGAATAAGTGACTGTGTACGCCAACACCTGCTTTCTTTCTTTACCAGGACTAAATGAAATGTGAACTGTGGACAAATGGAGTTAATGGAGGACTTTGTTATGCTGCTTAAAACATGTGAACAGCGTATGTTTTTTGGCCCATGTTGGGTTTCTGTTTGGGGGAGGATGAGGAGCAGACCAGTGTTATACAGCCTCTCCATGGAGCTCGGGGGTTTTAACACAGAAACCCCTTACCACTTTTAATCGAGTGGTTACATTTGTGAATCTATTTCTGCATTTCATCATACCGGGACAAAGACACGCATCCCAAACTTGTGAACCGACGGAAAATGTGACGGTTTTATTATTACCACGGTGGAAGAGCAGAGGACAGAGAGGAGTCTTCATCACCTTCAGCCCTGTGACTTACAGACTGAACATGTTCCTAAATCGTAGAATTAGTAGTCGTACGTAAACACTAGGGAAGCATGAAGAGGGCTTTTAGAGCCTGAAGGTCACCCCCCCCCCCCCCCTGCTACCTCAGCTGGTAGTCCTCCTGTTCAACAAGGTTTACAAAAATAGCAACGAGTCACATTTTCTACAGAACAAATCTCAACACCAGGTGATCATTACAATCAGTAGCCAATCAGAGGAGCCAGCTGTTTCTAAGCAATGAAGTACAACACTTTGGGTGGGTGTAAATACTGTTTTTATTTGTAAAAGAGTTTATTTTTTGACAGTTGGCCATAAAAGGGAAACATTATATTCGATTCACCAATCTAACACTTTGTTTGAAACTCAAAATGAAGGAATGAGGGAAGACGTTGGTAAATAACCTGCTTCAGAAGCAGCATTGAATTTATTTGAAGGATAATTGTTTATCACAACTCGGATTTTTTTTTGAAGAAGTTTGGACTTTGTTATGGTCACAAATTACAGAGAGAGAGAGAGAGAGAGAGACGTGGTGACATCATTTTGTAACACTCTCACTAATATTGGCTAGCGCTCCAACACATAAGTGAAAGGCGAAGGGGGCGGGATATATCTAAGAGGTTGACCAATCACAACAGAGCCGGCCAGCTAACCAATCAGAGCAGACTGGGTCCTGGTTTCAGACGGAGGGTGAAAAGAAGTACCGGCAGTGTGAGAGAAATAAAGAGCTTTTTAACCATTAAAGCAAGGAGACATGTCACAGAAGAGGCGCTACATACTGATATGAAACTAGAAATAGGGCCTTTAAGATTTTTCCTGTAAAACGATGAATTTAACAACCTTTAATTATGCATCTTGAAACAAAGGGGTTCAAGATAATCTGATTAATATGTTGGTTTGTTTCCAATCTATCTGATGATATGAAGCAAAGATCCCAGTTGTGATAAACCTGAACGGTCCTTTAAGAGTAGAAACATTTCAATGGAGCAGAACTAATTCACTAATGCCATATTTCTAATGTTTCCCTGTTGTAACTGTCAGTCATTTATTTAAAATATTGCAAAAAGTGGCAAAAAGAAGATTGAGAAACAATTACAGTACTTGTCAAGTGTAATCATGTTGTAAAGAATTTCATAATTTTGATGTTTTTCATTCATGTATTGACCTTGACTTAAAAAAAAAAAAATGTGGACTATTTTTAACATTTCTTCAACTAGTCCAAATGTTGTGTGATTCAGTCATGAAGGCTCTGTTTAATATGAAGAGGACCACAGCTGTGATTAAGCCCATTCAATGCAAGTCATATCATTTATAGAACAGCTCATTTCGGAAAGTCCATTAGCAGACCGCTGAAACTCGCCTATTTTGATTTATCGGAGTGTGTATGAAGGGTATAAATTGCAGAAAAAATGGAATTGCATAACCCGAAAAAGTCTTTGCTAATTAATTTTAAAAAAAACAATGGAAACTAATGGTTGCTGGGGAGAAAACACACCATGTGGTCCTTTTTAAACCACAGCACATTGTGAAAGTAGAATACCATTTTCATCCAGTAAAATAGACCATAAAATGTGCACACTTTACACTCATCACCTGTGCATTACTGAGCCTGTGTTTTGGTTTTTATTAAGTATTGTACTATTTTATTATTGCAGACGAGCTGAACAAGGTGTACTGCATTGATGGATATTACTGCATTACTTTTACGATGAGTGTAAACAAACATGTTGCCGTCATGTCACTTTGCTGTTGATGTACACTTTATTCAACGTTTTTTATTTCACACGCTATTTGAAGACTACCACTTCAGTAAATATGTATAATTAAAGAAACAGTTGAACATGTTGGGGTTGTAGCACATGCTTGTTTAATATCTTAAGACTCTGAAGTGAAATTCAAATTATTTTATCTGTCCAGTATAAACTGTATCACGTATACTACGTTTTTAGGTCCCAGTCAGTGGTAGTTTTGATACTTTAAGTATATTTTGATGATAATACTTTTCTACTTTTACTTGAATAACATTTTGATTGCAGGACTTTTACTGTAACAGAGTATTCCTACACTCTGGTACTTCTACTTTTATTCAAGAACAAGACCCGAGTACTTCTACTTTTACTATAGTACAAGATCTGAGTACTTCTACTTTCACTCAATTACAAGATCTGAGTACTTCTACTTTTACTTAAGCACAAGATCTGAGTACTTCTACTTTTACTCAAGTACAAGATCTGAGTACTTCTACTTTTACTCAAGTACAAGATCTGAGTACTTCTACCTTTACTCAAGTACAAGATCTGAGTACTTCTACTTTTACTTAAGCACAAGATCTGAGTACTTTTCCCACCTCTAGTCCCAGCAGAGTACGATGACTGTTTTATGTATTGGATAATAATAATAATTCAAAGTATGAAATTATATACATTCCTTAATATTAGAGCATACCTCCTATCAAACGAGATAAACAAGAAAAAGTGAATCTTACCTCTTATGACTTATGTTGTCACCCTTTTTTATAGCCTGCTTTTATTTAACCCTCCTATTGTCTTCGTGTTCCCCCCCTTACTTTGGTGTTCGCGGTCAAATTTGACCGGTCCTGTTTTAACTGCTATTACATTAACACAAAAACCATTAATCATCACCAAATGTCATTTAACACCCTTTCAAACTGTACATATTGTATCAGACTACTGGTATACATGAAAAACTGCAGTAAATAAGAACAGACACTGAACATGTATTGCGTGTGCCAGGTTTGATCCATGTGGGGGGATGGGCACATAAGAGCGGGAAATGTGTCAAATTGTTCTGTGTGTGTTTGTGTGTGCCAGGTGTGATCCATGTGGGGGGAGGGACACATAAGAGCGGGAAATGTGGTGTGTGTGTGTGTGTGTGTGTGTGTGTGTGTGTGTGTGTGTGTGTGTGATCTGATCCGGATGGTTACTAATTCCTTTTCTTTATGGCTGTCATTTTTGACCGGGAACACCATGGGTGTTACAAAGTTGACTAAATCATCCAAAATCCAATGAAAGTGGTGATCAGCAATTGTATATGTTCAAATGTCTACTGTGAAGGATATCATAAAGCCTTGATGCAATCGAATGTAAAACAAAAAAGTTATGATTGATGAAAGTAGTAAATCGGTCAGATTTGACCCGAAGACAACAGGAGGGTTTGAACCGTACCCATAAAATAGTAGTGTAAAAACACCTAAAAACATACATGCCAATTTATTAAACCAGTGTACTTACGGAATCAGAGACTGAACTCCATCCTAACATCGAGCTGTTGCACGTGACGGGAACAATGCACTGCAGGAATTGTATATAACAGAATATAATGTGGTGCAATGGTCAGAAAACAGAGGAGAATATAATATTGGTGGTGTTTTAATTAGATTTGAAAAACCTAACCCCACGAACAGTCTGTAGGCCTACGTCTGTGTGTTACTGTCTGTGTTCAGGACAAAGTTCTGAGGTTTGGTGGACGGATCGATCCGAGTTGATCTGCCCGATGCAAAGGAAGACATCAACACACACTCTCTGGGGAAACCCTGTGGAGTTTGAGTTTAGTAGAAGCAGAAAAAAAAGAATTGTGACATGATGTCGATGCACAGGACGAGGCGTGCTCACAGTTTCTTTTGTCGTGCCAGAAAATCCACTCATCCAAGTCTAAAATCGTCTGTTTTGCAGAGAACCAAACGCTCACCAAGTCCTCAGCTTTAGAAAAATAAACCTGATGCTTTACACAAGTCGATGATTCATAAAAGCAATTTGCGAGTCGTGTCAGGTAGATAACTATAAAATTACAGACATCTCAGACTGTTAGAGCACAGTAAGTGTGAACAAATCAACTTAAAAGATTTACAACGCAGGGTAGGAATCCTCCTTTGTAACATCAAAGGAACTGAAAAAGGCACGTCACATTTCTCAAGCCGACACTGAAACCAGTCCCGTAGAAAAGTGTATTCAGTGGACCTCACAATATTTCACATGGTACACGACAATGTACCACACCACTCGACACACCAATCAGAACACAGCGTCCTCGGGCTCCTCTGGAAGAAAAGAAAACCGTGATGATATTTTTACCTTCGGGTCAAAATCTGATGGCAAAGGAAGTGGTCTCCTTTATTTACAGTAACTGTGTTTAAGGCAAGCTTTCTTTAAAAGATGTTATCGAACGTGTCTCATCCTGATAAAAAAAATCCTAAATGACTAAACCATGGATTAAAGTCAGCTTCAGATTATTCTCCCCGCACAATCTGCCAGAAACAGTTACGCTTAAAATCTTTACATTAGAATTAAAGTGTGGTTTATTTTGGAATTTAGGTTTTGTTGGTGCCGATTTATCGTCCAAGTTTAGAAGACCTACAAGGAGCCCATCAGATCCAGTTTCCTTCCCTTCCTTCGATGTGTGAGTCTGTGTGTAGAGGAAGAAACAGATAAAAACGAAATGCTTTGGTCCATGCATGTTGTAGGTTCGTATCTCAGAGCACACACTCTGGTCCTAGCAGTCTGTAGATTCAAGTGGCTTCTATCCGTTCTCCTTCCACAGAACTAAGTGAATGCTATGGTCCGGCATGCTGGTGGCGAACACCAGTCCAGAGTCATTGTCCCCGTCCAGGCCGTTGAGCCAGGAGGTGACGCCGGGCAGGAAGCTGGACCCCCGTTTGGACTTCCTGTAGGCGGGGAGCGGCCAGCGGCCCGAGATGGCCTCCGTCCTCAGGTCCATCACGTACAGGAAGTGGTTGTCGAAGAGGAGCGAAAACACCTCGCCGAAACTGAGCAGGGAGAGGTTGGCCGGGTCCTGCGTCTTTATCACCCTGAGGACACGAGATAAGATCATTGTTAGAAAAATATCACTGGTCCCCGGCTTGAGCTTCAATCTCAGGATCCATGTATTTGTGATCCTCTCCAGAATGGAAGTAGTCATCACATACAGAGCATCAACTAGTTCCTGAACAGTGTCCTTCACATGCTGATATACAAGAGAGGGAGTTACACAGTCACAAGATGGAGGAATGCCGGTTCTTCTCGGTAATCATACATCCTGTCATGTACAAAATAGGCCTACTGAGTTTTCTCTAAAAATTCAGATTTTCTCTCAAAATCCTGACTTTTTTCTCAAAATCCTGACTTTTTTTCTCAAAATCTTACTTTTTCCTTAAAATCTCAAAATTCTGACTTTCTCTCAAAATTCTGACTTTCTCTCAAAATCTCTAAATTCTGACTTTCTCTCAAAATTCTGACTTTCTCTCAAAATCTCTAAATTCTGACTTTCTCTCAAAATTCTGACTTTTTCTCAAAATTCTGACTTTTTTCTCAAAATCATTTTTTTAAACTTTCTCTCAAAATTATGTATTTTTTCTCAAAATCTCTAAATTCTGACTTTTTCACAAAATCTCAAAATCCTGACTTTTTACTCAAAATCCTGACTTTTTACTCAAAATCTCAAACAGTGTCCTTCACATGCTGATATCCAAGAGAGGGAGTTACACAGTCACAAGATGGAGGAATAGAAAGCAGTATTCAATGTTTACTTCAGATTAGCTCCACGTCAGAAATGATCATGCTTGTCATATGTCTATCTCCATAGAGGCTGAATCATCATGTTAATCACATAGCTATCATATGCCTCAAACAGTCCTGATGCTCTTCTAGGTAATCATACATCCTGTCATGTACACAGCTACAGTTGGGATACCTTTGTTATCAGGTGTACTCTGATATTAGGAGAGTACATTCACAACAATAAGATAAGATGGAACTTTATTTTAAGTTCAGGCGTTTATAGCAGCAACAGGGTCAGAGTTAAAAACAGGATACACACAAAGTAAAAATAAAGACGAAATATACCTCAATCTCAATTCTATGTATTTACCTGCAGGACCCTCCCGCTGTGACAGCTTCCACAGTTCATAACATTTCTAAATAATATGAATGTTGAAAGCTGTTCTGCTTTGAGACATATATGATTCAAGTATAATATAATTACTATTTCTATATATTGCACTACACACACAATTCGTCGACCAATAAATATTTTTTTTGTTAACTATAGCCATAGTTTCTGCATTATTTGTGACTGTTTGCAACTTAAAACAAAAAAACAATTGATCTAATATATCATATTCCAATTACTTGTATAGACTATTTCTATTGTATTCTATTTTATTGTATTTACTTGCACTATTATCTGTGTTATTGTGTTGCACTGTTGGAGGAGCCTGTGACCTCAGATGTTCATTGTCATATCTACACTGCACACATGACAATAAACTTGAATCTTGAATTGAATCTGAGCTGTTTTGAGTTTGACCATCTAACAGAAGCTACAGAGCAGGTGCTGTCCCTAAATGACCTCCGAGATGTTTCCTATCCTACCTGAGAATCTCAAAGCTGGCGAAGTCCCACTGATAGACCCCGATGTCTGAGCTGCAGACGATGTAGCGCCCGTCGAACTGCAGGCGGGGCTGCAGGCTGATGCTGCGGTCCTCCGACACCGAGAGCGTCTTCAGACACTTACAGTTGATCTCTCTGCCTAAAGGCCACACCTGAGGGACAGGGGTTACCACATCAGATGCACGCTTACCAGTAAAGCAGCCCACATGATAAACAATGAGATGAGTGAAGGAAAGAAAGGTCTAGAAGAAAGGACCCTTACCTTAATTTCATACTTATCAACACTCAGGAGGATGTAATCCCCAGGGCTGTGCACCACAGACTCCACTTCACTTTTCTGCAGAATCACCTGATGGGGGGACACAAGATGCATGTTTCTAAAAGTGCATTTGTGGACAGCAAATAGTACAGACTTATTACAACATATTTGTTTGTTACAAATCCTCCTAAGAATAGAAATCACAACATGATTATTTCAGTAAACGTGTGAATAATGTACACAAATGCTAATTCCCTCTAATATTGCACATTTTGAAGCAATTCCAATATCAGATGATTTATCTATTCTTTGTAAATCTTGAAGCCCTGGAACTATCACATGACTCAGGGGCCGTTTCTCAATCGCGAGGATGCTGGCTTGGTAGCACAGCCGAGCCGAGTATCTTGCTTCAGAAGCTTGGCAAGAATACTTCCTGCTATTCGGAAAACGAAGAGTGGAACAGGCTAGCAAGTGTGCAGGTGTGCGTCATATGAGGCCCCGCCTTACATCTTCCGCCACAGATTTGGGGAAATTGGTCCGTGCGCAAAGCATTGTGGGGATTTTAAGGACGCGAAGTCTACCCATGTGCAGCCTCGAAATTTCCCCCAAACCAAGGACGCGGCCCTCGGTGGAATTCCAAGTATGCTGGAGATTAGAACAGTCCTTCGGCGGCACTCGATGACGTAGCATCCTTGAAATATTGGCTTGGAAGCCAATATCCTCGCGATTGAGAAACGGCCAGGGTGTTATAACAAGAGGAAGTGGTGGGGGGGGGGCATTGAATGAGTGACCTTTCAGTCTGAGTGAGAGGTGAGGATCCTGACCTGGACACACCAAGCCGATTTTGGCCGACGATGAGCGTCGACACGCCCTACTCAGATTGGTGTGTCCCGCACCGTCGTGTCTTTTCAGCCGTGCCAACACAACAGTCGGGGGTCCGTCTGTGTCAGTTCTTTGGTGTCAGCTTGGTGTGTCCGGGCCTTAAGAAGCGAAACCTCTCTCCCCCCCCTTCCTCTTTATTATATATTTATTTTTTGTCTTTGTATTGTTTTATTATTATTCTTTATTATTTTTGTTTTGTCCTGTTAGTCTGTCCAACACTCTCCTACATTTTGGCTACATGGTCTGTTTTGGTTATACTTGTGGTTTGAATATTGTACGCCTTCAAGTGAAGATCAACTATGTATGGCTTGTACAATTGATGTACAATAGTAGAGACTAAGCTGAACACTAGTGGCTTTGAACTGTTCAATCTAACCTATCAATGTACCAAATGTATTTTCTATGTGTCTGGATCCTGACCTTGGTGACCCACTCGGTATGTCCGGTGAGCGTGTTGAGGCAGGCCCCCGCAGACAGAGCCCACACCTTCACCGTGAAGTCAGCCGAGCCGCTCACCAGCACATCCAGCTCGTCGTTGTAGTCCACGCTGAACACTGAGCACACACAAGAGTTTATCAAAAGGTCAGAATATCAAATGAGTGTTCTTCCAAGTACAGAAGTGATGTCATACATTCATAAATGTCATTGCTTTCGGTTGATTTGGATTATCCTTTGTGGACATTTTTTACACTTTACTTACATTGTTACAGCAAGTAAAGAGCCAAACATAGCTTAATATGAACTAAGAAGCATGCATAACATATTAATGATAAAAGTAGAAAATACACAATTTACAGTTTACAAAATACACATCCAGTACCAGTAACAGTTTTGAGATAGCAGCCAGGTGACAGTATTTAAAGGTGGAAGTATATATTGCACAGTTATTTACTTACTTGTATATATGTATTGCACATAAGTAGTATTGCACAACAGGGGTGGTATAGTCTAGTCTTTGTTGTTATGTGTGTGTGGGGGTCTACCAGGGGCCGTGGAGGTTATACAGTTATACACTAGAGCTGCGTACGCTGAATGAATTGAGGCAGTAATGATATATTTTGGTAGGCGAAAGTTAGCATTGCAAGGATCCCTTGATCAAGATCACTGGCAAACACACGATTATAATACTTAAAACTTTTGTACGGCAGGATAATCTCCACATATTAACGCGCTTTGTGATTTTTAAAGTTGTCTCATTTGGTCACTTGTAAGCAACCGCCTTTTTATGACACAAAGAAGCTTCAGACATGTCGTAGAACAAAAAGGTGAACATCTCCTCAGCGTGTTAACCACAGACCTCAGGCTTCTATCTAAAACCACTTGTTTTATGACTCATCCCTTCACCACTGTTGAAACATGTTATATAAATACAGTTCATCACACGATCACATGAAAAGGCCCAGACCAGATATTATTTGAACAGTATTTCCTACCTGCTCCTGTGTGGCCCCTGAACTGCTGGATTTTGGCCCCTGTGCTCCACTCCCAGCTGGCGATGGTGTTGTCGAAGGACCCGGTCACCAGCTTCTGTTCATCGAACTTCACCGTGGCGCAGGTGTGCGTCTGGATTCCATAAATACACTGCCCGGTGCGCACATCCCATAGTTTGGCAGAGAGGTCGTCAGATCCTGAAAACAAGAGGACAGCTGTGATGATGTGATGATGTGACACCTAATGTTTCTGTTAGCCCGTATTTAACCAAAATAAAACGTGTAGTCCGACAAATTTAAATCTGCCCGGTCATATTGTCCAGTAATAATAAATACAATAAAATTAGATAAGTGTATTAAAAAAAAAGCCTTATAATGGCAATGGAGTACACTGGAACGGTTTATATTCTGAGGGGAAATTATATTTGAAGGTCGCATAAGGGGCGTACAAATGCCGCGTTTTGTGCATGATCAAATCCACTGTTGTCAGATGTTGGAGAAAATACTGTTGTCTCCTCTTTGGGTTTGTTTTAATGCACTGATATCATGTGTGACTCTGAACTGTGTACGACCTTCCAGCTGCCTCTCTATGATAGGAGGAGGCAGGGCATTTCAGGTTGTTGATCTTTATGAGTAGACAGACACATACTTGTTGTCTCCTACATATCTCATTTCTATGAGGCGTGAAGGAAGTCCAGAAGACGTCACAGATGACCCATCGCAGATGACCCGACGCTTTTCCGACACCCGCGGCTGATTTTGGCGCCACCTCGATTTACGACTTGGTTGTTATCTCCTGTATTTTGGACTATAATATAAGCCTGATGTTGTTTCCTGCTCCGTTGAGCAACATACCTCATGTGTGTGAGTTAACCCATATCCTCTGTATGTGATGTAACTCTGCTCCTTCTTGCAAGAATAAATTAGTACCTGATTATTGATTCTCAACCTGGTGTCGAGTGATATTTTCCTAACATCAGAGAAAAAAGTAGTTCACCTTTCAACTTTAAGCAAAGTAGAGACAGAAGGAAAATTTTATTTGCTGTGTGAAAAGTTGTAATATGTCAAAGTGGGGCTATTTAATGAATAATAATTATGTTTTCTCTCATACATGGTCACATACTTTAGCTTTACAACAGCGATTGCACTGCAAAAATAAGCGATTAGGATGCACCCTGGTAACCCGAATCAACAATTCTTCTTACAACTGGCATAGTTAATACACAGGTAATGGCTGTACAGTATAAGGTAATGTATCCAGAGGTCAGAGCAGCGTACCTGTGCAGAGGAGGCCGTCCTTGTAGTAGAGGGCGTAAACTCGAGCGCTGTGCCCGATGAGGGAGGAGGTCTCGAAGGCCTCCTGGTCCTGCAGCTGCACCATGCGGAGCTTAGCCTTCAGGTACACCCCCTTCCAGTGTGGGGCGTCCTGAATGGACTCATCGATCCTCCAGCCCAGCTTCCTGCACACACCCTGCCACACCTCAGTGCACGAGTTGATCAGCTGCAAGGAGCAAACAACACATTAAAGGTCACCTATTGTGCAAAATCCACTTTCTCATGTCTCTTCTACATCAACATGTGTCCCCTCTTCTTCATGTCTCTTCTACATCAACATGTGTCCCCTCTTCTTCATGTCTCTTCTACATCAACATGTGTCCCCTCTTCTTCATGTCTCTTCTACATCAACATGTGTCCCCTCTTCTTCATGTCTCTTCTGCATCAACATGTGTCCCCTCTTCTTCATGTCTCTTCTACATCAACATGTGTCCCCTCTTCTTCATGTCTCTTCTACATCAACATGTGTCCCCTCTGTGGAAAGAGACTCTGAAAGTTTCAGGAACAAAGATTCTCTCTCTTTTTGTCCTGATCCATTTCTATAAAAACCTGTCTGAAAATGAGCTGATCAGATTTTGGCCACTTTATGATGTCATAACGATTTTTTTGGCTTGTGTAACCATTAGCCAATCAGCAACCAAGGTAACCCCCCCCCCCCACCTTATCACCTGAATCTCCTCCTAGAGCACCATTGTGTTCTTTTTAACCAAATATCTCTCAGAGGGGCGTGGGGAGGGGCTCCTTATTTTCATCTAAAGTAACAGACAGAGAATCAGCACTTATGAAACAGGGCTGAAACAGAGGGGATTATGGGATGCTGCAATGATCTGTTTGGTGTTTGGAGAAAAGGATACAAGATTACAAGTCCGACCAGACGTTTGATGGCACCTTTCAATCAACATCCAGTAAATTGAAGTTTCCCGAAGATACAGAGCCTGTACGAGTTTAGACAGGAATTGAACTTGCAGCCTGTATGCGTTAATCACTAAAAGACATCATTAGTCACCTTATTCCACTGCTTGCAGACCAGGCAGCAGGTCAGCAGGGTCTCAGTGTCCAGCCAGTGGATCAGGCAGAAGGCCAGCTCCAGGGGAAGCAGGCGCAGGAAGTCTCGCTTCAGCAGGGTCTCCAGTCCATTGGACAGATGACGCAGCTGCACGGCACCACTGAGAGAGATGAGGTGGTCCAGAGACTGGTTTCGCTGCTGGTCGTTCAGAGTAAGGAAAGCGGCGGAGACTGACTCCAGCCACCCCTCAAAGGCTGCCTTCTCCATGGGCACATGAGAGCGACCTGCAACACCTACAGGGCAAGGCAACTTTATTTATAACGCACCTTTCAACACAAGGCAATTCAAAGTGCTTTACAAACATGAAAGACATTAAGAAACATATTATAAAATGGCATTTAAAAACACTCATTTAAAAGCAAAGATAATAAAACGTGAATAACAAAGGTACATGAATTAAAGTGACAGTGCAGTGTGAGATACACACATCTGAAATGTTTAGCTCTGACTCTCAGTCATTGCTCACTTTTTTAGCAGAAATAGTTTTCTTTGACCTCACTTTCTTTCTACTTTTTTAACTTATCCTTTAGTTATTTCAAGTGTTTCATGCTAAGCGAACCCCCCTTTTGAAAATGATAATCTGCAACCCAATATTCCGAAAAGTCAACGGATCCTGGCCGTATTCGTGTAGCATATAAAATGTATTTGCTCCCAGACATTCATGTGGCTTGCTAGTTTTGGACCTAATTTGTACCCCCCATACACGTAGGGGACTTTAAATCAGCCCATCATTTATCAGGGTATAGGCAGGAATCCTGAAGTCAAATGTAATACCTTTTAAGACCTTTTTGAAGACCCTTTCCATACATTTTAAGACCTCATCGCCACTTTGAGTTTTAACCGGCGACACACTTCACCTCACATTTACTATATACAGTATTGATTGTCCTTCCTCCTTATCTTCCAACCATTTGGACGCAAACTTGCATTTCCCCATAACGATGTTGTTTAACAACCGGCGTAAACGGACCTGCGCGCGCTATCAAGCAGTGAGCGCGCGATGTCCTGTTCAGATGACGTCAAATCCAACGGGATGCCATAAATAAACTACACAGAATCACACTACACACCTACGCTATGATTACATTCAGGCAAACTGTAGAATACAACCTCTTTGGACAATTTATATACTTATTGAAAACAAGCTACAAAATGTAATACATTGGAAAATGCCGTTTAATACTTTTTAATAGCCTACATTTTCGCTAAATTGATTTATCAACTTTTAATACTTTTTAAGACCCCGCGGACACCCTGTTTAAACACAAGATGACACAACTATTGTAAGAAGCCATAGAGTAGACATCTGAAAAATAATGTGTTTAGGATAACTTGGGAGATAACAATATGATGTTGTACCTGATCATGCAAAAAAGATGTCTTGACTTTAAAGGGCTGTAACATATGTATGACAGTTTTACCAAATTGCAATTTAATAAATCCTGAAAGAGATGAAACAATGTGTTGTATATCTGAGAATCTCATTACATAAAATATATAATATAGATGCAATGAGTTACACAATGTATCAACCATTTGAGTGAATGGATATCTTGCAGTTTAAGATTATCATGTAGCATTTTCATCAGTACTGTTAAGATTACTGAATGGAAATATCTTCTACTACCTTGAGTGACAACTAAGTATTTTACAGAAAGCATAACCCCCACTTTATGATGTTAAAATGAACATTTTAAAAAGGCATACTTGGTGGTCTTGAAAACAACAGAAAATGAGTACATGCATTAATCGTTTACATAATCCCATCAAGCCAAACAGTAACATGTCAATGGAATACGTTGGACTATTTTCACAACGGGTTAAACAAACGACCATTTATGATAAGTTACATTACATTAGTATGGCTGTATACTTATGAATTTATCCAATTTTTTATGATTTTACAAGCCAAAAATGCACGTTAGCCAGAAGCTGCATCCAAGCAGACACAATGATTTGACGCTTTTGTGTCAAATAATTCAATGGCATAGTAAACTGCTGACAACAATGTGAGGTAACTCTTATGAACAATTGAAGTCCATCTGTTTGTGCATTCAGTCTGAATAAACTACCTGGCTAGTTAGCAACTTTTGTAGCAAACGTTAGCTAAGTAACACAACTAAACATTAAATAGCAAACTGGCTACCACTAGTAACACCCCAAACAAAGCAATGAACAGGATACATGACTGTTAGTAAATTAAGTTACATTTAAAAGTATAAACTCAAAATGTCCACCCACCAGAGAGTTGCAGGGAGTTTCTTTATCGCCACTTTCCTGGCTTACTGAGTTCACATAGCGAAGTTAGCTGTCGTAAGCTAACGCTAACCTGACAGCAAGCAAGTTGAAAGGATTGTCCAAGTAACCTAGCTTCGTAGCTAACGTTAACTAACCGCCATTATGAGAGTACTTGATCATTTAGATGTAAAATAGAGCGTTTCTAGCAGAGTAACGTTAGTCTTCTATTCATTGTTTACGTTAGTAGCATTAGCGTAGGGAGATAACGTTAGCAGGTTTCTGACAGCATGAAACCGAAGATAATGGGAACGCTATCTGAGCAGAAGGGAGGAATACACCCTCAGCTCTGTCTGACAGGAGCAGCCTTGGGAGTATTTACCTCTACCCCGAAACAACCAGAAGCATTCAAGTGGACTTCTATAGAATGACGTTATTAATTCATTCTATATCCATCCGATACACTGGAAAATCAATATTGTTTTGTAGTTGCCTTAGTATGCTTTCTCTTCATGAGACCTAATTTGCCTGAAATACAAAACATAGGGCTTATTTACATGTTTTATAAGCAGGTACACTGGCTTCCGGTGTCACACACAATATGGATCGGGTGAAATATGTGACAGTATTTCCCAAGTATACTTTTATTAATTACATTCAATTAGACAAAACATTCCTTAAATTATGCAAAAGTAAAAAAAAGCACCTTAATTCCCGAATGACCACTTGTGTTTTTGTTTTGTTTTTGTTGTTTTCTGTCCATAATGCCCTCCTTTTTCGAATTAATGTAATAAACACTTAGGATGTTTGTTTTTTTATGTATAGAAATAATTGTTCAATAAGGTAGAAACAAATAAAAATAAATAAATATGTGACAGTACTGTTTGCTCCAGACTGAACTTAAAGAACAATGAATATGTAAATAATAAAGAATATATGATTTTCACCCCGCTTGCCTCTTTACTGTATAGACCCCAGTCCGGTGCATATGTTGATTTATATTGTATGTACAGTACAGTGGGGGAGCCAGTAATTCACCGATTCTTCAGGCATCCAAATCACGCGAGATAAGAACGTCATGTACTAGCTTTGTGATATATAGTTTAAGAATAAATATATCTGCAAAGATGTTTTAATGCAGTGTCCACAGCAAAAACCTACATGACAAATCATTCCTTAGAAATTAATCTTCATTGAACTTTTTTATTGATTCAAAATCTACCAAAAAAGTAACTCTATCACCTGTATTTGCTGTGGTTTAATTATTTTAATGTACCTGATTTCTTAAACAAAGAATGGTATGCTTTTATTTGTGTATTAAACTATAATAGCATTTGTAAACTTTACTATCATGCAAGACTATAATATAATCTGGAATCCTTAGGGATGTCTATCTCCTCTATTTGTTTTTTCTGCTTTTTTAAACTATATTAGTCGGGCCGTACGACTTAAAATATACTGCACAAGTTGCAGGGGGTAGGTCATTCCTATACAAAAGGTGATTTTCGGGATGATGATTTCCAAGTTAATCATACTGTATGTGTTCATGTGTCCTCTTTGTCGGCCCCATTGCACCCTCTAGAGGACATTTGGAGGTAATGCACACTGGTGCATTTTCATGAGAGGAAGTATAATCATTTTACAACAAAGCTTATAATTGAACAAAAGGGGTTTATATGATTTGTGTACAGGTCGAATGGCAAACTGTTAAGGGGTGAGAATATAATCTGTGGTTTAAAATGCAAATATCTGTTTTGTCAATCTGCAGCTAAGTAAAAGTAGTCATTGTGCAGATCGGTCCATTTCAGAATAATATATATGATATGTTTTATAATTATTGATCATTAAAGTGTTCTCAAAGCTGGTAAAGGTGCAGATAGTTTGAATGAGTTTGTATACTGCAGGGTAGCTTGTGAATTTACTCCAGGTGGAACTAAAGTCTGATTTAAGAGTTGATTATATTTCACATCATTAATCCACATCTGTAAAGTAACTAAAGATAGTGGAGCCAAAGTACACCATTTACCTCTGAATTGTAGTGGAGTAGAAGTACAAAGTAACACAAAATTGAAATACTCAAGTAAAGTACCTCAAATGTACAAATGTGATTGAGTAAATGTACTGAGTTACTTAGCATCAGTGGATTTTGAGTGCAGGACTTGTTCTTGTAACAGAGTATTCCTACTCCCTTGTACTTCTACTAGTACAGACCTGAGTACTTCTACTTGAGTACAGACCTGAGTACTTCTACATGAGTACAGACCTGAGTACTTCTACTTGAGTACAGACCTGAGTACTTTTACTTGAGTACAGACCTCAGTACTTTTACTTGAGTAAAGACCTGAGTACTTCTACTTGAGTACTTCTACATGAGTACAGACCTGAATACTTCTACTTGAGTACAGATCTGAGTACTTCTACTTGAGTACATATCTGAGTAGGCCTACTTCTACTTGAGTACAGATCTGAGTACTTCTACTTGAGTACAGACCTGAGTACTTCTACTTGAGTACAGACCTGAGTACTTCTACATGAGTACAGACCTGAGTACTTCTACTTGAGTACAGACCTGAGTACTTTTACTTGAGTACAGACCTCAGTACTTTTACTTGAGTACAGACCTGAGTACTTCTACTTGAGTACATATCTGAGTAAGCCTACTTCTACTTGAGTACAGATCTGAGTACTTCTACTTGAGTACAGACCTGAGTACTTCTACATGAGTACAGACCTGAGTACTTCTACTTGAGTACAGACCTGAGTACTTTTACTTGAGTACAGACCTCAGTACTTTTACTTGAGTAAAGACCTGAGTACTTCTACTTGAGTACTTCTACATGAGTACAGACCTGAATACTTCTACTTGAGTACAGATCTGAGTACTTCTACTTGAGTACATATCTGAGTAGGCCTACTTCTACTTGAGTACAGATCTGAGTACTTCTACTTGAGTACAGACCTGAGTACTTCTACTTGAGTACAGACCTGAGTACTTCTACATGAGTACAGACCTGAGTACTTCTACTTGAGTACAGACCTGAGTACTTTTACTTGAGTACAGACCTCAGTACTTTTACTTGAGTAAAGACCTGAGTACTTCTACTTGAGTACAGATCTGAGTACTTCTACTTGAGTACATATCTGAGTAAGCCTACTTCTACTTGAGTACAGATCTGAGTACTTCTACTTGAGTACAGACCTGAGTACTTCTACATGAGTACAGACCTGAATACTTCTACTTGAGTACAGACCTGAGTACTTCTACTTGAGTACAGATCTGAGTACTTCTACTTGAGTACAGACCTGAGTACTTCTACATGAGTACAGACCTGAATACTTCTACTTGTGTACAGATCTGAGTACTTCTACTAGTACAGATTTGAGTACACAGCAGTACACGGATCCTCCACAGAGCGACACCGCCCCGCTGCAGGGTGGAGTTTCAGCTGCACTGCAGAGAGCGGATAGGGAGGGGAACTAAGAACAAGTCGCTATCTGGCTTTTCCCCTTGCTGAAAAAAATCTATCAGGAATAACCGAAACAACTTCAACAATTTTTATTTTTTGCGTTCCAAAGTCCAAGGGAACGCCGGCGGGAGTGGACTCACGCGCTCAGGTCAGACTTTCTAACTTTGAAAAGTTTCCACCATTGTAGCAAGAAGTCCTTGACGTCACCACAGACTCGAGCGAGAAATCTTCCTAAAAGTGCTCAGACTCAGGCCTGCTGCTGTACAGACGGGCTTCAAACCGCTGTGTGTGTGAAGAGGCAGTTAGGAGACGACGTGCTGTCCATTATCAAGCGCCACACACACAGAGGGACAAATATGCGTTTCCTCCACACATGAATGTCCTGTGGGCTCTCACTGTTCATCAGAAACATGCAGTGTTGTGTTCACGTTTCCGTCTGGTGTTTTCTCTATGAGGTCTCTGTGTGTTTCTTCAGAGGGGGAAGAAGTGTAGGAATACTCTGTTACAAGCAAAAGTCCCCCAACCCATTTGTTAGTCATGTACAAAAGTATTCAAAGTATACTTACAGTACCAAAAGTAGAAGTACTTATTATGGAAATTGGCCCATTTCCTTATTATATATGATATGTTTTGATTATAATGATTGATGCATTAAAGTGTTATCAAAGCTGGTAAAGGTGCAGCTAGTTTTAATGACTTTGTATACTGCAGGGTAGCTTGTGAATTCACTCCAGGTGGAACTAAAGTCTGATTTAACACTTGATTATATGTCACAACTAGTAACAAAAGGTACAATATAATTGTAGTGGAGTAGAAGTCCAAAGTAACAAAACATTGAAATACTCAAGTAAAGTACACGTATCTCCACATTGCAGTTCTTGAGTACATGTACTTCCCACCTCTGGTTTTCTTCACCATTCAGAAATGTGCTCTCTCTGTCAGAGTTCCCTGTGTTAAAGGGGTGATTGTCTGGAGACCACCTCCACACTGCTCCCTTTCTGACCCACAGCAGCTCCACAACCCTCATTGTGTCAAAGCAGCTAATGTGAACTTCTGTCACTTCTCTCCTGTATTCCTGCTCTCTCAAAGCTGGGCGTGTTGCTAGCAGAAGAGCAGCAGAGAAAATGTAGCCTCAGGGTGTAAATTCTTACACCACTGTGATGTGGTGTGCGACAGAGTGGAGGAATTTGTATAGAGACGTGTTTACTTTGAGCAATAAACTTGTGTCAGTAGCAGGCTATAAGGCAGGCTAGTATCTGAAAACATGCCAGAAACGACAGTGAGTCCGCTGGTGGAGATTGTGAGGCCTAATGGCAGTCTTTCCTCAGTGTGGCAGGGTGTGCTACATGTTGGCACATGATAGGACTACTCCATGCAACACAAGCACACATGTCCACAAATTCTATTGTAATTGTGGCCAAAAAAAACAACACCAGGAGTTTAAATGCAGAAGTGGAAGAAGTACTCAGATCTTGTACTTGAGTAAAAGTAGAAGTACCAGAGTGTAGGAATACTCTGTCACAAGTAAAAGCCCTGCATTGCACATGTTAGTCAAGTGAAAGTATAAAAGTATTGGCATCAAAATGTACTTGAAGTAGCAAAAGTCAAAGTACTGATTATGCAGATTGACCCATTTTCTGATATTATATATTAAATTACTGGATTTGAATAATTGATGATGATTACTACAAAATAGTGTACCCATATAACTGTAGTATTGTTACAGTGTAAAAGAGGGAGGTGAGACCTCCCGCTGTCAGAGAAGAGTCTTTAGAGAAGATATGTGTTTATTGTGTTATCCCTTTGTTTTCCTACTACTTCTCTAATGTGCTCAAAATGTTATATGGAATAATATGAGTTATGTATTACGCATGTTATAATCTGTTGATCCAGTTCTTAGTGTCATTTAAAAACAAAGAAGATGTTATGTTATGGATAAACAAGTGATTATAGTTTTACTTCAGTGAGTTCAACTGTGGGCTGTTCCTCAGTCGGACAGAAGTATAAATGGAAAAAATACAAGATATGTTGATAAAGACTGAATTATTTTTGATTTACTGAAGCAAGTTTTAAGACTAATCCACAGAAGGTCACCAAAAACAAATTAATCTGAGTTCCAGAAATGCTAAATAATAAAAAAAAATCTAAGACAAATTCGCAAAAGGGAGGAAAAATAAAAAAATAAGGTGGAGTAATTTAAAGGAAAGAGGAACTTTAGTGTACCCGAACATTGGTCATTATTATTCATAGGAGATTTTGTTGTTGCAGTTGTTGGCTTGGTGTCCCTTCTCCGTCAGTCACTTCCTGTGTTAAATGCTGGGAGGGGTGGAGAACTTTGGTTTGTCCCAAAATGTTGATGCAGATGACCAGAGGATGAATTCATTCTGTAAATACAGTATGGTGATGGAACAATCATTCCTCTTGTGCCACAATCAGGCTACAATTGTTAGTTTTACACACAAAATGCATCCCTGTTATTCATGTGTGTAGAGGGACACAGTGTCATACAACAAGGCACTGCATTTTCAATCTTGTAGTCCTAATGACTTCCTAAATTATATTTCATGCCTCTCCGGTACCCAGTTTGTCCAACACAGTCCCCTGTTATGTTTCAGCAAAGTGATGTTTTTGGCTTGAGTTCACACTAATGAAAACTACTGAGGACATTTGTGCTTCCGAAAGGTTTCACTTCTTACATTTAGAGATTTATCTCGTCAGAACTTCTCCACACAAATGATCTAAAAGGATGTGACCTGCTCTTTTGTGAAGGAGTTGGTTTAGAAACTGAGCGTTGGGTTAATAGGTTTGATAAAAGTAATGAGAGAAAAAAGGCTCTATATTAAACAACAGAGGTCATCTTGTACTCGGACTACGTTGACCGGGAGAACAAAACAGTATCTGATTCAGCTTAGGTGACATTGACATTGATTGAGCACATTGTAAGTCTACTTTAATTAATCCGAGTCGCAGGTCGGAGCGTTGAGTTTTTAGGTTGGCAAAAGTGGAGGGAAGTCTTTAATATAGAGTAGGCTTCTCCTTTTTTAGGGTGGCTATCTTGAGCAGAAGGGGTTAACTGTTGTCAGCAGATTCTTTGTAGATTCTCTGTAGCTAATAAAAAGGAACAAAAACTTAAAAGAAACTCGACACCAGTTGAAAATCTTGTTAAGGGCTTAAACTGATACACAGAATCCATGCTCTGTTTCAGAGTAAAACATACAAGTCATATCACAGATAACACGTCGTCCATACAATTTATATATCTCATTTCTGGTAGTCCAGCCTCCAAAGGGGATAAACCCTTTTTATTTTAATGACCTCAGTGGTCTTTCCTTTAGCACACCCTGGAACGTAATTAAAAGCAGATTTCATCAACAAACATGTTGCAATACGTCTCATATAGTCATAGTGGACAGTCAGGCTATGTTCAAATCAAACTTTTCCTGTGACTCCAAACAGCCACACTTGTGTTTAAAGTTAATCTATAGGGAAAGTACATTGACGCCTTTAATAAGTAAGTCTTTCAGATGCACTGTGAGGCTGAATAGTATAATTTACCAGACTGCTAATCCACCCCTAGCCTCACATATCCTTTAGAGTAAAAGCTCTGTTGGAAAGGTGTCAGCGTTTTGTGTCACGGCCCACTCGCACTCCAGTTAAGGAAACCTGCTTTTCATTCCTGAGAGCTGCAGAGACCTGGCTGTAGTGTTTTCACTCAGCCATATTTGGTCAAGACAACATGTGCTGTCACTCCTCCAGCACAAGAAATGATTTGTTTTAGACTTGAGCCAATTCCCAAGTGTGTGTCAGATGCCTGTGGAGTTCAGTCAGCGCAGTGAGAAGTCTCCACGGATAAAAGCACACAATCTTAAAAGATCATAGGAAGCAGTGAGGTTGTTAGGGGAAATGAGATGCAAGATGTTTGTGATGTTTGACCTGATTATTTTCCTCCCTGCTATTAGCCAAGCTTTAGTTTGAGATTATATCGGCACTTATGCATGAATATTCAAGTTCCTATGAACCTGGGTGAATAATTTTGACCTACCAGCACCACTGACATGTTGAAGAGCATTTTATTTATTCACACAGTAACTGGTTATGGTGAAAAACAAGCATTAAATATATTTTTCCAACAAAAGATCGGAGCAGGAGTCCTAAAATACGGAAATGAGTCAGCATTGTAGCACTTTAGGCTTCCTCGTCTCAAACATGTTTTTGGTTGGATGCCTACATTTAGATCTGTTGTTAATACAAGCTTGCAAGATGTTTTACATGTTGTTCAATCATTAAATACCCCATTAGTGAATGTCTAAGGCTTTTATGTGACCTAAAAAAGGCTAAATGAGACTCCTGAACGTCATCATGCCAAACATTAGCCGCCTTTAGCTTAGCGGTGGTGCGACCGTACTGTAGTTTGTTTATAGCGTAACGTTTTATACTTCTGGCGTCTGCATTATGCTTGAACTATTATAAAGTGGTGTTAATACATGGCGATGATCCTCCTGAACTAAATATGCAAGTATCATGTTTGCCACAGATATTGTTTTCTGCAATATTCCCAAATCCAATGGAAATAGGTTTTGTCAAGGGAGCCTTTGTGATGCTAACTTCAGGTCTGCATGAAAACACGTCATCACTGCATCTCTCTGTTGGGCGTCCCTTTGATATAGAGTAAGCAGCTGCTTGTTTGCTCACAATAAAGCCATAGTGTAACAGGGTGCCAGTCAGTGGGCATTGGGAAGGCAAGAGTAGCCAAGTGTCTATGATATTCAACGACTGGAATGAGTTTGAGCATTGACTGCTGCAATAGACAGCTTAATGTTGCAGGAGGTGATGTTATATACCTAAAATGTGCGCATTAGCTACATGCTACTAAGGAGGTCCAGTGTCTGAAGTCTGGGCTCTGTGATCTCCTTTTTATTTATTATTTCCAATGTCATTTCAATTATTTCTGGCTTCTACACATAATTTAAAGATAACACCATATAAGGAAAGATAGTCACTGTTCATCCAACTGTTCAAGGGGAACATGTGATGTGGTGAACAATATAGACATTTCCACTCCATGGTACACAATAATGGTAGTTTGTTAAAAGATAAGGAATGATACAGTACAATAACCAATTGCATGTCAGTGTTTTTCAATTTCCACGTTCAAATCAATGCAAATAAAAACAGGATATTGCAAAGAGTATGTACTTGTATTCCTCACAACCTTGTTTTTACTTGACTTCCTCCGAGTTCTCAAATTGTAGATGAGATGTTATCTTCCCTTTGCCACAGAATTGCTCCGTCCTCACATTCCTGTACTCCGTAGGGATTGGCTGCATTTAGTTCTTGTGCTGGCTGCCAGTGACATAAGGCTGAATAAAGCCTCTCTTCTTTCTTCTCCTCCTCTTTCTCCCTGTCTCTGTGCTCTGAAGCTGGTATTCCAGAGGAATGCACAGTCGAATTCCTCTGCAGGGCTGGAGACAGCGGAGCAGCGATACAGTCTGCTGCTCATGTTGCCTGGCTAAATGTGTACCTCATTTTAGGGATACAGAATGACCTGGGGCCAGATGCAGGACACCTATGTGTGGATTCATAGCTAAAACTGTGTAAGCCCAGGAGACAGAAATACATGCACATCATTTTTTTCTCCACAATGTTTTTATTTTTATTTTTTAAACAATACAAAAATAAGAGATGCTTCCTCTTGATATTACAAGGTAATCATTTGAAAACATTATGCATTGAAGAAAAGTCACACCGTCTTAGACCCCATTTACACGGGAACGCAAACGCAAACGAAACGAAACGCAAACAAACCGAATTCGATATCAAAAAAGTCTTCCGTTCACACGGATACGGCTCAATAAACATGTCCCTTCACACGAGACCGCTCGACCCGCTGGAGACGCTGTAGTACATATGCCGGGCCTGTAAGTGGCGCTGTACTTCCGCCACAAAATACACCAAAAGCAGCGAAGAAGACCCCCCGAGCATGGTTGCCATGGTTGCCTGGTTGCCCTTCTGTTTATTCTCCGCGGTGGATTTAGCAACATGTAGTTCATGTAGTTCTCCATGTCCACTTGTTGCTGATGGTTGTGGTAGAGGAGCTGTAGATGTTGCACTAACATCTGTAGCATGGTCAGTAGCAATAGCAGTAGCAGTAGCTACTGACCATGCTACAGCAGTGTGCAGCAGAGGTGGGGAGAGGTGGGGCTATGGCTTCATCGTTATCAGGAAAATGATCGTATAGGACGTACACACGGACCCGTTTGGCCCCCCAGAGCGTTCCGTCCGCAGATCAATCCACCTTGGGACCTGTTATCGTTATAGGGGTCCGTTTCCGCGGTTCCGTTACGGCCTCGTGTGAACGAACGGGCTATACGAAGGAGAAAAGTAGCGGATACAACCCGCTTCGTTCCCGTGTAAACAGCACCTTAGTAACTGCACCAGCACTGCATCTATTCATCCTCTTGACCATTAGATACACTCAGATCCTTTGTTTACATAATCAATGAAGGGCCTCAATACGTTCTCAAACACATGCTGTCTAGACCTTAATATATTAGATGTCTTCTGCAATGGGAGGCCTGACCGCATCCGTCTCAACCAATGAGTGACGCTTGGTCTGACTGTGAGCAATACAGGTTTTGGCGTAGAGCAAGTTGAGGTCTATAAATGTTTGCTCATGTTATAATATATAAACCCAATAGAAAAAACTTTGGATCTAGTCAAATCTGTTTTGAAACAATCTTCTCTATTGTACCTCGTACCTCTTTGTTGTATCGGTATAAATCAACCGGGGTTACATCATGGAGCATCATCTCCAACAGGTAGCCATAAATAGATGTAGAAACGCTGATTAACATCCGTTTGCATTTGGATATTTGTGCCGGCTCCACCACCCTTTATTCCTGTCTATGAGAAGGACAGCTAAGCAGAAGGGCAATGTCACATTGTGTTGCATCATCAAGAGAAGCTGTCATTATCACGTGCGACCATTACTCATGACTGTGGCTATTTATTGCGACCACACCACTCAATCATCATGGTGTAATCTCTACACCTGAACACCACACAGGATTTGTTACAATTCGGTAAGATACAGGATTTAATAAGGTTAGACTGAATCAAAGCTACTTTTTATACAGTTGTGCAAGGATGACGTTTTTTCGCAGGCCTAACCAGAAGTTAACTTTGCAAGGGACAAAAAAGCAACGGGATTTTTCAAACTAGTATTGCAGAACACAAGATGATTGGCAAACAAATGTTTATGATGATGCACTCCTTTGTGCAGCAGTCAATACTAAAAGTATATATTTATATATTTTTAAGTTTAGTCACATGAAAATGAACATTGCCCTCAGTGATTGTAATATTAATGTCTCTTCTCTTGTTTCTTGTCCCCCTTTTCGGACATTTGAGTACTAATGTTTTGTTCTGAGATCAGCATTTATTGAGGTAAGTATTGATAGCTACCTACTTACCTTTAGACACTTTTAACACATAGGATGTCAAAGTAACAAAGACAAGGATCCCTGTGAAACTAACTCGGGGAACTGGTAATGTTGGGATGTAGAACTCTTGTTGTTGATGCACACAACACAAAGATCATACAAGTGCCACACATTTAAAGCAGCTTGGACAGGATGTGTTCAGCTGGTGATCACAAAACAAAGCTTCATTGCAGGGATGTGTTTCCTCACCACCCACCATGTGCCATGTGATCCATAAATCAATCCCCGGCTCGCGCTGAGCTGTAGGAACTATAAAAAAACCGACTGCCTCAGAACCGTCCTCCATTCAAAGTAGAAATCCCAATATACCGTTATAGATACATTGCCGGATAAAAAGTTAACAATCCCTAACCAGTTCTATCACCAAAAGAAAAAGGTTGCTTGGTCTAATTACCAAAATCTTGTCGTTTCTTGTTTGACTGTTATTACACCTGAAGGATTGTCCCTCACTATGTAAAGTATGCCTCTGTTACGAAACATCCCTTCTGTTATTGTATTAAATTCATGAACATTGTATAAGATGCACATCAGAAAAAAAAGAGGACAATAGGCGCTTTCACACCGGAGTACTTTTCCCCGTACTTTTCCCTTTTAGTTCCGATAGTTCCTGGGATTTTGCGTTCACACCAAAAAGAGAACTTAGTTCATGAGAACTTTTCCCCCCTTTTTAGTCCCTGCTAGAGAGGTGGTACTTTCCTGGGGAGAAAAAAGTTCCAATTTCTGATTGGCTGGGCGAATTGCAAACGACACCCGTAAAACTCGGAAAGGTTTTTGTGAAGCCGCCATTTTATTTGCTTGCATTAGCATTATTAGCATTAGCCCAGCGCACCAACGGAGAGAGACTAACTTATGGCAACACAAAAAAAATATGGGAGCGGTGAAGTGATGAGGAGATGTCGGCGCTTCTGGCGATTTACTCCCCAACTCCGGGGACTTCCGGCCGGGGACTTCGGGTGGCAGTATACGCCGTGAAGTTGTTTGCGGCCTGCCAGTAAACCCAAAGCAGAAGAAGTGACGTCGGCGGCTCCCTCAGAGACTTATTCCGGTGTGAACACAATTTACTAGATAGTTCCAGGAAATAAAAGTTCCGGGAACTATTCCTGGGAAAAGTACTTGGTGTGAAAGCGCCTATTGTATACCGTTCCCTTATTGCAAAATGTCTACTACTCCCTGTAACTGAAAGTATATTTCATTGCAACTGGTGAAATGTCCTCAACTGTCTTCTAAATAGAAAACGAACAATCCCAAAGTGAGCTTTTGAAAACATGGTGGCAGCCCTCTTTCTAAAATAGGCACAGCACAGTGGGCTGAGTAACCCAAAGACACCACATGATGTTGTTTTGGGATCACAAGTCGGATGGTTGGACAGAAGAGATGAGCTCTCCCTCTCAGCAGTGCTGTAGAGATATACGTTGTAACAAGATGTCAGCGGTTAAACCCAGTACTCGGTTCCTTTAGCTTGTGTAGAGAGTTTATTTTAGGAAGCTTTGCAATTGCTTTAGATTTGATTTGATTTGATTGTTCAAAAGTGACTTAATGAATAAGCAGGATATGTGCAGAGCTGTAGAGAGATCTGAAGTATTAGTTACTACATTTCTCTCGTTGTATATGAAATTGAACGGGGATTGTTGGCCTAGTCTACATCTCCCGCTTTGATGGATGAGGAGATAGAAAACAACGCTCTCTTGAAAATGTATGCACAGTTTAAGCTGACAAACACATCTTCCATGATATCTAATGAAAAGCTACTGCGGTTTTATATGATCAAAGCGTGTTTTACACCTCTTTGAGATGAATACTGGGGGTTTAATAAGGAGTGAGCTATTCTTGTATAATTCAATAGGTCAGCATGGCAGCCCCATCATGTTGTTGACTCTTCGACAGCAGGTAAACACAGCTGCATGTAACAGATGAGTGTGATGGATTAAGGTGTGCCAGGTATAGTGAGCCCTGTAATAAGTATACACTCCTGTTATCTATTTCAGGAGCAGCAACTGTGTCTGCTCAACTTTGACACGTATGTGGAAAGACTTCCTTTGGCAGCAGAGTGGTGCCAAAGGGGAAGCTGACTCACCAAATGTTATTTACTCACAAATAGAGGTATTGTTAAAGCTATATTTTTGTAGAAAAATGCAGCGATAATGTGGTTTTGTCGGTTAACCTGGAAGTTAGCATCGCTATAGGGTCCCTCCACAAACAGCAATGGGGATATTCCCATTGGATTTTAGAATATTGCAGAAATACCAAAGACATGTTTTGTTCAGCAGGATAATCTCCATCTATTAACACAACTTTGAGGATTTTGTTTTCAAGCAAATGCAAAAATTAGGAGTAGCTAACGTTAGGCTATAAACAAACACCATCACAGTGGCATCACCACCGCTAAGCTAAAGGTGGCTAACGTTGCCGAATGATGTTTAGTGGTTTCATTTAGACACTTGTTTGCAACCGCTGTTTTTATCACGAATAGAAGTTCGTACATTCACAAGTGGGATATTTACAGATGTATGTTATGTCGGAGAACACAACATGTAAATCTCTTGAGCTTGTGTTAACCACAGATCCAATTTCAGACACATAACCACAAACACGCTAAAAGCAGACATTGAATTCAAGACGTGGGAAAAAGTAAAAATAATAACACATTTACAGGTATTAGGACTCATTCCTGCAGTACTATTTAGCAGTCTTTATAGGCCTGCAGAAGAAGCAGTGCACATATGGGAAAGTGACTGTTCTAAGTCTTTAGTATGATGCCACTTGTTGTGTTGATGGTGGTGCAGTGTGCTGTGACGGTGCAGCAGGGCAGATATGGACGCCTCCATCACACAGGATGTTCGGGTGCAGCAGAGAACCGAGACCTTAGTGTGTGCGCCGCAGTGTGTGTGAACTCGTGGTCAGCTGTTGTGCACTACATCTTGTTTTACTTCTGCAACACCGCCTTACAGACAACACCTCTATACTTTTAGTGGAGGGAGTAACAAGCGCTATTGGCCTTTTTAATCTCTTGAAGGTACACAGAGATATAGGGATACAACTAATAGCTTTCTATGTTAGAGAATTATTTTAAGAGAAATGCAGGATTTTTAGATATGTTACATTATTAAGGAAAGTCCTTCCATTCCTGGTAAGTCACTGCAGTGCTGGGAATCACTTGGGATACCTTGGTGTGTGTGAAACATGCAGTGACTGTATCAACACTGTGTAGTGGATAAAGTTCATGTCACAGACGCGTGTTAAATACTGCTCTGATGTGCTGAACCTCCACACTGTTTGCTAACGGCACACTTTGGCACACCATTGACTCATGTCCTTCTCCTTCCACTGCTGCCAGACTGTGATGGTGATATTATGTTATTGTGATTAGATGGCACTCATGACTTTGGGAAGGTGGTGTACTGACCATTTAACCAAAGCCACGATACAACCTTACCTTTCAAATGCTATTCTGAGAAGTCTTCATCCTCCTCCCTCACTGAAGATAGCACCAGGTGGCAGCTTGGATTTAGAGTAATGTGGTTTAACTGTGAAAAAAGTGCATCAAAATGAAAGTTTTTACATAATTCTTTTGCCATATTTTGGAGTAACAGGACAGTGGTGAAATGAGGTGAGAGGAGGATTAAAATAAAGCGGATGAAATACAGATGAGGAGACAAACGCCTATGTGGACAGTGGATTTAAAAAGTGACGTTTACCTGCGATAGCTGTGGCAGTGTGTGCTCAAGAGTAATGGATCCCCTCAACTCTTCCTGTAGAGGACCTGGGAGTCAAATAGTTGTAACATTGACTTTCATGGCAACAGTGTGAATTCAATATATCTAATATTCTTCTTGGCCTAACCTAATTTCAGGTTAGTAGGCGGAGGGGAGGAGTGTGTGGAAGAGAAACTCACTCAAGGGAACACAGGGATTTTAGGCTTTGCAGACCATTGACACCTATATAATACACTATAGGGAAGGGAAAACCAAAAAAGTATTTTAGGGCCTCTTCAAATATTTTCATTGTTAACAAATTTGATGATTATATTCCCACATTTTACTAAAGCCAGTGAGAATATCAACATATTACTTGGTCTGTTGGGGCAACACATGTTCTCTAATATTCTGAAACTGCACTGTACTGTAAGCTTCAGGCACTGTGGCATAGTACAGACTTTTTGGCAGAGGATCTACTTTACCACACGCTGTACTTATCAGCCCAGTCGAATAGATGTGCTAGACATTTTTCCGCTCTGCCATATTAAGATAAGAAGGCATTGTAGTATTCCTCTGGTTGTAAACGGACAGTTCCCCCAACACACGGCTGGACTGACGGACATGAGATAGAGTATCTGCCTGCTGACAGGACAGGATGACCGTTGCCTGCTGTCACTTCACTCTGGAAGTCTGTGAACTGACAGGAAGTGAAGTCCGCTAACTAAGCTCTCCAAGCACTGATGATGCAGCCGCTAGCAGACTGTGTTTGATGCTTAATCTACATTTAGACGTTTGTTACTGAACACATCTTGACTTGTCATTTAGCAAAAACAGCATGTGCACTTACTTATAATGATGGCTCAGTTTCATTTAAAGGACTTTTTTTAATTTATTTTTTTAAATGTAGGTCTTCTTTCTGCTCATGCATTGTAAGGTTAATGCTGAAATTGGGTCAATAATAACACACATTGCAGTCAGACGAAACAAAGGACCGCTGGTGCTGGAGAACTGAAATTGAATGCACCCAATGTTCAGGTTTTTAGTTACACCTGCCTGTGTTTGCCCCGATAAATATTACAATTCTTCTCTTTTGGTCAAATTAAGAAAGGTATCCCTCCCAGTGTGGTTTTGACGTGTGTTGAAATGTCATCCAAACTAGAGAAATCTTCAGAATCAGAAATCCTTTTATTGTCCCACAGTAAATGTACATTGTTACAACAATAGGTTGGCAGTATATATATATATATATATATATATAGAGACAAAAGTAAAACACTATTAAGTAAAAAGGCAGGCATGCACATAATAATACAAATACAAATGTAATAATGTGCATTCAAGGTAGAAAAAGACAAGTAGCAGTGCTATAAAAAAATAAGTGCAACAGCCAGATAACAGTAGTAAAAGTATATATTGCATAGAGTTGTTTTAGCTATTTTTGTTTAAGCACAACACAATATGTAGAAGACAGAAATAATAATCATAAAAGAGTTCAGTATTATTGCACAACAGTGGTGTCAGTCTGTGTTGCTGTGTGTGGTGGTCTACCATCTTTATGAACACTGTTACTGTGTGTATGTGTGTGTGTGTGTAGACATCCAGGTCGTGACCCCATGTGACCCATATACACACACGCTGTTAGCGGAAGTTGAAAGCCTCCCACGGGTGATAATATCGGCTGGCATGTTGCTGTCAGATTCTCACGAAGTCAGACATATTCTCACCAGCCTCAGAAGTGCTTTGTGGGTTGACCTTTAGTTTACAGTTTGTATTAAAGTCCTGTTCACCTCAGACATACTGAAACACAAAAAGCTAAACAGTATTTTTAAGCTAAAATAACTTAAGAACCAGCTAGTTGCTCAGTTTTTTTAATTCTTCACTAATCAAGAGGTTCAGTTATACCCTCCCCACGCACCAAGGTTTGAAGAGTGAAGTGAATGGACTCGGGTCTACATCAGGCTTTTCTTAACCTGCTAAGCCCGAGAGGACCCTAATCCGGGTCCTGCGGGTAGTTTTTTCACGAAACTGTGTCTCAGGGCTTCTTAATATTTAAAAACCTATTAATATGTCATACTCACTTAACGGTTAGAAACTCAGCTAACTGAAGATATGAACCATTTTTACCGAAACAAAGCACAAGTCTCACAAGAAGCTATAAGAACATATATGAGACCATGCAACTGTCCTGAGGCACATGTAGAAACAGATACATGGCTTTTTGGAGAATTAGAAAGTCCAATGCATGCTGGGAAAAATCAGGCAACACTGTTTTTAATCAGCACGTACTTTGCATACGTTTTTTAAAATGGTTGGTCAAGCAAAATGTCATTTTTCCAACAGCCAGTTATAATACCTGTTTCAGGTCTGAGTAGGAAAATTACATTTAATATCAAATAGGAAAATCTTGTCGTTTCCATGTCCCATGCAGAGAGGCCTTCTGGTATGCAATCTACTGCACATACATTTTTCAAAATTGTGAATAAAGTTTGCATTCAATTTCATAGACCCAAACATGATGCATCAACGTTGGCATGCTATTAAGCCACATAAATTGGCCTACAGTATGTCCAGCTACCTGACATCTTTTCTGTACTCCAAGCACTGTTTCCACCAGACCAGGGCTGAGAGGGCGTCCACCCTCATATTCAGCTCGGGACGCCCTGAATTTTGACTTGAGCCGTCCCTTATAGATACTGTCTTTTTACGTTAGTGAGCCGGATCATTTGGCTCGGCTCTCTTAAAGCGCCGGCTGTTTCGGCTCCCAAACGGCTCTTCATGTTACCACAGTTTACCACGGAGCCTCAGTTTCGCCGCTGCGAGGCTCTGGTGCTCGCAGCTCACGCGCGTGCTCCACTAGCACCGCTCATCGCGTCCAAATCGCGCACGTTCCGTGTTGTCCTGTAGCTTGCACCGCCGATGTCGGGGAAATTATCTTCAATACTCCAAAAAGAATCCCACCAGACTCCTTTGCCCCTCCAACAGAGGGATGTCCTTGTCCTTTTTCCTTTTCGTTATTTCAAGCGATGAAAACTCTCGATCTTCTCTCGAATTATTAATATTTTTGGACGCCCTCGGCTCGAATTCAGGGCGTCCCGAGCTGAATAAGGGCGTCAAATGACGGCAAGACGCCCCCCTGGCGGAAACGCTGGGTCCAAGCTCATCAGTTATTCTTCAGCTACAACGACGTGTGCCAAAATGTGTTTGAAAACCTAAATTAATATGAGTGCATGATCAAAATTCTCAAGGGGCCAGATTTGGGTCCCTTGAGTTTAACATGTGTTCTGAATACACTACAGCATTTTCTATTGGAAAAAAAGGAAATCCCTATGTGGGTTAGGGTTAGCGTTAGGGGTGGTTGTTTTACATTGTACATGCTTATTCATAGTGATGTGCACAAATAAACACATCTTTCATACAAGTCTTTTCAGTGTCCGTTGTGTACTGGGTAATCATGTTGAACATCTGAGTGGTCATGAATCTGAGACTTTTCCCACTGGCCGCCCTCTCTCTGTACGGCTAAACCAGCTGATGATGCTCAAGTCTCAGGACGAGTCGTAGCACGCTGTTACTCTGACAAACTGAGAGCGTAATGTTCATCATCCCCAGAGTTTTGTCTTTTTTTTCGTTGCGGTGCAGACACACACTCACTCAATCCTGGGCTGTTAAATCCTACTTAGATTAGAGGAATTATAACAAAGTGTACACAGTTGCAAAAGTCTTTTATTTATTGAAAGAACAAAACTTTATAAAAAACCACCAAAGCGTTTAAAGCCAGTAATATTTTTGAAACAAATACAAGCACATCGGCTGCCAAACAACTAACCAGTGAAGTAATATCTTTATTTATTGTATAATTATACGTGATGACAGGTTATGCATTTAAGAGATGTTTCATGGGGCAGTCGAATGTGTACGGTGTGTACTATAAAAGCCCTGAGACACATTACATTACACTTGTTAGACGCTTTTATCCAAAGCGACTTACATACTCAATACTGTGGGCAATCCCCACAGGAGCCATTTGGGGTGAAGGGTCTTCAGGGACACAACGACATGCTGACTGCAGTGGGGTTTGAACCTTTGCCCCCCTGATCCGAACACCAACACACTATTCCACTGCGCCACACGCCTCCCACACAGATATCACAGAACAAGGCGAGATACTGTGAAAAGAGTCACTACTTATTTACACACATTGAAGCATTGAGTGGTGCTTTTCATTGAAACTCTGCCTCACTGAAGTTCTCCAGGGTTTTCCCAGCCGTACTGATGGTGATTGGCTGCTGTGGACTTCAGTGGACTCTTCCTCATTTCTTAGTAATTGCTGTTGTGACTCAGCACTTCTTCTTTCAGTCGGGGTGGAGTGGGGAGCATTTGCAGAACAAGACTTCAGACTTTCTCTCAGTCCTTGGCTTGGTACTAATGACCTAATACTAAGCAAACTGGAAGTGGCAAACGGTGAAATATGTCTATTTTTAAAAGTAATTATACTGAAATGCAACCAATGTGACATACAGACCTGAATAAGCTTTATATGAGTCACCTCTTATCTTCCCTTAAGCCAAACAAAGTGTCCTTACATTCACCGCAGACAGGATACATTGCTCCCAGCTGAATCATAGCTGCAGTATACAGATAGTTGAAATGCCCTTTTATGGCATCGAAAGGCGTTTTTGCAACAGGAAATGACCTCGGTTCATGTGAGTAAGATCTCACAAGAACCATGTCTCAGCAGAGTGTGTGTGTGTGTGTGTGTGTGTGTGTGTGTGTGTGTGTGTGTGTGTGTGTTGTGTGTGTGTGTGTGTGTGTGTGTGTGTGTGTGTGTGTGTGTGTGTGTGTGTGTGGTGTGTGTGTGTGTGTGTGTGTGTGTGTGTGTGTGTGTGTGTGTGTGTGTGTGTGTGTGTGTGTGTGTGTGTGTGTGTGTGGTGTGTGTGTGTGTGTGTGTGTGTGTGTGTGTGTGTGTGTGTGTGTGTGTGTGTGTGTGTGTGGTGTGTGTGTGTGTGTGTGTGTGTGTGTGTGTGTGTGTGTGTGTGTGTGTGTGTGTGTGTGTGTGTGTGTGTGTGTGTGTGTGTGTGTGGGGGGATGAAGCCCCTGACAGTTAGAGTAACTGCACAGAATGAACTCGGAGCCCTGCTGTGTATCGGCATGTTACAGCCAGGGGCCTGAAGTGTGTTCAGACACGTTGGTGGACCATTAAAATATTTGCAAGAGCTGACATAGCTTGACTTGTATCAGAGCTTCTGAATTGTAATACTTTTGGGCAATTTTTGAGGAGACATTTAATGTTTTCTTGAACTTTATTGGAATTTCTGAACATATATATAATAATATATCATTATCCCAGTGATAAGGCATGGAGGCGACTGTGGCTCAGGGGGGTAATGGCGCATTTCCACTACACGGTCGGCCTCGGCCACACTCGGTACGGCTCGGTACGGCTTGGCCGCGTTGGGCCTTAACAGGGCCGACTCACTTCATGCTGCGCTTCCATTACAGTTTAGGAACTGGGGTAGTTACTATAGTAACGCAGTGTAGGCGGAGCCGTGACGTCATCTTCAATGAGAAATCCAGAAACACAACACAGCCGTTAGCTGTGAGCACTCAGAGCTCACAGCTCCTTATATATGTTCAGAAACTAGACAAAAGTTAAACAAGTACACACCACAGACTGCCTGTGTCATGGTGAATACAGTCGCTGCTTTATTTATGTCTGTATAGGCCGTTGTTGTGAGTGTGGACGGTCGGGGCATATACTGCGTTAGCTTAGCCAATCTCCATCTAGAAAAACACGAATTTTAAAAGGTGTTTCGCCTGCCGTCTGTCTGCAGACTTGACAAAGCATTAATTCATGGTTTTTACTAACCGGTATCAGTATGTTGTTACTTCGGCATCATTTTGAAACGTGTATTACAATTAAATCACGGTCAAATATGTCCATCTTGTTGTAGTTCTAGCCCTCTTGCCAGCGCTCCTCTCTCTAGTTTAGCATACTCAGCCCGACTCAGCCCTGTTTGTTGGCCCCGATAGAACCACAATTTTCTAGGGCCAGAAAAGAGGGGAAAAAGTGGCCCCGCGCCGTGCCGCGCCGGAACGAGGCCTAGTGGAAGCACAACCAAAAAAGGGGACGGCACGACACGGCACGCTTAAAGCGAGCTACGCGCTGCAATGGAAATGCGCCATTAGTGAGCGTCCACCAATCTAGGGGGGGTGATTCAATCCCCAGGTTGAGAAAGATACCAAAAAAATCTCATGCAAAAAAGTCATGTGCTACTCAACCGATCACATGACTGTAAGTAAGTCACTTTAGTTCAGGGGTCTCAAACTAATTTCAGTTCAGGGGCCACATACAGCTGATGTCAATGGGGTCGTATAAGTAAAATCATATCATAATAACCTTTTAGATAACCACAACTTGTTTTAGTGCAAATAAGTACATTCTGAAAATCAAATGAACTATCTTTTTACAAATACAAGTATTTTACATTCATGTGTGTAGTAATCCTATCACACCACCATAACAACTAAAGTGGGAACTAGTAAGGAAGAAGTTATCCCTCTGCCGTGTAAATGTATATTAATTAAACTTACAAAAATACATAAAAGTTGTGAAATGTGCAGTTATTTAATCTTCTCTGTAATTCGTACACTTTGGAGGCTCCCCTGCTTTAGATAAATATGCCTGCTAAATGAAATGTAGTTAATGATGGCAAGACTCTGGAGGGTCTGATTTTTGTGTTATGATTGGTCAGAGAGCATGTGTCATACTGTATGTCAGTAAATGATTGTAACTTGGTCTGTTTCCCTTTCTTTAGCCAGAGGAAAAGAGAAAGCCAGAGCTCAGCATCTGACGGGCAGGAGGGCTGTCACTGAACACCGCTTTACATCAGGTAACACTGCTTTCTACTTTAAATACTCGAAATTGGGTATTAATACTTTCAAAGTGAGCAGCATACAAGCAGCTGTATCCACATTGAAAGTAGGTTTCAATGTGAGTTAGGGCTGTGCAATATTTACATTTTGAATCAATAATATGAAACTAGACCATGTCGTTCCTCTTGCTTATCGTAACATCATAAGTGTGGTCTTTTCCTTGTTTTGAGAGGCTGCATTACAGTGTGGGGATTTCATTTTCTGAAATGACTCATCAAAACCACATTACAGATGACATGTTCTACATATTCTCTCTATGAAAATATATTGGAAAGAACCAGCGGTCAACCAAACAATATTGTCGCAATATCAGTATCGAAGTTATTTGGTCCAGAATATTGTGATATATGATTTTCTCCATATTACTATATATATATGTCACATATACATATCTTGTGTCAAAAACTCTTCAGTGTAAATGCATTGACTATCTACAACAAAAATGTCAAATGTCACTTATTGAAGTATAATAACAAACCTAAGAGCAAGTTCCCCTTCATGGATCTTGTGTCAATCTTTAGGAACGGACAGATAAAAAGGCATTTTGTCTCTTGGTGTATGAAACTACATTACCCAGCATTCACTTTGATAGCTGTGTTATCCTGAGATCTGATCCCCTCCCTGCTACATCCGCCTGTCATCAAGCAGGGAGCAGAACAAGGAGGAGGAACTGATAGTGAGACAGTGTTGGCAGGATGTGGGGGGGGGGAGAGGGGGGTCTGTGTTGTGACATCCAATCCCTGAGAGCCGTGAGGCCGACACATGCTGCTGTTTCCTCACTGCACGCTGTCACTCTGCAGCCAACGGGTCATTTCCCATCCCATATCATATATATGAAATTACCAGGAGGTGGAAGAAGTACTCAGATATTGTACTTGAGTAAAAGTAGAAGTACTCAGATATTGTACTTGAGTAAAAGTAGAAGTACTCAGATCTTGTACTTGAGTAAAAGTAGAAGTACTCAGATATTGTACTTGGGTAAAAGTAGAAGTACTCAGATCTTGTACTTGGGTAGAAGTACTCAGATATTGTACTTGGGTAAAAGTAGAAGTACTCGGATATTGTACTTGAGTAAAAGTAGAAGTACTCAGATATTGTAGGAATACTCTGTTACAGTAAAAGTCCTGCATTCAAAATGTTACTCAAGTAAAAGTAGAAAAGTATTTGTCAAATCAAAGTCAACTTTATTGTGAATATTTCAGTTTGTGTGTACAGACAGAGGGATCGAAATACCGTTTCCCACAATCCCGAATACAAAAACAAATATATATAAAAATATACATATATATATATATATATATATATATATACACATACAAAAAATATACATATTTTTATCAAAAGACACATTTTATACATATGCACACATTAAGACCTAAATAAAAGCAATCAATATATATAAAATAATCATTAATAAATAATAATAATTCATTAGCGTCAAAATATAGTGAAAGTAGCGACAGTAAAAGTAGTCATTGTGCAGATTGGTCCATTTCAGAATAATATATATGATATGTTTTCTAATGATTGATCATGAAAGTGTTCTCAAAGCTGGTAAAGGTGCAGCTAGTTTGAATGACTTTGTATACTGCAGGGTAGCTTGTGAATTTACTCCAGGTGGAACTAAAGTCTGATTTAACACTTGATTATATTTCACATCATTCATCCAGATCTGTAAAGTAACTAAAGGCGTTAAATACATGTAGTGGAGTAAAAGTACACCATTTACCTCTGAACTGTAGTGGAGTAGAAGAACTAAGTAGCATACAATTAAAATACTCAAGTAAAGTATCTAAAAATGTTACTTAAGTACAGTACTTGAGTAAATGTACTTACTTCCCACCTCTGGAAAGAACTATTTGTTAGTCATGCATTTAAAGTTTAACTTGTGTAAGAACAGGAAATCTTCTCTATTGAGAAGCAGCCATAGTTACAGTATTTCTATGACAGATACAACAACATGTTTTTGACAGTAATTAGAATATCTGCTGTAAACATGCCGTGTTTCCTGTCTGGGTTTCTCTGAGGCTTCTGGTTTCTTGTGTTTGTGTAAAAATAACTTGAGTTCCTCATTTTAATGTCCGCTTCTCTTTCTCGTCGTCCCTTTTGTGCTCGGCTTGGCCATCACTCACTTAAATAAAGTCAACTTGGGGGTTTATGCTGGTTTTGACCCCACCTGGGACACCTGCTACCTGTGCCCTTATGTTTGTTACCCCACCATATCTCCAAAACCCTATAAACCCGGGTTGAACCAGTTGCCATCAGAGCCCTATTTGAAGTCCCATTCCCAAAATATAAAACAGAGCTGATAGCGTCTATGACTCTCTGTCACCAGACGCTGCATACATACTTCCTGCTCCCCCCTTTCATTACTCATGGATGATAAAGAAATAGGTGTACTGTAATGTGAGGGGTTCATCTGATAAATATAGACATGTGGTCTTTTTTATTTATGCTGGGGAATTACAATCCCAGTGACACACCTTCATGTCAGATTTTAAAATAGGGTTGGGGGGTAGGGCTGCACGATTTGGGGAAATAATCTAATTGAGATTTTTCTGACAGATATTGTGATTCGATTTGTTATTTTTTATATAAAATATTTGTTTTTAAGCGACCCAACGGAGGTTTATTGTAAAATACGGCCATATCTCCGGCTAGGAAGGTCGTATCAACGTGCTCCCGTCTCTAGCACCCCCGCAGCCCGAGCTACGAGTGAAAGAACTAAACTTACAGGAAACTTCCGTTGGGTTGCTTTAAAGTCAAGCTTCAGTTTCAGATTCACCCTGTAATATAACATGTGATGGAGCATTACTAACCTGACTCAGATGCTTTGTTTCACCAAAGCATCTAGGAAAGCTCCATTGGAAGCCATTTGGAAAGGGCAGGCACTTTCAAAAATACTTGGCAGGTGATTTGATCAATCTGTCTATCACCTTCTATCATGGGCCACTTCTGATTGGTTAACAATGGCTGGTACATGTGGAGCACAGCACTTCTGATTGGTGTAGATGACTGACACACAAGAAGAATAAATCGATGAATCGTTCAGCCCTATTGGGGGGGGGGGGGTTTCTGGTTTGATGCGCTGAATTTTTTGATGTTGCAATTTGAGTGGTGGCCTAGCTGTTGTGTATCTATTTTAAATGTATTTTCTCTGTTTTGTTATTATTATTGTTTTTCATAAAATATGTTCATGCTACTGTTAATTAGATTAAATTACATTCGATATACTCATTGATCCCACATTAAGAAATTGTTTTGTTACAGCAGCTGAACTAGAAACCTCACTGAATCAAACAAATAGAAGTGATTTAACGTAAATTAAATCACATAAAACAAGTTGTAAAAACGTGTGTGTGTGTGTGTGTGTGTGTGTGTGTGTGTGTGTGTGTGTGTGTGTGTGTGTGTGTGTGTGTGTGTGTGTGTGTGTGTGTGTGTGTGTGTGTGTGTGTGTGTGTGTGTGTGTGTGTGTGTGTGTGTGTGTGTGTGTGTGTGTGTGTGTTGTGTGTGGTGTGTGTGTGTGTGTGTGTGTGTGTGTGTGTGTGTGTGTGTGTGTGTGTGTGTGTGTGTGTGTGTGTGTGTGTGTGTGTGTGTGTGTGTGTGTGTGTGTGTGTGTGTGTGTGTGTGTGTGTGTGTGTGTGTGTGTGTGTGTGTGTGTGTGTGTGTGTGTGTGTGTGTGTGTGTGTGTGTGTGTGTGTGTGTGTGTGTGTGTGTGTGTGTGTGTGTGTGTGTGTGTGTGTGTGTGTGTGTGTGGTTTAAGGTAGCTTTGGTCACCCTTAAATATGCAGTCAGCTCTGAATATAGCCCGGTTATCTGCAGTTAAATGAATGTGGGACGCTGTTCCAGAATCTGTGTGAGAGGATACTGTGAGGTTAGCTTCTCGCATCACAGTGAGGAAGAAATGTGGCTGAATCATATTTACAAATCCAAGCAGACACGCATAGCTAATGTGCGTATATATGTTTTTATATTTTTGTGACCATGTGTATGTTTTGTATTTAATCAGAATGAGAAACAGGTCTATTTCCAAGGTTTACACATACAAGGAATTGGCCTTGGTGTATTTAGTGCATACATAAACATTAATAAAAAAAATGTAACTATTATCTAGACAAACGATAAATCGAACTATTTTAACATTAACATATAGAGAAATATTATAGAAAATGTATAGAAAACTACATACAGTATGATATGACAACTCAGAATAATAACATCAAATATGTGCAGTATTGTTACGAAAAGTGGAAAGCTGTTCAGATATTAAAAGAGATAGCTTCGAATACAAATGTGTAAAAATATTCTGATGGTTGCGCAGTACTGACAGTACCTAAATAAAATTCCGAAGTGATTTAAAAACAGACAGTGTGTGTTGACCTTCTCCATGTTTGTCCTCCTGCAGGTGTGAGTTGGGTGGAGGTGCAGAGCAGCAATCATGGTGGCCCTGTCCCTAAAGATCGGTGTGGGGAACGTGGTGAAGACCATGCAGTTTGAGCCCTCCACCATGGTGTACGACGCCTGCCGCATCATCAGGGAGAGAGTTCCTGAGGCGCAGCTCGGCCAGCGTGAGTTCTTCACATTTGTTCACATTACACAAACACAACCGAACATTAGACATATGGCAGATTACAAAATAATGCAAACAAATTTAATAAAAAGTGTGCAGTTACTAGAAATAAGTTTAAAGTACAAATTAATTAACAAATTCAACAAAAATACAATAAAAGCATATCCACAAACAGAGCAGAGTACAGCTTACAATTCTCCAAATAGATTAACCATATTCAACATTTCCTCACAGTAGTTTAGTCCTTTCACTTTAAGCTTCCATAGCTTCTGCAATGTCCCCAACAGTTGAGTTCTTCACATTTAAAACATTTCAATGTGCCAGTAAACTTCATTATTGCTGCTTGTCGGATGGTCGAAAAGCTTCAGAAACCTGCTCCTTAACACACCAAACTGTTCATGTGTGCACCCCTGGGGTCTCTCTGATGGAACTGTTTGAAAAATGTGCATCAATATCTCAATTTTTAAACAAATTGTCTATAGAGTGGTGCAGGAATGAGTGCTAAAACTCGTAAATGACTTAGCATTCTAGTTATTTCAGTTTGCTTATCTTAAAGTCAACAAGATTTGAATTGCGTTTTTGTTAGATGCCTGAAATAGGATCTGTGGTTCACAGGAGATTTTTACGTTTTATTGTATAAAATAATACGCCAGTAAATACCCCATTTGTACGTAGTGTCTCTACTGTGACATGTGACATACTGCCTGTGCTGCAGCATTTGGGATGTTAGCCTTTGCAGACCATTGACATGCACACAAACCTTTACAACACACTACAGGAAAGGGAAAACCCCAAAAGCAAAGTAGGGCCTCTTTACCAGTTTCTATGCAACATAGTTTGCAGAAATGTTAAAAAAGACATTGTTTGTGGTGTCATGGAGCCCTTGCGACTTTAACTTCAGGGTCCGCCTACAAAAAAAAACATCATCCCTGCACCACTCTTATCTGAGCTGCCCTTTCACCCCACCTTCCAGTGTGGCAAATTTAAACACTTGAGCTTTGTGACAACGCCGGACAACACTTTGTAAGACCTAGTTTCTTTCACGCAAAACCCAACCCTCATCCAAGCCGCCTTGTTGCTTGTTTTGCAGATTGTTGTATTGGATTAAGGAGGTTTGCTCTCCTTGAGGTTTCTTTGTACTAAGGCTGTACCTGTTAGTCTGATTGCTTTTGTTAAGAACTGCTCATTGAAACAACTCAATACTGAACTTCCTGGTCCTCAGCAATGCACCTAGTGTGAAGTCCATCAGATGAACGGCTGCTGAAAACTTGAAGGACATAAATAAATACAGACAGACTTCTCTTGTTTCTTGAGATGTATGTAACCCTTTCTACAAAAGAAGAACTACTTGCTTTTCCTAGGTCTCAGGTTATTGTCAATAAGCACTCTTATAGTAGTCTGGAGCTTCTCTTCATATATAAATATTGTACAGTAAATGGACTTTATCTGTCAACTTTAACAAATTCTCTATTGTCCGGAAAGTGTCAAAGATACTAAAATGCAATGCAACATGGTTTGAGTAAGTTTAAATGGAGAAGGAGTACACAGCAGCTGTAGGTGCATGCAGGGGAATGCAGGAGGGATTGTCTAGAGGCAGATGAATTGTGGCCTTGCTACCTTTTGTCTCCATGATTACAGGCTCTGCAAAAGAGCTGCAGTAAAAAATGCCGCTGTAAGCTGAGAATAGCTCTCCTTCAACAGATATATCAGCTGGCGTGCGTGCAGAGTTATGTCTTTATTACATGAGCTATTTCAGAAGCAGCTCTTTGGGTCACATGATCAAGCCATTTTACCTTAAAGGTCCCATGTCACTTCCATTTCCACTGATCATAATTCCATTGTTGAGGTATACTAAAATAAATGTATATTGTGCAATTTTACAAACTCACATTGGTTTCTCATACAGCATCTCTGTATAGTATGTGTATTCACTCTCTGTCCTAAACGGCTTGTTGGAGCTCCTGCCCCCCCCCTCCCTGTGAGCCTAGTGGCCGTCTGCGAGACAGCGAGACACAGCGAAACCCAGCCTGAAACACACACCCGCAGCCTGGCTGGGAGTTTGTGTGTGTGCCCAGGCTGAGTTCCGCGGTGTCTCGCTGTCTCGCCGTCTCGCCGACCCCACACCACACCAGTGAGCCAGCTCACAGTGTCCCGCTCCTTGCAGCAGCGAGCCTCGCAACGTCCCGCCGAGTGTGTGTGTGTGTGAGGAAGTCCGCGGATTGGTTCAAACGTAACGGCTCCGTGGATTGGTCAATTTGGACCAATCTGCGGAGCCGTTGCGTTACGTTACGTCACTATCCCCACGAAGTAAACAATGGAAAACGAGAAATGTCCAACGAGGCGTTCTGGGGCAGCATAGACAGGTCTTTTCTGTGTTAGAGTTTTACTCGCTACAGGGTGTACTTTGAGGGTTTGTGACTTTGCAGACCGTTTACATGCAGAAAAAGCTTCATAACACACAAGGGGACGGGTAATAACCAGAAAAGCATGACATGGGACCTTTAAGAAACACAAAGGGGTAAAGCTAGTATCTCTGACTTTGCCTCAAACAGCTTGTTCTACTCTCCAGCAGATGAAATGGTCCAGTTCTTACCAAGACAAGTGGTCACATTTTGAAGTGTAACCTGATATGTTATCCAGAGTCCCACTGACCTACTAAACATGGACAGAGAATCAAAATCAAGATAGGGGGGAATTAGGTTTCCTGACAGTTTCACCTCATTAGAATAACATAAATAAACGTTACTATAAACAAAAGTTGATGTAAAAATGTCAATCAAAGTCCTTGTGGCCACAGGGACACAGGCTCATGATGAAGACATGATGAAGCTCTTGTTAGTCCGTCAAATACTCCCTTGTTTCCATAAATGAACGACAAACTAATTCCAGATATTCCGTCTGACTCCTTGCTATCGCTCTTAGCTTGTCCATTTCATTGGCCACTGATTTACGTTGATTTAAGAGCTTATATCTCTGTATTTCCATACATCTGGACCTATCTCTCCTCCTTCTTCTCTTCGGTTTACCTTCCATCCTCTGTGTCTTTCTCCAGTTTTCATGGGGACAGCCGTTGTTCCTTCCACCGTGCTAGCCGGTTTTATCGTGATCAGCAATGTCTGATGTAAACAAGGCCATAAACAAAGACCTCTCTAGACTTTAGAGAGGGCACAGCGTAATAAGTTACTAATAGGAGTTACTAAAAGAAAGTAGAATTAAATAAGCATGAACATTTAAAAAATCTAGCAGGAGCAACTGCATCAGGCGGCGCATGTGTACTAGACAAGTGCACATATTTGAAAAGTGACATCCAACACAAGCACTTACAGTAAGACCATAATAGCTCAATAGTGGCTGAAAACCACCATGTGCATGTATGCCAAGAAACACAGCTCCAGTGACTCACTGAGTATTTCTGTTTCCTCCTGCAGCCAATGACTACGGGCTGTTTCTGTCCGATGAAGACCCAAAGAAAGGCATCTGGCTGGAGGCGGGCAAGGCCCTGGACTACTACATGTTGAGGAACGGGGTGAGTCATCTTCACGCTCTCTGCACACCGCTTAATGCTTCAAATCATTTCAGCACTCCCCAGCCACCCACACATGTGCTCAGTGTCTGTTCACCAGCTGATCCCAACACCTCTAGGATGTGTGGACTAAACACACAGGAATGCATTCAAGATCTCATCTCATGTACTGTTTGTCATTGAACCAGAAGCTCCAGACGTAACATATGATGTCTGCAGTAGTAGACTATGCACTATATTATCTGTTTTATCTGTTTTAATTGTTCTATTTCCTATATATATATTCATGTTGCACTGTTGGAGGAACCTGTGACTTAAGTTTTTCATTGCCATATCTACACTGTAGCTAATGTGCACCTGACAATAAAGCCTTGCATCTTGAATGTAGTAAAGCAGCTGTGGACCACAGATACTATAACTCACATTCATCTACTGATGTTCCTGCTTAAACAACACCAAATATTATAAACACATCCACTGGCTGGAGTGGGTTTAAACAAATTAGCGTTAATTAGGCTAGTATTTGTTAGCATTGCTTTTGCTGGTTGCTGTGCAGCCATTAAAAGAGGCCCCTTAGAACAGTGGTTCTCAAACTTTTTTCAATAATCTAGCCCCTTTGAAAAAGAAATTCAGCCAAGTACCCCCTGATAAGCGCAACAACTATTTGTTAGGGAAAAAATGCCTATATAAAGAGGTACAGTACAGCCTTGCACCATCAGTGTCTGATTTATTAAAACAACAACCTTGTAACTGAGAAACACTTAAATGCTACATTTCAAATGTTTACAATCCATCACTAAATTCATGGCAAACCAATTTTAACATCATGCAATAACACTAAGACGACATTAGTTGCATTGAACTGATCTTTTTAATAAGTTGTACTTACAATTTAGTGAGAAACATGGGCTTGTGCTTCACTGAGGATCTTTGTCATTCTGACCGGGAGGCAAACTGCAGTTATTACACTTTGCGTTTTTAAATATGTGTAACTCTGTTAATATAAAACCCACACTGCTCAAACTTCTTTACTTTTCCTAAAATTGGTATATTTATTTATTTATTTATTTTGCGGCGTGGGGAATGAAGAGAAAAAAATATATGAGCATTTTATGAGCATGGGATTTTGACCCCTCATATAAACATATGCATAATGCTGCGCTATACTTTGCGGCCACACGCCGTTGCCAAGCAACACTCATTGTTTAGGTGTCCTTTGATAAGCAGGCAGTCATATCATTAACTAGAACTAGCTAGATCTGATAGATTTGGATATAAACGCGAGTGAAGTATAACCGGACGCGAGAGAGATCAGAGATCAGATCAGCTGCTGCTGACGGAGAACACGCAGCTCTGCATGATCACAGCTCCGCCCGCTGTGACGGACCGGTGAGCGGAGCAAAATACACTAAGAGTTAGACTTAACACACTTAGCTAGTTTATCTACTCTGGAACAAGATAAACTAGTTATACATATATGTATTCTTTACTGTCGGGTCACTCATTACAGGTTCAGCGAGCTGCACGAGACTGACGGGCTGTCAGGAGAGAGAGAGGAAAAGAGAGCACCCAGTTTATTTTCCCCATTTTATTATCCAGAATTACTGTAAACCTTTGAATAAAGTAGTTAATCTACTATTAGTAGTTTGTTTAAATGCATTACTTATGTTGGTTTTTTTCATTAACATAAAATAAATCTCACGTACCCCCTGCAGTACTCCAACGTACCCCTAGGGGTCCGCGTACCCCCATTTGAGAACCACTGATGTAAGACAACAGAACAATGTGACTTTAGAAAATAAGAAACCAAGATATTTATGATAAAAAATTATTTTATTTATAGGAAAAACCTGCCTTTCATTAAGCATATTCAGGCAGTAGCTTATACACCAATAATGAAACACGTCAGCACATACTACAGTTTGAAAAAGCAGGAATCAAATCAGAGCCAACAGAAAATGAGAAATACATTTTTTTGCATCATGATTACATCCAATTGCATGACTCCCCAAGCCTGGATGTATCCCATGTAGTAAGACAAGATAAGATAAGATAAGGACTTTATTCATCCCGTAGGAAATTGTTGTGCCAGAGTTACAAAATACAATAAACACAGCAGCATAATAATGATAAAACTGTACACTAACAGTGCAGTAAAAAGAGCAATTCAATAACTACAGGAAACATAGATGGTCACATATTTAATGTAAATATTAACAGTATTTAGTAATTGGTATTTAGTAGTGCAAAAACCGTAACACTGCCCTGTTCCCTGTGTGTCTGCAGGACACTCTGGAGTACAAGAAGAAGCAGAGGCCTCTGAAGATCCGCATGCTGGACGGCACCGTGAAAACCGTCATGGTGGACGACTCCAAGATCGTCAGTGACATGCTGATGACCATCTGTGCCAGGATAGGTCAGCTCCGACACACACACTCACACATCAGAAGGACAACTCTCTTAAAAAAAGAAAAAGTTGTATTCATCTATTCAATATCATACATGAACATCATACATTCTACATACAACAGACATACAATATCCTGCATTATATTTGTTACTGGAAATGTGTATTTCCTCATGTATTTGTTCCACATACATACATATACATATATCAATAAAGTACTGATCTATCTATATCTATCTATCTATCTATCTATCTATCTATCTATCTATCTATCTATCTATCTATCTATCTATCTATCTATCTATCTATCTATCTATCTATCTATCTATCTATTCTATCTATCTATCTATCTATCTCTCTATCTAATCTATCTACTTCGTATCTCTCTCTCTCTCTCTCTCTCTCTCTCTCTCTCTCTCTCTCTCTCTCTCATCTCTCTCTCTCTCTCTCTCTCTCTCTCTCTCTCTCTCCCCTACCTACCTACCTACCTACCTACCTACCTACCTATCCATCTATTACCTATAACCTTTTGTCCCGTCTTTCTTCTAATAGCTCATTCTACATCATACCACAATATTCTACAACACACGCATTCATAAAATAAAGGCCAATAGTATCTTCTTGTAGATTACAAAATGTTCATGAATATTCAATAGCTGGACGACTCTCTGATCACATATAATGTCACCGCTGATTATAGGTGATATTGGTTTAATCCTTTAAAAAGTAAATGCTGTATTGTGTTTGTGTGCCAGGTATTACAAACTACGATGAGTACTCACTGGTGCGAGACATCATGGAGGAGAAGAAGGAGGAGACCACAGGCACGCTGAAGAGAGACAAGACTCTGCTGAGAGACGAGAGGAAGATGGAGAAGCTGAAGCAGAAGCTCCACACAGACGATGAGTGTACGACACACACCAGAAACACATTTAGCATCATTAGCTCACTGCTGGTCAACCAACTGTGACCAGCATGACTGGGCTTTACTTGAAATGATCAATTCCTTTTTGATCTTGTATGATATAGCATTTTTGTTTGTGAGGATGTAAAGATATACTGAGTGGAACAAACACAGAGGCTCATGTATACATTAATGGGTGAGGCTCAGAATAAGGAAGGCTAATATTTGACCAACTATCACACTTGTTTTAAATGCCAAAGAAGACATTGAACAACTCTCTGCTCCTACTAATTATTAACATCAAAGTATACTTTAAGCACCAAAAGTAAAAGCACTCATTATGCAGAAGGGCAAAACTAAGCACCATATGTTTTAAAGGGGACCACCTATCATGCAAAATGCACTTTTTGATGTCTTTTCTACATAACTATGTGTCCCCGGTGTGTCAGGGAACTCACGCAGCGTCAGAAAATAAAACCCTCTCTCTTTTCCTCCGTACCCAAATCTCTAAAAACGGGGCTACAACGGAGCTGATCCAGATTTGCGTCCGATATGACGTAATACCTGAAATGTGGACCCACGGCCCTATCAGAAACGTTGCTATCAGAAACAATGCCCGACTGTTTTGGACGTAATATGGTCGGTGTTTACATTAGCATCGCTAACACTCAGAGCTAACCTGTACTGGAGAGCATGTGTGTGAAGAAGCAGGAAATAAAAAGGAACTCACCTTGTGGTATAACCGGCAAGAGAGAAAGCCTTTGAGCTCCATACTGTTTCAGAAATAATCCTTGATAATCCATGATATGGCGTTTCATCACGGCAGTATTTAGTTTAGACAGTAGCTGCCGGGTCCCGTATGAGCTCAGCCCCCTCCTTTTTTTTTTATCTATTTTTTTAAAGTTTTATACCCAAATCAGCACTTTTGAATCAGGAAGTGAAATAGAGGGATATGAGGCATGGCTAGAATGGGTGATCTGTTTGGTATTTTGAGCAAAACACTTCATAGACATGTTTTTTATATATTTTTATACATCTGAGACCTATGCTATTGCCTAAAAATAGCATGATAGGTGACCTTTAAATTATAATATTACAATTATTTGTGTTTTAATGTGTTCATCACTTCAATGTTGCACTTAGTAAAAGTAAGGTTTATTTGAATTCATGTATATACTTATGGGTAATTTAACCAATAGTTATATATGATAATATATTAGTAGATTTATTTTTTATATTATTAACCTAAATCTGCAATGTAACTCGTCTGTAAATTAAATGCATTGAAGTAAAAAGGACATTTGCTGACAAAATGTAGTGGAGTAAAAGTGGCATCAAATAAAGCACACAAACCTACATTACTTGAATAAATGTACTCTGTTACATTCGACCACTGCTATAACCATTTTATAAAAACAACTTTATTTGAGTGTAACTTCTGCACGGAAACAGACTCACTTACATCGTCATGAGCTAAGGTCATTTCTGAAGTAGCATTAGATCAAGCAGAACTGTATTGATTGGACATCATCAGTACTCGGCATGTTGTGTGTAGTGTAAATGTCCAATAGTCACACATATTGAAGCCTTGACCCAGTGAGTTGATCTTTGACGTGTCTCCTCAGTGAACTGGTTGGACCACGGCCGGACGTTGAGGGAGCAGGGAGTGGAGGAGACGGAGATGTTGCTGCTGAGGAGAAAGTTCTTCTACTCGGACCAGAACGTGGACTCCAGAGACCCGGTCCAGCTCAACCTGCTCTACGTACAGGTACACCAACTACCCACAAAGTTTGGAAATCCTTCTATAGTGAGTCAGTTGTTCTCTTGATAATATTCTTTGTGTGTGTGGACAGGCCCGTGATGACATCCTGAACGGCTCTCATCCAGTCTCCTTCGATAAGGCCTGTGATTTCTGTGGCTATCAGTGTCAGATTCAGTTCGGAGACTACAAGGAGGACAAACACAAGCCTGGATTCTTAGAGTGAGAACCGCATTCATACTCACATATTCACAGGTGTTTCTTTTGAATACACCTGTTATTCATTTCATTCTGGTTATACTTTTTACTCCACAGTTTAAAGGAGTTCATTCCCAAAGAGTACATCAAGAACAAAGGAGAGAAAAAGATCTTCCAGGTAAGACTGTCACTGCTTCTTCATCTGATTCTTCATCGATACTAGCTATAGTGATCAGACTAAATGTAGCTGTTATAATATTCATTTGTCGCTTGAGAATAAACTCAGATTTGTCACTGTATGGATGTATTGAATTTTAAAACATCCGCACTGAGCAGAGAGGAACTGTTGAACCCAGAACACATACATGTACTATAGCATGACAAATGTCCATAAGTCATTAGATTCCACACATTTAGGAACAATGGTTTGTATTTCAGGTTTGCTCTAGTCCTCTGATTGTTCCTCTTGTCTCTGCAGGCACACAAAAACTGTCAGAACATGACAGAGATCGAGGCCAAAGTCAGCTACGTGAAGCTGGCCAGATCCCTGAAAACCTACGGAGTGTCCTTCTTCCTGGTCAAGGTGGGATAAAAAAAACGTTCAGGGGCATCTGTCCACTGGTGATTTGCTCCCATCACGAGTACACTGAAATAGCAAAAAGATAAACCCACTGCAATTGTGTAATATCTTCTTTAGTTAAGAATACAGCTGATTCAGATTGTCTTGACCAGATTTCCAAGAACCCCAAAATGTTGACTAGCTCCTAAAACCAATAGTGGCAGAACGGGCCTTCTGCTCGGCTGCTCCCAGTCTGTGGAACGCTCTCCCCGACCACATGAGACCGTGCAGGCTTTTACAAAAGGCCTCCAAACCCATCTGTTCAATAGAGCCTTTTCCTAGACCTTTTATTTATTACTACCCTTTTATTTATTTTATTGTTTGTTTTTACTGCTTTTTATTCATTCTACCGTGTTGTGTACTGTTTTTATTTTGTTCCATGCTCACTGCTTGTAGCACTTCGGGATCTGAACTCAGATATGAAGTGCGTTATAAATTAAACCCATTATTATTGTTATTATTATTATTATTATTATTAGACATAGTGTCAAAATAGCCCTGCCAACAATGTATTATCTCTGGGCATGAGTAGAACATGTGACTTGGAGATGACATCTGTCACACTTGTCCTCAACCCCTGGAAACATTTCTGATAGGCGGATTTTAGAAAAATGAACCCTGTGTAAATGTAGTTGTCTTTAACACACCTGGTGTTCCTTGTCCTGCAGGAGAAAATGAAGGGCAAGAACAAACTGGTGCCTCGTCTGCTGGGCATCACCAAGGAGTGTGTGATGAGGGTGGACGAGAGGACCAAGGAGGTGATCCAGGAGTGGAGCCTGACCAACATCAAGCGCTGGGCCGCCTCGCCCAAGAGCTTCACTCTGGTGAGTAGTAAGAGATCATGTCAGAGTGAACAGAAGCAAAGTAAATGGTGTAACATCTCGTATAGTAACACGGTTTGTGTAGTGAGAAAGAATTACATGATGGATTTCAGCAGCTGAAGTGAGTCTTTTGCAGCTAACTACTAACGGTGATTAAGGTCACATTCACACCTAATAGTCTGGTCGTCTCTGGTGCGCACCATGCGACAGTTTGTTACATTGTTTCATTTTTCAGAAAGTTCGGTTTGCGTTCACACGGGCAAAATTCAAACGGACTATAAACTTTAAACACAAGTCATGTGCTCGGAAATGCTGTTCAACAATAGGTCAGACATTAAGGGGGTAAAAACGCACATCCCGACAATTTCTACCGGAGCCTCCGCCATGGAGCATCGGCAGGTTATTTTCATGCTGTTGTTAATCTGGAGAGCATATCAACAGATTCTAGCAACGGCGCATATGATTATATAATCAGACGACATGCGATAAAAAACATTATAACACATATAATGAGAGACGTTCTGCAGAAAGGAGGGGGTTTCACCGACGGCAGGTGGCTCTGACTTTTATGTATAGTTTTTAGTTTGATAGTTATTTTTACTTTACACGACACAGTTCAACACTTCATTCTGCTTCACTCGTTCGCTAACGATTTTGAAGACATCCGTGTTCTTGTGACACGTAAATACTACGCTTCCTATGTTTTGGTGCGGACTGCGTTCACACCAGCGATGAACCGCTCCAGAGTTCACTAGCAACACCTCTTTTTAAGTGGACCAGAGTCCGGTTGTTTAGTTCACTTCAGAGGTCTCGGACTGCGTTCACACCAACCCAAACGAACCGCACCAAGCAGCTAAATGCACCAGGGTTCGATTCAACCGGACTATACAAGGCTGGTGTGAATGCGAGCTTTAAAAAAATAAACGGGAGAACGATTTTTTTATTGATTTGATTTATTTCAAATGTGTAAAATAGTAATAGTAATAATGAAATGAAACGTGAGAATTATGATACTATACAAACTTAAGCAGTGTCAAATTGATAAACAAAAATCTTACTGACTTATAAATTATATATAAACAATCTACTTAATTACACATCTGAAAAGGGGTGGGAAGAAGTTTACACTTATTTAATCCCACCCCTTCTCCCAAAAACTAAATTATTAAAAAAAGAAAATCACCCCATTGCCCACAGTAATTAGTATGTAAGTCGCTTTGGATAAAACAAGTGACATGTAATGTAATGTTGTTGATGGTTACGTGTGTTAATGTTTTAATCTGTGTGTTTTCTTCTGCCTTCAGGACTTCGGGGACTACCAGGACGGGTATTACTCTGTTCAGACCACTGAGGGGGAGCAGATCGCTCAGCTTATTGCCGGCTACATCGACATCATCCTCAAAAAGGTAACAGTCAGCTTTACTTTGGGACCAGCGTTAGGGATTCAAATCGTCAATTCATTTTAAATTGAATTTTTATATCATGGACGCCCCTCTTCAGTTTTCTCCTCATCAGTTTCCCATCAGAGAGAAACATTTATTACCTTAACAAATGTTTTGTCAAGCTGTCATGTGGTTGATTTCTTAATGTAGAAAAAGTTTGTAACAGTATCTAGTAGCTGTTTGAAATGAAATCCTACTTAATAATATGAATGATAATGCAGTTAAACCCCTTCAGCTAAACATCTTACTGTATCTAATACCAAAGGGACACTTTGTTTTAATCAACCATTACACCTCTTTTGTAGACGGGAGAGATATCATGTATTAAACAAGTATTTGATACATTATTAAGACTATTTGATATTCACCCTTAGAGCATTTGAGCCAATGGATATGATATTATTAATATCTCTCAGATGAGGTTGTAAATTAGGATCTTTATCTTGTCTTGCTGAAAACAGCCCTTGCTCTTACATTGTTGACTTCTTCGTGCTGACGTATTCATTACCCTTTTATTAGATTTGTTGCATTTGTTTATCCACCACTGTCCTAAAACATCTGCATTGTGTCCAATGAAGGTTGATTTTAGCCTCTCTTGAAAATGACATTTTCTATCATCCCTTGATGTCTCTTCACAGAAAAAGAGCAAAGACCACTTTGGCCTGGAGGGAGATGAAGAGTCCACCATGCTGGAAGACTCTGTGTCACCCAAAAAGTAAGTTTGGTGCAATTTGACTTGCATCACAGCAGCTCCATGTGTAACATCAACAATTGTTTTAACATAACAGCACAATCAGTGAGAGAAAACCTGCTCAAAGAGCCTTCAGCGTGCATTTGATCTGGATTCAGCTCTGTATCTACTGAGAGGACTGACTGGAGCTCAAAGGATGCTTCAGTCTGACTTTATTGAATCTCCCATTAGATGGTAGCAGTTCAGATTCTCTGTTCAGAGCATGCTTTGGGTCCCAGATGATGTTGTTGGACAGCCTCACAGGTTATTATGGTCTGCTGAGTCATAAAGTCTCTGACAGGGTGGACCAACAATCTTTGAGCAGATTTTTAACAGGTGGAGCAGTTTTGATTTTAAAGTTGTTGACAAACACTTTTAAAACATATAGTCTCTGATTGCCTTTATCTCTGTTAAATTGTATTTTTAGTCTTGTATGTGTTTAACAGAGACATATGTTAAGGATTTACATATTAGCTCTGTATTTACTGAGAGGACTGACTGGAGCACAAAGGATGCTTCAGTCTGACTTTATTGAATGGCGGGACTGTGTATCTCCCATTCGAGGGTAGCATCTCTTCTCATCTTCTGTGTGACACCCACAGGTCCACGGTGCTGCAGCAGCAGTTCAACCGGGTGGGGAAGGTGGAGACGGGCTCCGTGGCTCTGCCGGCCATCATGAGGTCCGGAGCCGGGGGTCCAGAGAGTTTCCAGAGGGGCTCCATGCCTCAGGCCAAGCAGCACATCACCAGCGGACAGATGCACCGAGGACACATGCCCCCTCTGGTAAAACAAACATGATTTCCACTGACAGGAAGTCATAATAATAATAATAGAGGAAGGTAGGAGTGGAAGCAGGGGGACTGTGATGGGTTAGGGGTCAAAGGCCATGGTGAACAGGTGAGTTTTTAATGATGACTTGAAGATGTCCAGGATCTCTAGATGTTTTCCACTGACAGGAAGTGGCTTGCGGTATTGAGAGACAGACGTTTACATCGTTGTACATACCAACTATGTGCAATATGTGCAATATATATATATATGCCGTTAATAACTGTGCAATATATACCTGGCTGCTTCATCTTCAGAACTTTTACAGGATGTGTATTTTGTAAATTGTGTAATCTTTAGCACCAAAAGTAAAGCACTCATTATGCAGAAGGGCAAAACTAAGCACCATATGTTTTAAAGGGGAGCACCTATCATGCAAAATGCACTTTTTTATGTCTTAAATACATAAATATGTGTCCCCGGTGAGACAGGGAACTCACAAAGTGTCAGAAAACAAAACCCTCTCTCTTTTCCTCCGTACCCACATCTCTAAAAACGGGGGGTACAACGGAGCTGATCCAGATTTGCGTCCGATATGACGTAATATCTGAAATGCGGACCCACGGCTTGATGTCTAAAATGCATGATCTGTTTGGTATTTTGAGCAAAACTGATTCTGATTGGTTGTGTGTGTCCACAGACTTCAGCTCAGCAGGCTCTGACAGGAACCATCAACTGCAGCATGCAGGCGGTGCAGGCGGCCCAGGCCTCTCTGGACGACTTCGACACGCTGCCCCCCCTGGGAACTGACGCTGTGAGAGTTCACTTCCTTTTTTGCTAATATAATAACAGTATGATATCTAGATCTTTGTCACCAGAGGATTTATTTTTCCTCCCCTTTTTTTAAAGGCATCGCAAGCCTGGCGCAAAAACAAAATGGATGAGTCCAAACATGAGATCCACTCCCAGGTGGATGCCATCACAGCCGGCACAGCATCCATGGTGAACCTGACTGCAGGTGAACACTGTTCAGCTCCACGCTCTCTCCTCAGTATTTGTAATACCAGTGACGTGAACCCCCACCATGTTTTCTCCTGACACACTGCTGAAATGTTTACCATGATCCACATGTTGGTCCGGATTATTTGTTTTAAATTCTCATTATCAATTCACAGCTTCATAGTTTCTTGAAGAAATAGTTTTTCCAGGCCACAGTACATTAGACTTGACATGCAGGCATCCTCTCTTCTTCAAAACTGTTCAGATTGCTCTGGCCTCGTCATCCGTTCTGCGGTAAGGTCCATTTTTAGGGAGCTACTCACTAGTATCAGAGCCATAGTGACACACATATGAACCTGAAGAGCTAGCTTAAATGTACCATTCAATAAGGAGGCTTTACAATGACCAGTCTATTGGTTAGGCGGTCATATGTTTCATATTTCCTATCGGCATTCTTTACAATGCACACATACAGTAGGCCTACGGGTGAGTTTGATTCACATTTTATAGGCGAATGCACTTCGGCTTTCTAACTAACATGGAGAGAGAGCGAGGGGTCAATTGTGTGGGCTTAACTTGAAAACATGTGGGGCTCATACTGCATCTTGAGTCATTAAAAAAACATGTTGAGATAGGAACCAGGAGGAGAGTTCACTCCATACATCGGGTGTATTCAGAAGCATACAACGTGTTTAAAAGGCTAAGTCCAGATCCTCAATCGAGCCTCAGAATGTGTATTGTTTTGCTGAATTGAGTCATATTTGTCTTCAGTTTATTCATTGTTTATTTTATTGTGCACTAGTGGTAAGGTAAGGTAAGGTACGTTTATTTATATAGCACATTTTCAGACACAGAGGCAACTCAAAGTGCTTCACATCATCACTAACACTTAATAACAACACAACAGAAAGGGACACAATAAATAAACATAATGGGATAACACTAGTGATTGTATCTGTCCTCAGGCGACCCAGCGGAGACGGACTACACAGCGGTGGGCTGCGCCGTCACCACCATCTCCTCCAACCTGACGGAGATGTCAAAGGGAGTGAAGCTGCTGGCAGCGCTGATGGAGGACGAAGGAGCCAACGGGCAGCAGCTGCTGGGAGCCGCCAAGAACCTGGCCTGCGCCGTGTCCGACATGCTGAAGACCGCCCAGCCTGCCAACGCCGAGGTACAACACACACACACACACACACACACGCACACACACGCACACAAAAATCACTTAAACCATAAATACAAAATCTTTGAATGATACGAACAACGTCCCTCTATTGGTCAGAATAATGATAATTCTAACAAAAAGGTGGGGTTTAAGAGCCTTCATTCTTAGTCACAAGGGATAGGAATACGATGGGATAAGCTCTCTGTATCACACACACACACACACACACACACACACACACACACACACACACACACACACACACACACACACACACACACACACACACACACACACACACACACACACACACACACACACACACACACACACACACCTGGGTGGGCATATGTTGTAAGAGTTTGTGTCTAAGATGTGTTTTTGTTGCAGCCTCGTCAGATCCTGCTGCAGGCTGCAGGAAACGTGGGCCAGGCCAGCGGAGAGCTGCTGTCTCACATCGGAGAGACAGACCACGACCCACAGTTCCAGGTGTGTCCATATTTTTCTTTTGTATGTGTTGTAGGGACAATACACATTTATTAACATCAGCACTTGGGTCCATCAGGCCATATTTTGCCATGTATCTGCTGTCCCTGGCAGATCAAATATACAAGATCACACAAGCACAGAAATAACACAACAGCACATAGTAAAGCACATCCTATCCTTTATTCATGCTTTATTCTTCCCGGTTAGCACTTGCAAGACAAACTTAATGGGAAGCACAGCATTTATTGAGTAATTTAGTTATTTAGGCTATAAGATTTAGAAGAGCCATCGAAGACAACTTCCTAACCTATAATTATTTCTCCTGGTAATGTGGGAAACTATTTCAGATCTGTGAGAACCCTTTTTCCCAGCTTCCTTCAAATGTTAACTTTGATATTGAAAGATGATAACGCCTATAACACCCATACTTTCATTCATTTAAAACGGCTTTTACAGCACAACTTGAGCAATGTTCTCAGGTTAAACCCAAAGAAGGAGAAAGGTAAAATAAGAACATACATCTCTGGTTGTTTTATAAAAGTGTATCCGTGTTGCTGCTCTGTTTCATGTGTATATTTGACAGTTTCTAGGTAGAGGATCTTTCAGGGGTGCCACGAGGAGGGTCACCTCTTATTGTCAAACGATGGTAACAAATGTGTCCTAAAGACAAGTGTTGTATTCTCAAAGGCCAATCAAGACAATCTCCTAGTCAACAAAGTAGAGAAATCCTCTCCAACCACAAATTCTATCTGTCAATCATATTTCAATCCAGCTATAGACTTGGATTATCTTTTAATTCTTAAAATGAAATGTAGCTGATACTGAATGAATAAAAAAACACCAATGTTAAAACCTTTCACTGGAGGCAGCTATACGTTTGATTATATTAACCATTAAAAGCTAGAATAGTTGTTTTAATTCCCTGCAATATCAGAAGATCTTTTAATCATTTTTGGTTTCAACTAATATTGTGTATGACTTAATTTATAATCTATGTAATCCACCACTATCATCCGTCCCTCTTCCCCTGTGAGTGATGACGCTCAGTGATGCTAACCGCGGTGTGTTTGCTGTCTGCAGGACATGCTGATGCAGCTGGCTAAAGCTGTGGCTAACGCAGCAGCCGCTCTGGTGCTGAAAGCGAAGAACGTGGCTCAGAAGACGGAGGACTCGGCCCAGCAGAACCGGGTCATCGCTGCCGCCACGCAGTGCGCCCTGTCCACCTCTCAGCTGGTGGCATGCACCAGGGTCAGTGGACCTCACATGTTTATTTTGATCTGGTTATTAGGATCCATGTTAGTGCTAGCATGGTTCTTCTTCCTGGGGTCCATATATATACAGTCAAACATAACATCTCTTTTTATGTATTTAACAAGAAACACAAATGATCCTTTCAGCTATCTTTAAACCAAACACAAAGTCAAACAATTCCTCAACATTTATGAACACATTTCTAGTAATGCATGGCAAACATACATTAAGTCCTTGTCTGAAATAACCTTAACATGTGTATTATCTATCCTGCAGTCTCCGACATATTAAACTCCAATAGAAATGGGTATTTGAAAAAATAAATAAGATTTTCCGCCACGGAAGATTTTGAGTTTCTCTATTCTCTATATAACACAACTTATAGATCATAGTGTACATACAGTATATGAGTATTAAAGATTTTTTTATTTTTTTATATATAAATATATATTTTGTATATACTTTTATTTATTTATTTTACTAACTTACCAATTTACTTACATACTTACTTACTTACTTACTTACTTACTTACTTACTTACTTACTCACCTACATAATTACTTACTTACTTACTTACCTACTTACTTACTTAGATACTTACTTACTTACTCACCTACATAATTACCTACTTACTTACTTACCTACTTACTTACATAGATACTTACTTACTTACTCACCTACATAATTACCTACTTACTTACTTACCTACTTACTTACTTAGATACTTACTTACTTACTCACCTACATAATTACTTACTTACTTACCTACTTACTTACTTAGATACTTACTTACTTACTCACCTACATAATTACTTACTTACTTACTTACCTACTTACTTACTTAGATACTTACTTACTTACTCACCTACATAATTACCTACTTACTTGCTTACTTACTTACTTACTTACTTACTTACTTACTTACATACTCACCTACATAATTACTTACTTACTTACTTACTTACATACTTACTTACTCACCTAGATAATTACTTACTTACTTACTTACTAACCTACTAACTTGCTTACTTACCTACTTACTTACTCACCTACATACATAATTACCTACATACTTCCATACTTACTTACTTACTTATGAATTAATTCCTTCATTTATGTATTTACATATTCATTCCTTCATGTATTTATTCGCCCTTTCTCCTCACCCTTTCTCCTCCTCTCCTCACTCCTACACCATGTCTCCTCTCTTCCAGGTGGTGGCTCCGACCATCAGCTCCCCGGTGTGCCAGGAGCAGCTGATCGAGGCGGGGAAGCTGGTGGCCAAGTCGGTGGAGGGCTGCGTGGAGGCATCGCAGGGGGCCACTCAGGACGAGGGGCTCCTGAAACAGGTGGGCTTTGCTGCCACAGGCGTCAATCAGGCCCTCAACGAGCTGCTGCAGCACATCAAGCAGTACGCCAGCGGAGGACATCCTATTGGACGCCACGGAGAAGCCACCGACCGCATCCTGGACGTCACTGAGAACATCTTCAGCTCCATGGGAGACGCTGGTAGGTGCAGGGAGCTCAAATCAGGAAATACAGCTGGTTATCAAAATGTTAAGATAAGAAAACGATGAACCTTTATTTATCCACATAGGGAAATTAGGTGGCAGAGCAGCAATACAATACAATACAATACAATACAATACAATACAAAGGGGCTTTATTGGCATGACCACATTTTAAACATAGTATTGCCAAAGCATTCCGCACAAGGCGTTATAACAGAACAAAACAAAAATCAACACTAAAGACTGCTTCGCGTCAGGCCGAACCACGCCCCTTAACTGATATAATGACCATATCCTGTCGTGAGCTATTGCTTAATTATAAAAATGTAATAAGTAAGATATGATACACCTTTATTGATCCCTGTAATATCAAAAATGCAGGTGTTAAAGAAGGAATAAGATTGAAACAGGGGATAGGACATGTAACAGTTCACTCGCAGATAAATTAGAATGTAAAGGAAAGTATGTAACGGTACATAATAAAATATTATTGGTAGAGCTGTCTGCATATATACAAAAATGAATGTTTCAAAATGTATACTATAAATGTCTCTTTGCAAGTGCTGTCAATTTACTCCGCCCCATTTGCTTCAGATCAACAAACCGCTGTGTGATCGCTTAATTTCTATATCTCTAAGAAAGGTATTGTAAGATGTAATGGCGAATAGAGTATTTGGTGACAGAGAGCTGAGGTATTCTTCAAGAAAACACAGAAGCATTTTTTTTACATGTAGCGACCTGCTCAGTATGTCGAGTATACCTCACACTTATTTAGTTTAAGCTGTACACTGAAGCGTTAAGAGGTTTTCTCATTTCAGATGTATTAGAGGATGGGCTATATTGAGACAATCAAATATGAAGAATTATTTGTATGTACGAATGACAATAAAAGCCTTGAACCTTGAACCTTTCTACCCTCTTCCCCTCTCCTGTAACCAGGTGAGATGGTCCGTCAGGCCCGTATCCTCGCCCAGGCCACCTCCGATCTGGTCAATGCCATCAAGATGGACGCCGAGGGAGAGTCCGACCTGGAGAACTCACGCAAGCTTCTGTCAGCCGCCAAGCTGCTGGCTGATGCCACCGCCAAGATGGTGGAGGCTGCGAAGGTCTGCCTTTTCTCTTTCATTCGGTCTGCGTTTAACACAATGAACAAACCTCTTCATTTGAATTAGTCTGTTATTATTTTATTTTTTTATTTAACTGTTTATTTTAATTTTTACAAATCAAGACATATCCTGACATAGGACTTTTCCATTCAAATGACAAATAATAATATGGTAAAACAGAATATGAAAAAAACCAGTTACAAGTTAAAATAAGGAAATAAATAAGATAATTATAATTTTTTTAATTAATAATAGTAAAGTAAATAAAAATAAATAAAAGCATTTTACACAAGGAGTGACATCTTTAGCAGAGCAGGATCGGTTACACGGTTACACGGGGACATTGTCCATAATGTTCTTTTGAATTTAGTCTGTTATTTTAATAATGTGTAATGATGTGTTCCTTCCCAGGGTGCAGCAGCGAACCCCGACAGTGAGGAGCAGCAGCAGAAGCTTCGAGAGGCAGCTGAAGGTCTGCGTATGGCCACCAACGCTGCCGCACAGAACGCTATCAAGAAACGCCTGGTCAACAAGCTAGAGGTAGAACAGAAGGAGAAAGAGCAAAGACATGCGCAAACTGAGTGACATTTACAATCCAGTTTTGCATATAACACAGATTTATTGGATTGACTGGAGGAAGATGGCTTAACAGGTCCTCAGCAGCTAGAATTAACAGGTTTTTAAATTTAGCTTCAATAGTGATGGATGCAACCATTTTGAATCCACCTCACAAATCCAATTTTCATTTTTTTCCAATTAAATCTCTCTATCATTTCCTAAAATAGATGCTCCCTGTATTTTCGTCAATTTTTGTATCATAGGTTACACAGAAAATAAGAAATATTGTAATTGTTGTTCTACATTAATTAAGGAACAATCTTGTTTCAAAAACTCCGACCTTTTTTACTTAATTTTCTTGTTTTCTCAGTTCAATGGAACATTTTTAGACCTCTCCTGACTTGCTGACATGAAGCTCATTCCCAGTATTAATGATATTAGCTGCCAATTTAGTGCCACCACTTATTTAACCACCTATACAACTTTAAATATGTTTGTTACAGTATATAGAAGCAGTGTTTTAATTTGGCTTATGTATGTTTTGTGTTTCCTGTCAGCATGCAGCCAAACAGGCAGCAGCAGCGGCCACTCAGACCATCGCTGCCGCCCAACACGCGGCCTCCTCCAGCAAGAACCATGCGGCGCAGCAGCAGCTGGTCCAGGCTTGCAAGGTAACATCTTCTCAATGTATACATCAGGTTTACAGACACAGTGGCTAAATCTCAATGTTTCACCTATTTTTCTTCATTTTTACCCTTTGTCTGTTCTCTCGGTTTCTGTCTTTTTCCTCTCACATCTTTGTTTGCACCATTTTAAGTCGAACACTGATAAAAGTGATCTAGTTTTGAGGTCTAACAGTCTTCATTTATATGTACTACACTGTATTACAATATAATGATAATATACCATTCGGACCTCTCCCTTTCGGTTGCTGTTTTTGTCTCTAAAATGCGTCAATTTATCACTGGAGTCCCTCAGGGCTCTGTGCTGGGTCCCCTCCATTTTCTCTGTACACCAATGCATCTTGCTCTGTTGAAAAACATGTTATTTAAAATGTTTTAGCTGTTTTGAAGCTAATGTACCCTCATGTTTCTTGCTTTTCTGATTTTGTATCTTCATGGATAATTGCACTTTGTCAGGCACTTTGTATAAAATTGTCAACTAAGTGAAATGTAATATAATGTGTTTGTTTGGTTTGTGTGTGTGTTATCAGACGGTGGCAGAGCAGATCCCTCAGCTGGTTCAGGGGGTCCGGGGCAGCCAGTCTCAGCCCGACAGCCCGAGTGCTCAGCTGGCCCTCATCAGTGCCAGCCAGAACTTCCTGCAGGTGACTGACACACAAGCAGCTGATTTAACTCAGTGAACATGGGAAAAAACGCTAGATTTCACAAATAAAGTACAACAGTCTACGGGAGAACAGTAACTGACATCTAACAGAACAGTTCAGTTATACTGGTACAGCTGTGATACATGTAGCTACACACAGATGTGTCTTTAGAATCAGAGGGGCGCTCTGTGCGGCACCTCTTCCTGGTTTTATGGTTATTTGGGTTATGTGATTGGTCCTTTTGTCCCTCCAGAACTCTTTGTTTGAAACATGCTAATACTTTGTGTCTCCCTCTCCACCAGCCTGGTGCTAGGATGGTGACAGCCTCCAAGGCCACAGTCCCCACCATTGGAGACCAGGCTTCAGCCATGCAGCTCAGCCAGTGTGCTAAGAACCTGGCCAGCGCTCTGGCTGAGCTCCGGACCACCTCACAGAAGGTACTGCACAACTTTAGTCCATTGTCTTAATCATGGGGACTCACCCCAACATTCACTAGCATGCTTTTAGATTTACACAAAGACAAGTTGTATACATTAATCTCAGTTCTACTACAAAACAAGTTCTTCAGGCCTCATTTAAATTGAATGTTGCACAAAACACAAAATATTCCTGATATGAATTGGTAGGCAGTGCTACAGTATGTTTTAAGTAAATGATGGGCCTCATGTAAGAACATCTTTGTATTATTATCCAAAACTCCAAGTCAGTTTTAGCAAACGCTTCAATGGGAAAACGTTTCTCAGAAATGGCCCCTTGAAGCCTGAGTAAATGACACCTGTTCATATGGCATGAGATTTTCTTTTTTAACAATTTTGAGCTTTTCTGCAAAACATGTTTTCTATATAAGAAGTTTTATCTCCTGTCAATTATTTTAAAGCCTGTCGCTCAGACAGACACCTCACTGATATGTGTGTGTTTGTGTGTTTTTGTGAATGCAGGCTCAGGAGGCGTGCGGTCCGTTGGAGATAGAAAACGCTCTGTCCACTGTACGAGGTCTGGAGAAGGAAATCCAGGAGGCCAAGGCTTCAGCTAAGGCGGGGATACTGAAACCACTGCCAGGAGAGACGGTGAGACACACACACACACACACATACACATACACATACACATACACATACACATACACATACACACATACACACACACTGATATTACGAACAGTATGGCTGACAGTGTGTGTCCTCTCTGTGTCTCAGCTGGAGAAGTCCTCTCAGGATCTGGGGAGCAGCACTAAGGCAGTGAGCTCAGCCATGGCCCAGCTGCTGAGCGAGGCCACGCAGGGCAACGAGAACTACACCGGTGGGTGCAACATCATATTAATATATGAAAGAAAGCCTACAAACTACTGCTCCATAAACTTAGAAATTAAGAAACAGTACATTTTATTTGTAAAATAGAAAACTTGTTGTGTTCCAAATAAAGACATAAATATGACATTTTGAAAAATCATCATATGTTTAAATACAGACAAAATACACTGAAGAACTTTAACATGTATTTATATTTATATACAGGTTTGGAAGTAAACTAATTATTACAAAATTGTTTATTGTAGCTTGTAAGTCATTTTTTATTTTACGAAATGACCATTTTATTTTGTAAAGCCAAACATTATACCATTATTTTTCTGTCATCAAGACAAACAGTGCAGTCTTGTGATTGGCTGTTCTAATTTCTGTTCTATTTCAATGAGCCAACAGCCAATCACACAACTTGCCTGTTTGCTTGATATAGTAATAATCAGCTGATAATAATTAGCGGCAATAAGCTTTTTGAGGCAGAGCTGTGTTGTTTTAATGTGATTGAATTTAAAGCTCATGTGACATTGTTTCTGTATTTATTAATGTGGTTATTCCTTCACCCAGGCATGGCAGCCAGAGATGTGGCCCAGGCCCTGAAGTCTTTGGCCTCGGGGGCCCGAGCCGTCGCCGCCACCACCGAAGACCCGGCGGCACGCAACGCCATTCTGGACTGTGCCGGAGACGTCATGGACAAATCAGCCAATCTGATCGAAGAGACCAAGAGGGCCATCGCCAAGCCAGGAGACCCAGAGAGTCAGCAGCGACTCGCCCAGGTGAGACACAGAGAGGGAGAGAGAGAGAGAGAGAGAGTGTGTTTAATCCCTGAGAGCTCATATTCCTAAAGCTTTCTTGATTTTAAGGGGTGCAAGAAAACAAGCTGTTGGCCGACTTCCCAAAGTTGTATTGATTTCTGTTTTTAAAGTTCTGATTATTATCTAAAATCCAAAATGTGTGTGTGTAGGTGGCTAAGGCAGTGTCTCAGGCCCTGAACAGGTGTGTGAACTGCCTTCCTGGCCAGAGGGATGTGGACAACGCTATCCGAACTGTGGGCGAAGCCAGCAAGGCTCTCCTGTCCAACTCTGTGAGTAATACAGATTGAATCACTAACAATGTGTTAACAGTGGTGAGATGAATGCTTCTTCTCACTGAGGTTTGTGGCTTTCCAAGTGAAGATCTTCTCTGTGAGGGGACCAGGGCCCAAAGACTGTTGTTTAAAAATAAATAACAAAACTGTAGGTGGGATAACAAATACTTGAATATGGGTGCAGTTCTGCTAATGGGACCACTATAACAGCCATCTTAATGTCAAAGCTTTTAGAAATGTCCCTTTCTGGAAAGCAGTATTATATTATCTTTAAAGCTGCCCAAAGCCATTCAAATGTCATCACACTTCTTTCAGCCTTTGCTAAAGGGATTTGAGAACTTCATCTCCTTGCCGGTTTCTCGATTTTTATGATATATTTCCAACACATCATTTGTTTTCCTTATTATTTTTGGTGTATTCTTTACCCAAAAACCGCATTCACATGAATGACAACAAACCAGTCTGACTAAAAAACGTGCATTAAAATGTTTTGTTTCCCAGATGTTAGTGCTACTGTATAGCGACCTCTTGTTCCTTTGTATCTCTCATGTTTCTCCTCTCTCTCTCTCTTGTTAGTTCCCGTCCAGCGGCAGAAGCTTCCAGGAGGTTCAGGGTCAGCTCAACCAGGTGGCGGCCGGTCTGAACCAGTCTGCCAACGAGGTGGTGCAGGCCTCCAGAGGGACCACGCAGGACCTCGCCCGCTCCACCAGCAAGTTCGGACAGGACTTCAGCAACTTCCTGGATGCTGGTGTCGACATGGCGGGAACATCCCAGGTCAGCATAACGACAGAATACTTACAGGAAGTGATACTGCCAGTGGCCAGAGGGGAAACGGGCCCAAAAGGTTTCAGCACGAGGACTTCCTGCTGCTAACTTCCTCTTTAAATCCACTGTGGGAGGCCTCTGAAGTATTTCATGAGATGACAGCTGAGTAATTCTCAACAACTTCAAAGCAGAATACATCAGAGAAAAACTACATATTATAATATGGGTCATGAAACTAATTCATGATACATTTGCGACTCAATTTGGCCATATATATGTACTTGAAATAAGGGTCAAGTGATAGGGTTCTCTCTATTTAGCTAATTAACAAATGTATGGATGAATTAGCTGTTTCTAGTATATGTGGTAGCAGAATGGTCAAAGTGAAATTAAGTCAACATAAATAGTTTAATTTCAGGACACAGTTGTATGATTTCTGTACGTCCTTTCCTCCTGCAGTCTAAAGAGGACCAGACCCAGGTGGTGTCCAACCTGAAGACCATCTCCATGTCCTCCAGCAAGCTGCTGCTGTCGGCCAAAGCCCTGTCCACGGACCCCAGCTCCCCCAACCTGAAGAACCAGCTGGCAGCCGCCGCTCGGTAACACACACGCACGCACACGCACACACGCACGTACACACACACACACACACACACACACACACACACACACACACACACACACACACACACACACACACACACACACACACAGACACAGACACAGACACAGACACACACACACAAAAAGCAAAGATAATAAAACATGAATAACACAGGTACATGAATAAAAGTTGCAGTGCAGTGTAAGATGTGAATAGTTCAATTAAAAGCAGCGGCAAAAAGAAAAGTCTTCAGCCTGGATTTAAAAGTAGTCAGAGTTGCAGCGGACCTGCAGGTTTCTGGGAGTTTGTTCCAGATATTTGACAATATCCCTAACCAAATTCTCACATTCCTCTACCCCTAGTCTTCCCGTGAAATTATAGTTCCTTTGACATTTTTCGAACCTTTTTATATTCCTTTCATCCGTCTCTTTCCACACACACCTCTCTGTCTCTCTGTCATGTTTCTCGCTGCTCTCTGTCTCACGTCTCTTTGTCTCTGTGTCTGCAGGGCAGTGACAGACAGCATCAACCAGCTCATCACCATGTGCACCCAGCAGGCTCCGGGTCAGAAGGAGTGTGACAACGCTCTCAGAGAGCTGGAGGTAACACCAGAATATTTTCTCTTCAGTCTGGGTTCTACTCTCCCTAAAAACCCTCAATCCTGAACCTGTGTGCAGGCCCCTCATTGGGACTGCTCTCAACTGTATGTGACGTCTTTAGAAGCTACTGTGTGAGCTGTGATATTGCAGTGTTAGAGCCTGTGTCCACATAGTGCTTTTTTATGGGAGAAAGGCGCCAGGGGGGTTTCTTTCATCCAAAAAACAATATCTCAACAACATATCACAGACTAGCCTCGCCCCCTTGGTTACAATTATCTGTAGGTGCTATTACATTTTTTGTTGACATTGTTTTTTACTACAAACCAGAAGATGCTTGCTTTCCCACTTTGTCTGATTGAGCTTCAGCGCTCAGTCTGACCACCGCATAGCGAAGTAGGAGGATGATAAAAGTCACACACTCAATATCAGCAACCTCAATGTTTACCCGGCCGATCCGCTCCAGCAAACAGCCTTTTTGATCTTTGTTATTATCATTTCCGTCTGAAAACAAGGTCCAACACAAGCTTCTCCACCATTTCTACAGTGACGTCACCGCCGTTTTTTCTGAAAAGCTGAATTACTTTAAGCTCCAAGTGCTCAGAGCGCTCGGGAAAAAGACTCTGGTTGCATCGTTTTTTGTATATTAAGCCGCATGAGACGAAATGCGCTCTGTTCTGATTAGAATCAATTGAAAAAAGACGCCGGCGCTATGTGGGCACGGGCCCTTAGATGTGAATTTCTTGACGTGAGCAATATGCAATCCTGTCGTAACCTTTAACATTGTTAATTTGTGTGTGTGTGTAGTCTGTTAGGGGGATGCTGGAGAACCCGACAGAGGGCGTCAATGATCTGTCATACTTCGACTGCATCGACAGCGTCATGGAGAACTCTAAGGTTGGTTTCATCGCTCCATTTCAGTATGACTTAAATAAAATATAAAAATAAATAAGAAAATAATAAGATATAAGGTTTTATAGACATTAGAAGAAGTACAAGTAAAATTGTGCAAATCGTACTACAATATATAACATGTATATTACAAAGAAACCTGTTGTGTATTTGTATAAATAATAATGAAAAGGTTTTTAGCTGCTGATGACGAAGCACGTTTTTAAATCTCAGCTAAAAACTCACCTCTTTGCACTGGCTTTTAATACTAGTTGAACATAACATTTTTACATTTGTATGTGTGTTTATATGTTGTTGTGCTTTTCCTCGGTTTCCAGGAGGATATAAATAAAGATTGAGATTGAGATTGATTGCCAAACACACAATAGTTTTACATTAGTTATTCAAGTGTTTTATTTGAATCCTATGTCATGTTTGTGCATTACTTCTTCAGTTGTTCCTCTGATGTTATCCCGCTGTAATCACGTCTGTTCTCTTGTTTCTTGTCGACAGGTCCTTGGGGAGTCGATGGCTGGTATTTCCCACCATGCCAAGAACTCCAACCTGCCAGAGTTTGGAGATTCGGTCAGCGGGGGGTCCAAAGCTCTGTGTGGTCTGACTGAAGCAGCTGCTCAGGTGAACCTCTTAGAGACTGAAGGAGGAGGAGAGCAATTGTGTTTTGTTCCACTTTTTCACGTCTCTTCTACATCAACATGTGTCCCCTCTTCTCCATGTCTCTTCTACATCAACATGTGTCCCCTCTTCTTCATGTCTCTTCTACATCAACATGTGTCCCCTCTTCTCCATGTCTCTTCTACATCAACATGTGTCCCCTCTTCTTCATGTCTCTTCTACATCAACATGTGTCCCCTCTTCTCCATGTCTCTTCTACATCAACATGTGTCCCCTCTTCTCCATGTCTCTTCTACATCAACATGTGTCCCCTCTTCTCCATGTCTCTTCTACATCAACATGTGTCCCCTCTTCTTCATGTCTCTTCTACATCAACATGTGTCCCCTCTTCTCCATGTCTCTTCTACATCAACATGTGTCCCCTCTTCTTCATGTCTCTTCTACATCAACATGTGTCCCCTCTTCTTTCATGTCTCTTCTACATCAACAGTGTCCCTCTTCTCATGTCTCTTCTACATCAACATGTGTCCCCTCTTCTTCATGTCTCTTCTGCATCAACATGTGTCCCCTCTTCTTCATGTCTCTTCTACATCAACATGTGTCCCCTCTTCTTCATGTCTCTTCTACATCAGCATGTGTCCCCTCTTCTTCATGTCTCTTCTACATCAACATGTGTCCCCTCTTCTTCATGTCTCTTCTACATCAACATGTGTCCCCTCTTCTTCATGTCTCTTCTACATCAACATGTGTCCCCTCTTCTTCATGTCTCTTCTACATCAACATGTGTCCCCTCTTCTTCATGTCTCTTCTACATCAACATGTGTCCCCTCTTCTTCTGTCTCTTCTTCATCAACATGTGTCCCCTCTGTGGAAAGAGACTCTGAAAGTTTCAGGAACAAAGATTCTCTCTCTTTTTGTCCTGATCCATTTATATCAAAACCTGTCTGAAAATGAGCTGATCAGATTTTGGCCACTTTATGATGTCATAACGATGTTTTGGCTTGAGTAACCATTAGCCAATCAGCAACCAAGGTAACCCCCCCACCTTATCACCTGAATCTCCTCCTAGAGCACCATTGTGTTCTTTTTAACCAAATATCTCTCAGAGGGGCGTGGGGAGGGGCTCCTTATTTTCATCTAAAGTAACAGACAGAGAATCAGCACTTTTGAAACAGGGCTGAAACAGAGGGGATTATGGGATGCTGCAATGATCTGTTTGGTGTTCAGAGACATGTTTTGTATCTGAGACCTATAATATATTGATGAAAAACAGTATACTAGGGGACCTTTAAATTATTATATGATCATTTGACACTAAGCACAATATGTTGATGTCCTTAGGCTGCCTACCTGGTGGGGGTGTCGGACCCCAACAGCTCAGCGGGTCAGAAGGGTCTGGTGGATCCGTCCCAGTTTGCCCGGGCTAACCAGTCCATTCAGATGGCCTGCCAGAACCTGGTGGACCCCTCCTGCACACAGTCACAGGTACACAGAGAACACCTGATCATCCTTATGAAGCTGTATAACCTGACACTGTAAAAATAATAACATGAACGTCTTTCTGTCCAGGTTCTCTCTGCAGCAACCATCGTGGCCAAACACACGTCCGCCCTGTGTAACGCCTGCCGCCTGGCCTCCTCAAAGACCCCCAACCCCGTCGCCAAGAGGCAGTTTGTCCAGTCAGCCAAAGAGGTGGCCAACACCACCGCCAACCTCGTCAAGTCCATCAAGGTTTGTAGTATTAGTCTCGTACAAATCGTCGCCAGACAACTGTTTGATAATTAGGAAATCAACTATGTACAATCAACATCAAATCCCCCCTGTGCAGGCTTTGGACGGAGCGTTCAACCAGGAGAACAGAGAGAAGTGTAAGGCTGCCACCGGCCCGCTGATCGAAGCCGTGGACAACCTGACCGCCTTCGCATCCAACCCAGAGTTCGCCAGCATTCCTGCTCAGATCAGCCCAGAGGTACTGTTCTTTAAAATGTTGTTTTACTTGCATTTTAATAACATATATGGATACAAGGCATACATAAGAAAATGGCATACAATTAAGACAACCAACTCAAAACCCACCTCTTAATAATTGAATCAAAATGTAATTATTCTTATTTTATGAATGTATTCTTCTTGTTGAATTCAGTCCTGTGTTTGTATTAGGTGTTCTTATTGTGTAATCAATAGCACACAAGCTGTGTGTTATTACCTGGGAACGGGGGTTAGTGTTGAATTTGTTCATGTTTTTGGTTTGTGAAGCACTTAGTGTTCAGAATCAGAATCAGGTTTATTACCAGGTAGGTTGACACGTACGAGGAATTTGACTTGGTGTCGTGGTTCATACATAAAAGTAAATTTTTTAATGAAAATGTATCTATAAATAAAGTTGGATCTGATTTGATTTTCATCCTGATTTCCACCTTTGTTCCTCAGGGTCACGCAGCCATGGAGCCCATCGTTGCGGCGGCGAAGATGATGCTGGAGAGCTCGACCGGCCTCATCCAGACGGCCCGCTTTCTGGCTGTGAACCCCAAAGACCCCCCCAAGTGGTCCGTGCTGGCAGGACACTCCAGGACCGTGTCTGACTCCATCAAGAAACTCATCACCAACATGAGGTAAGCCGCCACTCTGAGGTTCTTGTGATTTGTTCCTCTACTTAGCTATTTGTCTGCAGCGTTATCAGAGTCCCAGCATGTCAGGTCACATGTCAGGTCACATGTCAGGTCACTTATAGAGCACTTGGATTAGGGCTACTGTTTTTTCTTTTTTTTTTTTTTGTGTGCTGTTTCTGATTTTGTGTAAAGCGTCTTTGAGCACTGGGATAAGCACTATATAAATGTAATGTATTATTATTATTATTCTCACTGTACACACTCTCCATGTGTGTGTGTGTGTGTTGTTGTGCAGAGAGAAGGCTCCTGGACAGAGAGAGTGTGACGATTCTATTGAGGTTCTGAACGGCTGCATCCGAGAGGTGGACCAGGCGTCTCTGGCAGCCATCAGCCAGCAGCTCACCCCCCGAGAGGACATCTCCATGGAGGTACACACACACACACACACACACACACACACACACACACACACACACACACACACACACACACACACACACACACACACACACACACACACACACACACCACACACACACACACACACCACACACACACCAACATCAAACTTTGTGCAGTGTGCCTGACATCTATCATAACTGTAATGACAACTGTGGAGAATGAGGATAATGTGTGTTTGAGTTAAAACGCCTATTGATGATTGTTGTGTGTGCGTGTGTGTGTGTGTGTGTGTGTGTGTGTTGCAGGCTCTCCATGAGCAGATGGCTGCCTCTGTCCATGAGATCAGCAATCTGATCGATCCTGTGGGCGTGGCCGCTCGATCTGAAGCCTCTCAGCTGGGACACAAGGTAAAACATTTGATTCTACCCTTGGTCTTTTTGTTTACGTCTACGATGCTGTCGACTGGCAGCTTTAACTATTCTCAGGAATTGTCAATGTAATACCCAGCTTTTTTTCTCTTGTACGCCATGTTTCAGGTTACCTACTGTACCTACTGTATATTGTGTATGTCTTTGCTTTATTGTAACTAAAATAAATATTCAAAATAAAGTATTACTCAAAAATTCAAAAACATTTGATGCTAATGTGGACCAACTGAACACTGACTGGCTGCACTGACTGGATACAACATGCTTAAGCAGTGGTGGAAGAAGTACTCAGATTTTAAGTAAAAGTAGCAATACTAAATTGTAAAAGTACTTCAGAATCTTATATATTCAATAACTGGATTATGATTATTGATACATAAATGTTTTCATCACAGCTGGTAAAGGTAGAGCTCATTGGAAATACTACTGAACATCTTAACTTATAATATGTCAACATGTATTTAATAAACTAAAAAGTAAGTTGTACCTAAAGCTGTCGAATTAACGTAAGGGAGTAAAACAACAATATTGGCTTCCAAAATGTAGTTGAGTAGAAGTATAAAATAGCAGAAAGTACAAGTACCTCAAAAATGTACTTGACTCTTTTTTACGCTGCTATGGACAATCTTGCACTAATGTACATTCCCAAAGATATTGAAGTGACTGTTATTTTGTATATATTGATTGTTGTGTTTTTATCTTAATGTGTGCATATGTGTAAATGTGTCTGTTGATTGTGTATATATAGGATATACATATTTTTATACATATTTGTATTCGGGAATTTGGGAAACAGTATTTCGATCTCTCTGTCTGTACACACAAACTGAAACTAATCTTGTATGGTGTTGCGTTCAGGTGTCTCAGATGGTCAGCTACTTTGAGCCCCTGATCATGGCCGCCATTGGCACAGCTTCTAAGATCGTCAGCAGCCAGCAGCAGATGGCCGTGTTGGACCAGACCAAGACCCTGACTGAGTCTGCCCTGCAGATGCTGTACACGGCCAAGGAGGCTGGAGGAAACCCCAAGGTACTGACAGACAGGATCTGTTAGAAAAATATCACTCGTCACCGGCTTGAGCTTCAATCTCAGGATCCATGTATTTATTATCCTCTCAAGAATGGAAGTAGTCATCACACACAGAGCATTTGGTCCAACTAGTTCCTGTGTCCTCCACATGCTGATATACAAGAGAGGGAGTTACACAGTCACAAGATGGAGGAATACCGGTTCTTCTCGGTAATCATACATCCTGTCATCTACAAAATACTGAGATTTTTCTCAACATTTTGTTTTTTTTCAGAAAATCTCAACATTCTGACTTTTTCTTAAAATTCTGACTTTTTCTCAAAATCTAAAAATTCTGATTTTTTCTCAAAATCTAAAAATTCTGACATTTTGTAAAAATCACAAAATTCTGACTTTTTCTCAAAATATCAAAATTCTGACTTTTTCTGAATACTTAAAAATGTTACTAATCACTGGTCACCGGCTTGAGCTTCAATCTCAGGATCCATGTATTTCTGATCCTCTCCAGAATGGAAGTAGTCATCACATACAGAGCATCAGCTAGTTCCTGAACAGTGTCCTTCACATGCTGATATCCAAGAGAGGGAGTTACACAGTCACAAGATGGAAGAATAGAAAGCAGTATTCAATGTTTACTTCAGATCAGCTCCACGTCAGAAATGATCATGCTTGTCATATGTCTATCTCCATAGAGGCTGAATCATCATGTTAATCACATAGCTATCATATGCCTCAAACAGTCCTGATGCTCTTCTAGGTAATCATACATCCTGTCATGTACACAGCTACAGTTGGGATACCTTTGTTATCATGTGACTCTGATATTGGAAGAGTACATTCAGAATGTTCCCAACAGTGACTCCATCTTGTGTTTGTGTGTCTGCAGGCGGCTCACATGCAGGAGGCCCTGGAGGAGTCGGTGCAGATGATGAAGGAGGCGGTGGACGACCTGGGGGCCACACTGGCGGAGGCTGCCAGTGCAGCGGGGGCCGTGGGGGGGATGGTGGACTCCATCACCGACTCCATCAACAAAATGCAAGACTCCCCTGACATGGAGCCTGAAGGCACCTTCGTGGACTACCAGACCACCATGGTGAAGACGGCCAAGGCCATCGCGGTCACCGTGCAGGAGATGGTGAGGAATCATAATAATAATAATAATAAACTTTAATTATATAGCACCTTTCATGCTTGACGCAGCCCAAAGTGCTTTACAGAGTATGACAAAAAAAATCACAATAACAAATGAGGAACATAATTAAAATATGTAAAAAGGGTTAGCTTTCAATTAGCCAAACCATGCTAAGTGCTTCATACAGAAGTGAGATTTTTTTATTTCACAAAGAACAAATTATTGGCCAAGGTGCCTTCTGAGTCTGCAATAGAAGAAGTGTAGACGCTCTGCTGTACTGATGTCATTTCTTATTTGTTTTATAATCTACCTGGTGAAATATACCCTTGTTATTATTCAACTATTGTCGTTTCTCTTCTCTCCTCAGGTGACCAAGTCTAACACCAACCCTGATGACCTCGGAGGATTGGCCAACCACCTGACCAATGAGTTTGGAAATCTCGCAGATGAGGCCAAATATGCAGCCGTGACGGCAGAGAATGATGAAGTAAATACAAACACGTACCCTGTTTTTTGTTTAACGTTCATTTAACTAGGAGAAGTCTTGTTGGGATTAAAAATCTCTTTTACAACAGAATCGTGGCCAAGATAGTCAGCAGCACGGTAACAAACAACAACTAAAAACAATAACAGAGAACATAACATGGTAACAAAGACAACATCATCATACAAAGCATCTACAGACAGAGTTTCCTGCTTCTCTGTCATTAAGAAGAACTTTAGATTTGTTTTGAGAGACTGAGCTTCCTGAGTTTCACTTCGTGCAGAACAAAACTTTTCCCAAGATCAGTTTCGACTTTTGCAACAGTAAAAACTAGGGATGCTCCGATTGATCGGCCGCTCTCGAGATCGCGAGAGCCGATCGCATGACGTAAAATACATGACACTTTTCTCTGTGCGCGGCAAAACAAGCTCGCCAAAATGGCTTCACCGGTCTGGCAGTATTTTAAGCTGTCCAAAAAGGACAATAAAATAGCGGTATGCAACGTGTGTGAAGCAGAATTCCTGCAGCTCCACCCGCTGTGAGGGACCGGTGAGCGGAGCAACACACACACTAAGAGTTAGACCTAACACACTTAGCTATTTGATCTACCTCTGGAACAAGCTGAACTAGTTATAAATATATTTATTCTTCACTGTCGGGTCACTCATTACTGGATCAGTGAGCTGCATGAGATACTGACAGGCTGTCAGGAGAGAGAGAGAGAGGGGGAAGAGAGAGGAAAAGAGAGCGCTTCCTCTCATTTCTCCCGTGTTATTATCCAAAGTTAATGTAAACTTGAATAATGTACTTCATTTGAATGTAATAATTATGTTGGTTGTTGTTTGTGGAAGCGCCAGTGAATGAGCCCCATTAACTGAGTTTTAAACATCACTTTAAATGGAAGATCCCCATAGGCCCCGCCCACTCGATCGGATCGACGATCGGTATCGGCCGATACTGATTCCGGCGATCGGCCCCAAAATTGGCGATCGGAGCATCCCTAGTAAAAACAAACCAGTCCTCGGCGTAGAGCCAATGAGTTCCAGTACTTCCCCGACAGATATAAAACATCTGCAGATTAGGTGGGAGAACACCAAGAATAGCCTTATAAAAAAGGATATGCTAATTAGTCTTTCAGACCATTCAACCCGAGCACATAAGGAGCATTGGTGCAAGGGTTTTAAGGTTTTTAATACATCTCAGAGCCACGTGGTAGACGGTCATACAAGATCGTAGACATTAGAAGATGCATTCATATAAACAACATCACCATTAGGGTTGCATATCGTTGACTTTTTTACGATACCGATACTCAACCGATACATACCCTACAAAGAGCAGTTGGGTGTCGCAGCTACCCCCCCCTAGAGCGTCCTTCCTGTAGTGTCATAAAACCCTTCATGAACACATCGGTTATCAAACCCACATTGACATGCCATTCCCAGGATACAGCAGTTACATTTCATTAGGATTACACTGTATTGAGCTTTAATACCATAATTGCCATAACACAATGAACCCTTGAATTGAATTGAGACGCAGAGCAGTATGTCTTTGTGTTGTCATTTCTATTTCTCTCTTCTTTGTGTCTCCTCAGATTGGATCCCACATTAAGAAGCAGGTGGGGGAGCTGGGCTTCAGCTGCACCGGGCTGGTCACTAAAGCAGGAGCTCTGCAGTGCAGCCCCAACGACTCGTTCACCAAGAAGGAGCTGATCGAAAGCGCCCGCAAAGTCTCCGAAAAGGTCAGACCCCAACCTGTCACAGCCCTTCTTTTACATTTTAAAATACCATAGATAACCTTTTTTTAAATGCATTCCCCACTACAAACATGACTTGTCGAAACACTGATGACTGATTGGTCTTCTGGTTGCAGGTGTCCCATGTGTTGGCGTCCCTGCAGGCCGGTAACCGTGGCACCCAGGCCTGCATCACGGCCGCCAGCGCCGTGTCGGGGATCATCGCCGACCTCGACACCACCATCATGTTCGCCACCGCAGGAACGCTGAACCGAGAGAACGCTGAGACCTTCGCCGACCACAGGTACAGACCCCCCCCCCCCCCCAGGACACCCTTTGTAAACATATCACAGTGTTTTATCCTTATATCCAAATACCAGCAGCCATTATTATAATTTCGATTTTATTGTAAATGTAATAAGATGAACAGTAAAGAAAAAATAAGATGAGATATACTTTATTAATCCAAGGGCAATGCTTACATACAGAGAGAAACAAAACCACAAAACAAAAGAATAAGGGGTAGGGGGGGTGATTACAGTGTCAGTTTATTTTATGCATGTGATCCTATGTAGTGTAGCCATAGGAACGCATGCATGCACATGGTCTTTCACTCCAAAACATACCCGTATATATATATTTTATTTATGTATTTCCTTTCTCTTATTAATTTTCCCTTTGCAATGCTGACAGTTAATGATGATTGTGAATATTTTATAAAGATCAGAACTAACTAACTAACAGATCATTATAAACCAATCGTTTTGAAATAAGTAGCCAATCATTTGCAAAAAGAAAATAAAGAAATGAATACGCAACAAATGTGCATCCGATGTAAAGTCAGCTGGAAAAGCGGATGCACACCAAATAATCCAAACACTCTCTACAGTGTGCATGTTTTTTTATACAGAGGTGTCAGTTATGCATTTATCGTTGTTGATGGATTGGTTTTTTTCTTCACTGAACGCAGCTTCTAACTTTATTTAAACAGCCGTGCCATGTTTGAGCACTGGATCCTGTTAATGCTGCAAACTACTGTATCAACAAGGCTGTGTTTTCTCCCAGCTAAAATGGATTTATGCTGTGAGGTTATATCTTATATTCCTGTTAGGTATGAACATGTGCCCCATGTGTGTACTATCAAAGCTCCTCAGTGATAGATGTGTACTTCCTGTGTGCAGAGAATACATCCTGAAGACAGCCAAGGCTCTGGTGGAGGACACCAAGCTGCTGGTGTCTGGAGCCGGAGCCAGTCAGGAGAGACTGGCCCAGGCCGCCCAGTCCTCCGTCTTCACCATCACCAAACTGGCTGATGTGGTCAAACTGGGAGCCGCCAGCCTGGGATCTGAAGACCCAGAGACCCAGGTGTGTGTCTCCACAATCACCCACAATCATTTCATGTTTTATTATTGAAGTTCCGTCTAATCCAAAAATCGATATAGTAGCGATAAGCTTGACTCCAACAAAAAATACGTCTCAGGTAAGTTTGGTTGACTCTTTACTTAAAGGGGACCTATCATGCAAAATGCACTTTTGTACGTCTTTTATACATGAATATGTGTCCCCGGTGTTCCAGGGAACTCACCAAGTGTCAGAAAACACAACCCTCTCTATTTTCCTCCATACCCAAATCTCTAAAAAAGGGGCTGCAACGGATCTGATAAAAACTGATCCAGATTTGAACACTGTCCTGACGTCAGGACAGTGGCGCTACGGCTATTGGGCCAACTCCACCAATCAGGAGGAGACAGCCACGGCCGTTCGAAAGCGCTGGAGACGCTGTAGTACATATGCCAGGCCTGTAGATGGTGCTGTTCTCACAGAATCAGCCCTTGCTAAAACAGGGATAAAAAAGTGCAAATTGAGCAAAATGAGGCATGGCTAAAATGCATGATCTGTTTGGTATTTTGAAAAAAAAAAAGTATAAATATGCCTTATATAGGTATGGTCCTACACTATATTATTCAAATATAGCATGATAGGTCCACTTTAAACAAAAAGTATCAATACAAACACATATTATTTATATTATAGGACATAACTAGGCACTAAAGATCAGTCAATAAGCAGATGGCTGCTTGGGAAACAGCTTTGATAAGAAGTGAGGCATAACACAGATTTAGGTTTGTGTATTTTGATGAAAATACAAACAGATACATTCAACAGTTGGCATTCTTTGTTTAAATTAGACAGTACATCCATCAGATTTAGCACTTATAGACGCCTAAAACACTCATAACCTCATGTTATATTCATTTGACTTGCACCAAAGTTCATTGTTATTACAATCTAAAGCAATATAGTGATGTCATGAGGCACAAGATATCGGTCAAAAAGCACGTCTTGTCTGCTTCAGGAACAGCTTTGATAAGAAGTAAAAAAAAAAGTGATTTAAAGGCAATATGTGATTTCATTTTAATCTCAGTTACAACACAAGACATCAGGGTGCTACCAACAGCCGTCATTCATTGCTTAAATTAGACAGTACATCCATCAGATGTAGCACTTATAGACGCCTAAAACACTCATTACCTCATGTTATATTCATTTGACTTGCACCAAAGTTCATTGTTATTACAAAATACCCAAAATATTAAGATATATAAGGACATCATCAGGCACATAATATCTGTCAATAAGCAGATGTCTGCTTCAGGAACAGCCTGGATAAGAAGTGAGGCATAACACTGATTAGGGTTTGTATAAAATGATGAGAAAAATCTAAAAGAAGCAAATCATTAAAAAGTAAAAATGGACTGTGGATGCAACTTTTTTTAAAGTCACAATTTTAGTTTTGAACCATATATCAAACACTGTTAATCTGCTTTTAAGGAGCTGTAGTTGAGGTTATCTTTGGTCAATTCTACAGACGCAATACAAATAAAGACAGACCAGTAGCTTTCAGTCATTTTAAAAGAAATGCCTTCATAAAAACCAACACTGATACACATCTGCTTCTTCACGTGTCTTCTAATGACTCGTCTCTCCGCAGGTGGTCCTGATCAACGCAGTGAAAGACGTGGCCAAAGCTCTGGGGTACCTCATCAGCGCCACCAAGGCCGCTTCAGGCAAACCTCACGACGACCCCAGCATGCTGCAGCTGAAGAGCTCTGCCAAGGTGAGACACACATCCCAAAGTCTCAGGAGGAGCATCAGTGCTCTGCTACTGGGAACAGCTGGCTGCTCACATGAGGGTGGGGTCGTCCTGTGTGATGGGAGGGGGGTTTGAGATGCTGCTTAACCATCAGAGGAGTACTTAGATTGGAGCATACTGACACTTTAATGGAGCACATTTTAAGGAAGGGAGAATGTTTAGTGGATCCACACACATTGGTTATTCTATCCTTTGTTGTATGTTGTGAAAGAAAGTATTATATTGACTTAAAAATTGTCGTATTTCTTCTGCTAAGAAAGAATCCACTAACAAGTCCTTAAACACTACAGAGCCCTAGTCCTTGACAGGGGTCTGTACTACTGTATTAACAGTGTCACATGTTCTGAATTGACCAATCAGAATCGGGTATTCAACTAAGCCGTGTACAAAATACTGTTAAACCACAGAAGATGGGAACACGTTAGCATGAAGACATGAAAATAAACATTTCGACTACCTATGGACACACGTTTGCATGCATTGACTGTTAATGCTGGTAGTTCGAAGGTCTTTAAGACAAATCTCACTGTAAGAAACATTTCTAAACTGTGGCCTTAATGTGACTTGTGTGCTGCAGATGATGGTGACCAACGTGACGTCCCTCCTGAAGACGGTGAAGGCGGTAGAGGATGAAGCCACCAAAGGGACCAGAGCTCTGGAGGCGACCATCGAACACATCAAGCAGGAGCTGGCTGTGAGTGATTGGTTTTTCCCACACATAACACAATAACAGGAGAAAATGCAGGTGCTATATCAAAAAACAAGATGACAAAACAATAAGGATAATAACATAAAAAGACCATTACAGTAATAGCAATGAGAAATATAAACCAAAATACACAATGACACGATAAGACAGTGATGACGCTCTTCATAGATCGGTGCAGGGAGGACGTATTTTGTAGGCTAACTCGGAAGATAGCATCGCAAGTGCTCCCACACATTAATGATACTTATATGTTTCGTTCAGCAGGATAATTTAAACATATTAACACCACTTTTAGGATGGTTTAGAAGTGACATCACCACCGCTAAGCTAAGAGGCTAATGTTCGGCATGATGACTAATTTATTCACTTGTTAGCAGCTGCAGTTTTTAAGACGCTTCAAACATTCCCAAGTGGGGTATCTACTGACACATTTTATGTTGTAGAAGGAAACGTAAACATCTCTTCCGCTTATTTCAGATCTTATTTCAGGTATCTAATCGAAGAAAAACACTGACTTCGAGACAAGGGTACCAGAAGTGGTAACATGCTAACTCATTTCCACGTTCAAGGACTCATTCCTGCACCACTTTATTGACTTTGTCACAGTCAACATTTAGGAAAAGATGTTTCTTTGCTCCACCCACCAGTAGAAGATGCTGTAGTCTCATCTGAAAGCAGTTTTCTTCCAGTAACAATGATTCATTTCCAACGCTAATCCTCTAGCATGAAATGTACTGGATTGTTGGATCAAATAAATGTGTATTTACCATGAAGTATCTCACTAACGGTCCGCTGTATTTTCCCACTCAGGTGTTCAGCAGTTCTGAGCCTCCGCCGAAAACCACCACACCTGAGGAGTTCATTCGCACCACCAAAGGAATCACCATGGCGACAGCAAAGGCAGTGGCTGCTGGGAATTCTTGTCGTCAGGAAGACATCATCGCCACGGCCAACCTCAGCAGGAGGGCCATCGCTGACATGCTGCACTCCTGCAAGGTGACCAGGAGCTATATATACAGTATATACACTTTGTATATACATCCTGACATCCTGAGCGCTTGATAACCAATGTCAATGTGGATTTTGAATATATTTTTTTAATTTTGACTTTGAAATAATGGCATAATTATTATAATTCTTTTTTTTTTGTGAACACATTTTTATTGAGATTAATACAAAAACATTTACAACCAAAAGCACAACTTTTTTTTACATTTTTTACAATAAAATAACTAAAAGTACATAATACAAATAAAAATTAGACAACAGCAATTACTTACAAAATATACAAAATGCAGAATACAGAATACATATGTAAGCTAAAAATAATAACAATAATACAGACAAACAGAAATAAACATTTAAAAAAATAAAACAAACCCAACCCTCTCCACACACACACACACACACACACACACACACACACACACACACACACACACACACACACACACACACACACACACACACACACACACACACACACACACACACACACACACGTGTATACCATCATTATTATAATTTCTTATCTCAAACTGGACCACGTGAGAACCACCCTGCTCCTTATTGTAACCCATGATAATGACTCTTTCAAATAGTAGTAACAAATGATAATAATTCAAACACTGAAGGCATCATCTACCCATTTAATCATTAACCGTGCAACATGCAGTCACAAAGCTTTTCAGATGTGTCGTTGAGATTTAAATAAAGGTTTAATTAGAAAATTGACCATTGACTGCCCACTTTCTGCCACTTGCATGATTTGTCACTGCAGCCGGTGTACTGGTCTTCAGTTTACGATTTTTATTTTATAATACTTTTTATGTATTGACTTATACTGCCTGTGCTGCCGGTGTTTGGTTCATTTCTTTTATTTCTGTCCCTCAGCAAGCTGCGTACCACCCAGAGGTCAGCAAGGACGTCCAGATGCGAGCCCTGCGCTACGGCAACGAGTGTGCGTCTGGATATCTGGGACTGCTGGAGCATGTGCTGGTGGTAAGACATCTCTACCCACGTACCTGAATACACACACACACACACACACTCACACACACTGTAGCTGTTTACAGTGCTGCACATTTCTCCCATGAGTCCCTAAAAGCATTTTATTACTTTGACAAGTCTAAATGAGGTAGACCCGCCTCCCTTTCACTATTACATTTTCTCCTACGCTAACATATTCCCAGCACGTGAGTTGATAAGTAATGTGTCTCTCTCTGTAGTCAGTTTAGCAGAATTATCTTCATTCTCCCGCAAATAATGTGTAGTACATTATTTTATTTAAACTTTATTGTACAAGTTTTGTTTACAATGGAGTCAGAAAGTGGTCATAAGGAAGGTCTTTGGGTTACAAAAGAGAACACGTAGAATACACAGTACATTGACTGAGTCCTCCACAAAGTCACACCACCTCTCCGTCACATTTACTGCTAGCTTTGTTCATCATTCCTCACTGTATATTAAAGGGTATGAAAATAGTAATGTCATAACCTTGCACATGTGACCTTCCTGCTTGTCATTGGACTCGTGCTATTTTAATAGAGCCGTAAAAAAAACTATTTTATAACCAATGACAAAAGGGGCACAAAAGGACATTTCTGTCGTAGGTCAAATAAAATCAATCCAGAGTTTTGTCAGTTTATTCTGATACTGTGGACTGTTTTCATTTATTGCACTTCAACCCAGCTCTGTACCAGAATAAACTACTGGTCCTGGGATCTAACTGGAACCAGTGTAGCGATGACTCCACAGATCACATCCACTCTTGTATTCATCCATGTGCTCTATTGTCATAACACCATCTTAAAATATGCTTTATCTCTGATCTCATTTTTCCATCTTTTCGACTGTCATTTCCAGCGATAGCATGATGGCTGCGTGCGTTCAAACCTCTGCTTCCTGTGTGTGATACCAGCAGCTGCCTGTCATGTGTTTAAAGACCTCTTTTCTTTTCCTTTTCCTTTTCCCTTCGCTCTGTCAATGCTCCTTTTTAAACTTGTGGCTCACTGATGTGGGTGCAAGCCGGTGAGTACAGCGCGTGAATGACCTGCACAAGAGTGGCGCCGCACTGAACACTTAATACCACCGACAATGATGCAGAGAAACCTCAGCAGCACGTTAACAGATGTGTGGATGCATGTGTGTACGCCTCCAAAGACGGATGGTAGACTATCAGTCTACTCTGTTCTTATCATTTAATAGAGAAATTATCTGATCATTTGTATGTGGTGCTTAAGAGATATTTTGATCCCAATGCAATTTTCTGTGCATGGTGTTTTCTAACTACATGTATAGATATGGAGTTGTACGTAATCTCTATTATTTGTGTAAAATATCTGTGCATAAATGTTAAAAACGTTCCACAAAGCCGAAAAATATTATGCAAATATAAGATGGATATGCAGATATACAAACAAATTCAAGAGAGAGTGCATTTATGGATCTCAATTCTTTGCGTGGGGGTTACATTTTACACGCACAGAGTTTTGATATAAGCTGGTTCATTTTTTCGGATAGGACATGATGACCTGCTGAGTCGTCTCCACATTTTATGTAAGATCATGCATTCTGGTTACGGCTGTTTTTTAAATAACTAGCAGCAAGTAACGTGCTTAAATGTTTTCACAATGTTTGCTCTGACTAAGTCTGAGCAGTGACCTAATGAAATTCCTAAAGGTATTATTATTATTATTACCGAAATGAATGATTGAGGAAAACACAATTTGTATTACCACTGCAGATGGCCAAACTCTCAGAGCACCTTCAACACTTGAATTGAATACATTAACTGTACATGCTGTAATGACATTACAGCATGTACAGTTAATAAAATGATATATATTTGTTTTAATTTATATATTAAAGTATGTTTTCTGTTAATGAGTGTAGTAGGGCTGTGCGATTATGGCAAAAATCATAATCACGATTATTTTGGTCAATAATTGATATCACGATTATTCATTGACTTTGAAAACATCCATTTATTGAACTTTTAAATACAAATAATAATTTGAACAGTATCTTTTTAACTGTTGATTTCCCTGAACGTATAATTCAACTGAAAAACCAATACAAAAATAAATGATACATTTATATCTACATTTAAATAAATAATATCAAAATAATAAATACCAATAAACAAGATCAACAAATATTTTGGAGCGCAAGCTACTAAACATATATAAATATGATAAATACAAATACATTAGATCAAATATGTTGCAGTGCACTGTCACAACCTAGCAAAGCAAAATAATCGTTTTTTTTCGATTATGTTGTTTTCGTAATTGTGGCAGGCCAAAATCGTAATTGCGATTAAAATACGATTAATTGCACAGCCCTAGAGTGTAGATCAATCTTAATTATGTCCAGTGGGATTAATTAGAAGAGAAATGAGATTTGAATACAGTAGTGTGTGTTCGCCCTCTGATGGGAGGAACAGAAGGACATCTTGACCTCTGTAGGAAATACAGTTTCGTCCTCCCCTCACACACTGCTGATTACATTGTTTGTATTTAACACAAAACATCTCCCACGATCTGATGCTATTTCACTGTAGGAGCTCATGTCATGGTGTTCTCTCTGCACATGTGTGTGTGTGTCACTGTTGGTGTTTGTGTGTGTGTTTGTGTGTGTGTTTGTGTGTGTGTTTGGCCCGCTGCATGCGTTCTTGTGCAGTTACGTCCTTTGCCTCTATCTCCTCATGACAACACATCTGAATAAACTTGAGCTGGGTATGGCCTGAGCCCTGTTAATGCCCTGCACCTGTCACACACACTGCTCACACACACCGCTCACACACACACACCGCATGTCTACCTAGGACAGTCTGAGGACACACACCGAGCAACAGTACAGGCAGAAGTACTTCTTAACTTAAAGTGGAGTACTATCGTCTTCCATTACAAGTCAAATTCGTAATGCATTATCAGCTAAATGTACTTAAAATATCACAAAAGTATAAAAAGTAAAAGCAGAATGTCTCTTTTTGACAGTTTTTATAGAATATTATTATTCTCTTTCATCATCAATACATTTCATATAGTTTTATTATTATACTTTGTTAATTATAAGACAATTTTAATAACATTTGAAAATACTGTGTGGATACAGAAGTAGTACACTACTGCAGCTTATCAAAGTATCTAGAAACTATGAGTGTTAAATAATTGAGTAAAAACTACAATATTTGCCTCCAAAATGTAGTAAATTATCAGTATATGTAGCATAAAATGGAAATACTCAAGGATCTGAAATTAAAGTTATGAATTGTGTACTATAACTTTATTTTCCTAGCATTTAACAATCGCAAATTGCTGCAATTTGATAAATACAAGTACATGTTAATAAGACTCATAGATAATGCAGAATGTTTAAAAGGTAAAATGAATGTCTTCCCCTTCCAGAGGTGGGAAGTAACTAAGTACATTCACTCAAGTACTGTACTTAAGTACAATTTTGAGGTACTTGTACTTTACTTGAGTATTTCCATTGTATGCTACTGTGTACTTCTACCCCACTACAGTTCAGAGGTAAATTGTGAACTTTGACTCCACTAAATGTATTTAATACCTTTAGTTACTTTACAGATGTGGATGAATGATGTGAAATATAATCAACTCTTAAATCAGACTTTAGTTCCATCTGGAGTAAATTCACAAGCTACCCTGCAGTATACAAAGTCATTCAAACTAGCTGCACCTTTACCAGCTTTGAGAACACTTTAATGATCAATCATTATAAAACATATCATATATATTATTCTGAAATGGACCAATCTGCACAATGACTACTTTTATTGTCGCTACTTTCACTATATTTTGATGATAATACTTTTCTACTTTTACTTGAGTAACATTTTGAATGCAGGACTTTTACTGTAACAGAGTATTCCTACACTCTGGTACTTCTACTTTTACTCAAGTACACGATCTGAGTACTTCTACTTTTACTCAAGTACAATATCTAAGTACTTCTACTTTTACTCAAGTACAAGATCTGAGTACTTCTACTTTTACTCAAGTACAAGATCTGAGTATTTCTACTTTTACTCAAGTACAACATCTGAGTACTTCTACTTTTACTCAAGTACAATATCTGAGTACTTCTACTTTTACTCAAGTACAAGATCTGAGTACTTCTACTTTTACTCAAGTCCAAGATCTGAGTATTTCTACTTTTACTCAAGTACAACATCTGAGTATTTCTACTTTTACTCAAGTACAAGATCTGAGTACTTCTACTTTTACTCAAGTACAACATCTGAGTATTTCTACTTTTACTCAAGTACAACATCTGAGTACTTCTACTTTTACTCAAGTACAACATCTGAGTACTTCTACTTTTACTCAAGTACAACATCTGAGTACTTCTACTTGTACTCAAGTACAACATCTGAATACTTCTCCCACCTGTGTCCCTTGTCCCACAGATCATCCAGAAGCCCTCTTATGACCTGAAGCAGCAGCTGGCCTCCTACTCAAAGCGAGTGGCAGGCTCCGTCACTGAGCTCATCCAGGCTGCAGAGGCCATGAAAGGTAGTTTAACCTTTGACCTCTGCCACAACAAAGACAAAGACAAAGACAACAGAACCAAATGAAACTCCTCAGGGTGTCGCTTCCCGTCTCAATTTACCTCTAACAATGTTCTTATTGATTCATCTGAATGGCACTGCATGTAGCTGGATATTTATAGGAACACACTGTTTAAGTAATAGTCCTAATGTACAATATAACATATATTAGAATTAGATTGAACTGTATTGTCATATAGTACTTATGCAATGAAATGCAGTTCAAGTCTAACCAGAATTGCATGAGAAGCAGTAAAGAAACATGTTTTTTATAGTATAATATAAAGATTTTCATATGACAGATGTGAACAAGTTATCACTATAATCTCCACATATTAACACCACTTTAATGAATTTTGAAACTTAAATGCAATCAGCAGAAGTGAAAAAGCTAACATTAGGCTATAGAGGAACTACAGCACTGTTGCACGACTTCCCATCACCACCGCTAAGCTAAAGGTGGCTAATGATCGGCGTGATGACGTTTAGTCGTCTCATTAAGTCATTAGTTAGCAACCACTGGTTTTATGACACACAGAAGCTTCAGACATTCACTATAGGGGTATTTACTGATGGATTTAATGTTTAAGAAAAGCCATCTGACCAAAAACACGTTCAAAAAGACTTTGCCTTCGAGACGAGTGAACAGGAAGTGGTAAAATGCTAACTCTTTTTGGGGTTAAATGACTCACTGCACCGCTGTATGGAAAGAATAATTTATGACTTTTATGACACTTATATAAATAAAGTTTTATAAATAGAATAAGGAACTAAGACCGATGTGCCAAGTCAGCTACTGTGTGTGTGTGTGTGTGTGTGTGTGTGTGTGTGTGTGTGTGTGTGTGTGTGTGTGTGTGTGTGTGTGTGTGTGTGTGTGTGTGTGTGTGTGTGTGTGTGTGTGTGTGTGTGTGTGTGTGTGTGTGTGTGTGGTGTGTGTGTGTGTGTGTGTGTGTGTGTGTGTGTGTGTGTGTGTGTGTGTGTGTGTGTGTGTGTGTGTGTGTGTGTGTGTGTGTGTGTGTGTGTGTGTGTGTGTGTGTGTGTGTGTGTGTGTGTGTACTACTGCCTTTTAAGATTTGAGTGTTGAACAGCCCGGCACCAGGTCTTATTTTGAACCCTGGCAGTCATTTTCAGTGGGATTAGTTCAGAGTCCCCTCAGCGTACTACAGTTTCTAACAGCGCGGGATACCCCCCCCCCCCCTAAGGAGTCAAGTACATTGAACCTAAAGGCTATTCCATGAACCCACCATCTGTCAAATGGAGGGAAAGTCCTCCTCACAGTTTTATGTCACAGATTCATGTAGCTCTGCTGTAGGTTCATGACTTCATTGGAGAGAGATGATCGGGTTTCAACAGCATTTTATCTGATCCAAAATCAGCATCAAACGCACTCAACTTAATCCTTTCAAATCACTTATCCAATTCATCAAGGGTTCAACTTTCCTTCACTTTAACAGCAACTGAAGACATAAATAACTACACCACAAACATGCTGTTATGATCTGCAAGGAGTTTTATAACAGCAGCTACCTAAAAACCTGTATAACAAACACAACATCCTGGACCGTATCCAAAATAGAAAGTGGTTATTGTAACCAAACCCTATTGACCCGGCATAATGAGAGTGCAGAGTTCCCTCCTCAGAGATTTGCTATTGGGACCTTCATCCTCTGGTGTCATTATACCATGGCAACACACACTGTTTGTTAGTGAAACACTGGCGAGAGGACAGTAGCGCATTTCCATTGCAGGGCCTCGCTCGGCTTAGTATGGTATAGTTAGGCCTTGTTAGGCCAGGCTCACTTTATGCTGCGTTTCCATTACAGTTTAGTAGCTGGGGCAGTAACTATAGTAACGCAGTGTAGGCGGAGCCGTGACGTCATCTTCAATGAGCTCACAGCTGCTCATATATGTTCAGAAACTAGACAAAAGTTAAACAAGTACAAACCACAGACTGTCTGTGTCATGGCGAATACAGTCGCTGGTTTATTTATGTCTGTAGGCCGTTGTTGTGAGTGTGGACGGTCGGAGCATATACAACGTTAGCTTAGCCGATCTCCATTCAGAAAACACGCATTTTAAAAGGTTTTCCGCCTGCCGTCTGTCTGCAGACTTGTCAAAGCATTAATTCATGGTTTTTACTAACCGGTATCAGTATGTTGTTACTTCGGCATCATTTTGAAACGTGTATTACAATTAAATCACGGTCAAATATGTTCATCTTGTTGTAGTTGTAGCCCCCTTGCCAGCGATTCTCTCACTAGTTTAGCATACTCAGCCTGACTCAGCCTGATTGTTGTCCCACTAAGAACCTCGATTTTATGGGGCCAGAAAAACTGTGAAATAGTACCCGCTAGCCGGTACTACGCCTAGTGGAAACGCAACCAAAAACGGGCCCCATGTAAAGGTTTTGGGCACCTACTTACTGTATATTGTGTATGTCTTTGCTTTATTGTTCAAAAAAATTCAAAAATGTGTGTGTGTGTTGCAGGCACCGAGTGGGTGGATCCCGAGGACCCCACCGTCATCGCAGAGAACGAGCTGTTTGAAGCGGCGGCCGCAATTGAAGCCGCCGCCAAGAAACTGGAGCAGCTGAGGCCCCGCACCAAGCCCAAGGTCAGAGGGCTTTTTACAGCAGCCACACTGAGCCTGTTAACCTCAGCACAGGGTCACACACACACACACACACACACACACACACACACACACACACACACACACACACACACACACACACACACTCTGTCTCTCTCTCTGTCTATCTCTCTGTCTATCTCTCCGTCTATCTCTCCGTCTATCTCTCCGTCTATCTCTCTGTCTATCTCTCCGTCTATCTCTCTGTCTATCTCTCTGTCTATCTCTCTGTCTATCTCTCTGTCTATCTCTCTGTCTATCTCTCCGTCTATCTCTCCGTCTATCTCTCCGTCTATCTCTCTGTCTATCTCTCTGTCTATCTCTCTGTCTATCTCTCTGTCTATCTCTGTCTATCTCTCTATCTCTCTCTCACACACACACACACACACACACACACACACACACACACACACACACACACACACACACACACACTCTCTGTCTCTGTCTCTCTCTCTGTCTATCTCTCTGTCTATCTCTCTGTCTATCTCTCTGTCTATCTCTCTATCTCTCCCTCTCTCTCTCTCTCACACACACACACACACACACACACACACACACACACACACACACACACACACACACACACACACACACTAGAGAATCAGCACTTTTGAAACAGGGCTGAAACAGAGGGGATTATGGGATGCTGCAATGATCTGTTTGGTGTTTGGAGCCAAACACTTCAGAGACATGTTTTGTATATATCTGAGACCTATAATATATTGATGAAAAACAGTATAATAGGGGACCTTTAAATATTAAACTGAATATATAAATGTTAGCATGTGTGCAGCAGCTTTTCCTCGCTGTCTGACTAAATGTTCCACATGTGATCTCAGCCCTGTGACAGTGTGTGTGTGTGTGTGTGTGTAACCTGTGTGTTTATGGACTCTCTTGTAAACAGGAAGCAGATGAGAGCCTGAACTTCGAGGAGCAGATTCTGGAGGCGGCTAAGTCCATCGCAGCGGCCACCAGCGCTCTGGTTAAAGCAGCTTCAGCAGCTCAGAGGGAGCTGGTGGCGCAAGGGAAGGTACGTCCAACAGAGGAGGAGTGTTCAGAATCCCTCCAGGCAACATGTACAGTGAACCCCCCACAGACAAAGACATTTATCATAATTGACCCCAACAAAAAACATGATAACACCTACCAGTTCTTTAGGCACACCTCTCAAAAACTGCTTATTATTATTACACTATTGCTACCTTCCAAATGAAAAGGATTTGACCCCATGTACAAGCCAAGACAACTGAACAAAAATAAGTGTGTTCATGTAGGACTGTCTCTTGGATAACTATGAACCAGTGGCCGCGTAGATATGAAATACTGTACACTTGAGAAGGATCCATCGTCACATTTTTGGAATTTTATTGGGAAACAATTCACCGTATTGGAATGGTTGTTAATATAAACCAAGCAGAAGTCCCCTGTACCTTCATAAGATTTTTCACCCAATTTGAATGCTTATCCCTGTGTCCTACCTTCCCCTCTGTCTATTTCCTATCTTTAATATGTATTTGATGTGTGATGCTGATCCAGTGTTCTGTGTTTTTAGGTTGGAGCGATCCAAGCCAACGCAGTGGACGATGGCCAATGGTCTCAGGGTCTGATTTCTGCCGTAAGTCTTCCCCCTTTTAAGGTTCATTTAAGAATGTCTCAGAGTTTGAAACGCCCTCACCGTGGTGCCTTTGCCTCCTCAGGCTCGCATGGTCGCAGCGGCCACCAACAACCTGTGTGAGGCAGCCAACTCGGCGGTGCAGGGCAACGCCAGCGAAGAGAAGCTCGTGTCCTCCGCCAAGCAGGTGTCCGCCTCCACCGCCCAGCTGCTGGTGGCCTGCAAAGTGAAGGCCGACCAGGACTCCCAGACCATGAAGAGGCTGCAGGTCAGCACCACCTGTTCATGTCTTTACAGCCAAACGTTACCAGAAACAAGGATGTGCAACAATCAATTAGTTGATTTGTGGAACAGTTTTCTTTTTTGTAATTTACTTTTTATTGGCATTTAGTGTCAAACATTGTCACAGCATATTGTACATTGCATCTTTACATGACTGACATAACAATGGCGGAGGTCATTTGTGTCTAAGGTCACTGTCACACCTGTAGTTCAGTCCATTTCTTCCTCACCATGAAACAAAGGGTCCACCGGTGCCTTGTAGTTCTAGCATGCTTTGTTTCCACACTGACTTATTACAATGCACCAGCAGGAGTACATTTAAAGTCACATGGGCTGACAAGCAACTCATTGATTGGCCACATTTGGAGCTGTCACCCTGCATCATCAGCAGTATTTACACCCACAGAAATGTCTGTCTCTCAAATTCAAATAAGCTTTATTGGCATGACCACAATGACATACAGTATTGCCAAAGCATTGTACAATCACCTAGAGATACAGTTCATAATCATTTGGAATATATTGTACATTTTGAACAAAAGCTATTTTCTACACCAGGAAAACTCTCTCTCTCTCTGTCTCTCTCTCTCTCTGTCTCTCTCTCTCTCTCTCTCTCTCTCCTCTCTCTCTCTCTCTCTCTCTCTCTCTCTCTCTCTCTCTCTCTCTCTCTCTCTCTCTGTCTCTTCCTCTCAAATTCAAATAAGCTTTATTGGCATGAACACAACCATTTCCGATTATTTTAGAAGCTGAAAAAAAATACCGCTTCGTCAGACTGACACCTGATATTGTGAAATGCGTAGTGAGATGTTTGACCCCAGTTGTGCTTCTGATTCAGATCTAAAGTACCTGCTGTGGGAACAATGGTCCAATCACAGCCTTAGTGCTTCTGCAACAGCTGCGGTAGTTGGACAGTCTAATAATAGGCTGAGTTTGAGTGTTTAGGATTACAGGTGAGCTGATTGATCTGCACAGCTGCTGCATCAGGGTTAGTCTGCTCTATATTTAGCCCAGGTAACAGTGCCTTCAGCTGCATTCCACTATTTTTAAAGGGCTACTCCTGGATTTAAAGTTGGACAGAGACAGAATAAAAAACGGAGGCTGAGATATCCTGAACACTAGATCCTACATTTCCCATAATGCAATCTATTTTATGTCTAATAAATGTCCACACATTTCAAACTTCACACCTGCAGTTTATACGTTTATAAGTGCAGTGGTAGAGTCCATTTACTCAAGTAAAAAGCTGATGAAAACGTAGCCCAGGGGGTGTGACCTTTGAAGTGTAACTGACTCAGTGTTTCCCAAGACATGACAGAAACAAAAAGTATTTCCTGTCACCTCATCCACCCAAAAATACTATCTTTAAGTGTGTGTGTGTGTGTGTGTGTGTGTGTGTGTGTGTGTGTGTGTGTGTGTGTGTGTGTGTGTGTGTGTGTGTGTGTGTGTGTGTGTGTGTGTGTGTGTGTGTGTGTGTGTGTGTGTGTGTGTGTGTGTGTGTGTGTGTGTGTGTGTGTGGTGTGTACGGTGTGTGTGTATACTGTGTGTGTGTATACTGTGTGCAGCTAGTGAGCACATCAGCCTGCCCAGGCCATCTCATATTCTCCGATCCAATCAGCAGTGGCTTATCTCCTCCTCTTCTGTCCTGCAGCTGCCACCGCAGTAATTCCCATACATTTATGTCTACAGGAGCTCTGGAAACAACCCACCAGAGCACCATGGCTCCAGCACGGGAAACATTAGCCCTGATCTATGATTACACCAGCAGCACTTGCTCTCTTCACTCTTTGCCGTGGTGTTTTTTAAGGGTTGTAATTATTCCGAGTGCTGAGTAACGTACTGTCTCTCTGTGGAATATCTGAGCATCTGAAGAAAGGTTTTTGTTAGACGGTTCCTGAAGGCAGCAGGTGGTTCAGGAAATCAGCTGGCTCATCCACACAGTTAAAGGTTTAGTTGGTACCACCTCCAATAATGCAATATCACTTATCAGACAACCTGGGAGCGATTACATGATATTCTGATGGATTTAAATATGCTAATCCAAATTGCCTTGTCACATAAATTACAATTTAAGTAGCAGTTATGAGTCCTAAAACCTGGAGATGTGTCAGCATGTTGGCACTTCCTGTTTCCACGTTTCAAAATCCATGTTTCATTTCTATAGGTGTTTTGGTTTGATGCTCGATATGAGGTTTAGTGGTTAACACTACCTGATGAAATTTAAATATTTTGATCCACAACATAAAATATGTCAGTAGGTTTAAAAAACAGCTTTAAATGAGACTAGTTAGCGTCAACACACAGACTATAATCCCCCTTTAGCGGTGGTGACATGAAGCAATGTGACCGTGATGTAGTCTGTTTAGCCTATTGTTAGCTTTTCACTTCTTGGGATTGCATTTTGGCTTCAAAAATGAAAAAAGTGGTGTATTATCCTGCTGAAAAAAACATTTGAGTAAAATTCACTTCTGTTTTCCACAGATAATCCAAAAATACAATAGGAATATCTCATTGCTTTTTGTCGAGGGAGCCCTTGCTGTCCTAAAAAAGAAAACATGTCATCCCACAGCCATTTAGCCATTGGCTTGTTGACACTGGTGCGTGAAACATGACAGTGTCCATCCGGCTTGCCGTAGTTGGGTTGCTGCTGTGTGAGTGAAATGTGAGCTCATAGGTCAGTGATGTAGACGGCTGTATTGATTTAAACCTTAGAATGTCTGTAAACACGACTGAAATGAGTCAGGTAAACAAACCAGAGGAACGGTCTCAGAGCTGTGATGGGATGTCCCTGGATTGAGCAGATTTCTTTTTGCATTCCTCAGTTAAAACAGGGTGTTAAGTTGCTCTTTCGAAATGGATTTGATGTACATTTTTAGAAACATCAGCCCCCCCCCCCCCACCCCCCCCGGACCCCCTTGCTCTAACGCTGTGTTATGCTACATGTCAGGGCCAGACTAACAGTAACATTCCAGCCAAAGATAAACCACCAGAGTAGGATTCTCTAATGTGTGTGTGACCGCCAGCTGAGTGTCTGATTTCAGGCCATGGAGCCGCAAAAGGAGAAAACTCCTCTGCCTTAGAGGCGAGCCGCCCAATGAGACAAATGTTTGGCTTTCAGAGGAGTTCAGCAGTCGTTGCCTTTTACAGTTATTCTCAGGCACTCAGCAAGAGAAAAAAACTGTTATGGTTTCCTCTCGGTGCGCTGCTGGAACGTCTCATTCCCTTTCCTGGAGCGGCTGTTTCCAGGCAGCACAGCTGATGGGTCTGCTTCCACATTCCCTCAAAGAAAAGTTCACAGGCCATGGTTACATATATTAGACATCTGTTAAGCATGCTTTTAGTTCTCTGTATTCATTAGTTTCACAACATTACATTGAGCTGACACTTTGATCCAAAGCGACTACATAAAGATGAGAAAATAAAAGAAAACTTGAAACAGTCGGGTACATTTGCTTCAAATAAGCCAAACCATTGTAAGGGGTTAGGGTATTTTCAAGCACTTCCACAAAACTTCTTGACCATTTGAAGCTCTCAGATAGAAAAGGGGACTTTCTGTCAGGTAGCTCCTTTTAATTTTGAGACTAACACACATGTAACGTGTTTTTTGTGTTTGTTTTTCCCCTCAGGCTGCTGGAAACGCTGTGAAGAGAGCCTCTGATAACCTGGTGAAGGCGGCGCAGAAAGCAGCGTTCGACGCTCAGGACGACCAGGCTGTGGTGGTGAAGAGCAAGATGGTGGGGGGCATCGCTCAGGTGAGGAGAACAGACACACTTTCTGAGCTATATATTACTTACATCTGTTTTGGTTTGCATATTATAATATAATCATAATCCAGTAATTTTATAAATATGATTCTGAAATGGGCTATTATTCATAAGAAAGACTTTTACTTTTAGTTTACGGGCATACCTCAAAAAAGCCAAATTGAGTGTGGGGTTAAAAGAAAGTTAATTTACTAAGCTACATTTCACCACTGGTATTATTTTATTAATTCATTTATTGTATCAGGGGCAGTGCACATGAATCAACATTTCTGTAAATGTGCCATAGTTAGCCAAGAGGCTATTTCTCATCTCTAGTCCCTGTGAGTTATGTCTTAGTTATGTCGGGTGGAGGTGGGGTTTATGGATTGTTCTGGTTACATCCTGCCCTCTGATTGGCTGTGTGGTGTTGCAGATCATCGCGGCTCAGGAGGAGATGCTGCGGAAAGAAAGGGAGCTGGAAGAAGCCCGGAGGAAGCTGGCCACGATCAGACAGCAGCAGTACAAGTTCCTCCCCTCAGAGCTGAGAGAGGACGGCCAGGACCAGTGAGAGGGGGGGGGGGGGGGGGGTGTGAGGCAGCAGTGATTAGTGGGGCGTTCAGGTCCTTCCCCAGCTACATGTAGGGAGAGAAGCCTCCAGGACAACATCACTCCAACCCACAGAGGGTCACTATCAATCTGGTTCTGTATTTAATTCTTAAAGTCAAACGTGAACTGATGCCAATGATTATACATTTTGATAAAATATATGCCTTCGGTCCTTATTAAGGTGCTTTTGATTATATATGATCACATACTTTTCCATATATATTTTTCTCTTTGTTTTGTACATGCTTTTTTGTGTGGCTTAAAGTAACAAAAATCCTGCCAATAGATTCTGCTTCCCTGCCGACTGTCAGATATCAGAGAGATGGAGCAGAGCACGATAAAGGCTTCTATGCAAATTATGCATATTCTATGCACATTTTCTATGCAGACGTTTTTGTTGTGTGTGAGCATGTTATGAGGTGAGAGAAACGGTCTCATTACCAGTGATTGTGTTCAGTACTGTATGTAACTTGTCATACTGTATTAGGGAAAATGAAATAAAATGGTAGTTTTTAAAGTTTAGATTGGGACAAATTAACCTTGTAACAAATCAGAGGGGGAAAACCATATTTTTCTAAAGATCGAGCTATGAAATGTATTATAAAGGAATCTTTCAACAAGGTGCCATCTTAGTAAACGTTTTCAGTCAGTATTTTCTCAGTATTTAGGCCTTAGATTAGAATATTTTGTTTGTAAAGATTATGAAGCCATATATTTAACTTTGATACATTTTACATCATATTGACTGTATGTGGATGCTCGGTGTTTGTGTTATCTGTGCCAACATTAGTGCCTAACGCAGTGCTTTAGACTTTCCAGAGAATTCCTGCACAGTACAATCAGCAATGCTAGTCTGAGCTACTTCTCGTTAGCATGACGTTAGCTCACTGTGTCCCCAGTGTAGCTGTGCTTACAAAGTGCCTTCATACAAATGGTCAGGTATTATCAACAGATACTAACCGTATACCCCTAGATGCACTTCATTTAATAATTTATCAGACCATCATTTCAATCTACCCTTACACCATGTGTGTACAAAGTCTTCATGTTCTCTGACTGAGTATTTTTTCGAACAAACATTGCACAGCATTCCTTATAGTGACTGTAATCATCTGTCTTTTTGTTCTTTTGCTCACATTTTGCCTTCACTTACAGCAGCACCACCTCATTGGCACTGTAACAGATTTATATTCAATAAAGCCAGTTTTCAGTGACACTGTTGACCTCCATTTCTTGACATTTCTCACTGTCTTCACCCTCTTCTGCAGACATTATGCTTCCTCAGCAATATATTAGAAAAAAGTGTTCATAACCAGCATCATTTTCTGATATACTCATACATCATATCAGTCTCATAGACTTGTGTGTGTAATATCAGCTGCAACTCATTCTTAAGGTTTAGTAAGGCATGGCCGGATTAACCCCCCTCTAGGGCCAGCGGGCAAAAATAGGTTGCTGGGCCCCTATTAAGTCGTTTCAAACACGAGGTGATTTGAAACCAAGCTTCTCAGATGAGTTAAGTAAAAAGATCATTGTGTGGGTTTAATAAAGACCTTTTTTTTTTAAATATAATTAATGTACAGAACGTAAACTATATTTGTAATGTGACATAGTTAAAGTTATTTATTAACTCTGTGGTAAAAACTAGACTACAAGAGCTTCACGTTTTGTTCAACGAGATAAAATACATCAGTTAATAATACACCAATGGTGAAAGTCAAGTCTCACAATTGATTAAATGAGACTACTAAACGTCATCAAACCGAACATTAGCCGCCTTTAGCTTAGCGGTGGTGACGTGAAGTCATGTGACCATGCTGTAATTCTTTCATAGTCTAATATTAGCTTTTTACTTGTGCCGATTGCATTTACTCTTAAAAGTGTTTTTAATAAGTAGAGATTTAACTGCTGAACAAAATGTGTAAGTATCATACACGTGCTTTTGCTACGGATCCTATTTTCTGCAATATTCTAAATTCCAATGGAAATATCCCATTGCTTTTTGTCGAGGGACTCCTTGTGATGCTTACTTCCACGTCATCACTGCACCACTTTATTTTGCTTCAGAATAACATTTTCTAAAACAAACCGGCAGCCACATGAGGGGTTTTTGAGTCCCCTGGAGATCCAGGGTTCTCATAACTCGGGGCAGACAATAAAGTAAATGTACTCAAGTACTGTATTTAAGTACTGTAAATACTTTACCTGAGTAATTTTTACTTATAATATTGCTACTACCTTTTAGAAGCCACATTTGTCATTTTTACTCCTCTACTCTTATCTTAAAATGATAGTTCCTTTACCGATTCAGATTATTAGCTAATACTCAAGTGCAGTACAAGTACCAGTAATTAAATACAGTATACGAGATTTTGTCTTTTGATATCAAAACAGTAGCATGAAAAACGTCTGAATATCCCCTGATTATGAAGAAAAATATCAAACATAATTGATTCACATGATCTCATAGTGTAGGCTACTTTTTCTCCAGACAAGAGTTGTTTAAGGGTTCTGTCTCAGGTGGAGAGCTGACCCACCTGCCTGTGATGTATCCACACACACACACACACACACACACACACACACACACACACACACACACGCACACACACACACACACACACACGCGCGCGCGCCAGACAACTCTAGGTGCCTAAATATGGACAGAGTCCTCGTGCGGATGCTCACTGGGGGAAAGTGTGGGGCTCGTGCAGCTGGTATTCCATCCTCAACTCTTCTTGAGCTGCTCACACTAGCTGCACGCGCGCTCCTGTCCACCTCCGTCCCTGTGCCGCAGTCTCCGTCTCTGTCTCCATCTCTGTCCGGATTTACTGCCCTATTTCCCCGCTGCTGTCAGACACACGACCGGAGCAACCATGGAGGCCATCAAGAAGAAGATGCAGATGCTGAAGCTGGATAAGGAGAACGCGATAGACCGGGCAGAGCAGGCTGAGGGGGACAAGAAGGGAGCAGAGGACAAATGCAAACAGGTAGAAACCCCCAGATGACCAGCGCTTCCTCTACTCACAGTACAGACCATAATGCATTTAGATCAAAGCACAGGCAGACGGCTTATAACTTTGTTTAGTTGTTTTCCGGTACTTTTGATTCTAAATCTGGTCAAATAAAAAGTTTATTATCGAGAAATGTTAAAAAAACGTTTTAAGAAACATACCATGGATAAAATAATAGCAAGATGAGAACAATGTTGAGCAAGAAAACAGACAAAAGACAAAACGTTATTGTCTCCTAACTGCAAACACCATATCTCACAGATTTGAACAAGTTCAAGATCAAGTGTGTGTATTTCAGCAAAAAATAATTCAACATCCACCGTCTGATATTAGTCACACTATCATTGGCTTTCAATGGTGTTATTTCAAATTAAACTTTAAACCAAACCAAAACTGAGTATAGAGAAATTGTACTTTATATGAATAATGACATTGAAATAATTCATAGCACATTACAAGTGTTGTAATGAAGTGAATTAATTTAGTCATTTTTCATAAAATATCAACTTTATCTCGAGGGGCGTCCTGGGACAATTACATACTAGTGAGAGTTAGTGTGCACCAGTATAAACCTCATGTTAAATGTTAATTTGTTTACTCTATTGACTCAACCCTTAATCAATTGTTCATTTTAATTGAAATTCTGTAAGTTTAATTTCCCAACATAGGGCTGTTAAAGTTTCTCCACATCACTGCACAGCTGTAAGATACTGTCTTAATTCCTTTTTCAATGGTCTTATTGCAGTTTCATGTAATTTATAATGGCTCTAAAGTTGTGGAATCAACTCATTTTGTTGCATATAGCTGATAGGAACCATTTAGAGGAGTACTAAAAGATGGGTTCAAGGGTCAATATCTTCCTTTCATACCCATGGCCATGACTGAGGTCACGCAGCTCAGTTAATCCTCTCACAGCCCAGCAGCCTCACAGACTGGATGTTGTGATGGGCAACATGTCATGGAACATATGAGCAGAGTGTGGAAAGCCTCACAATGTAATGTAGGGTTTCCAGCAGTTATAAATACATCTGGGCTTATAGTTTAATCTAAAACACACAGTGATATTATTTTATGTGTTAGGGTGCAGCTCCACGGTGTCATTTACCAGCATGTGAAAAAAATAGATGGCAATCATTCCACCACGCAACTGTCCACATAGCCTGTGGTCCCGGGGGATCCCAGCTCACACAATCACTCCTCCCTGCCGAGGAGCATTAAATACCGGCATGTCTATTTCTGTGGCCCCTCTAAAGACCCCCACCTTCTTTGAATTGTTGCTCCTCTCAGAAAGACAGTCAAGGCTGTCGGTTTGCCACAATGTGGACTGTGGGATCAGGAGCGTCCCGGTCTATTTGTGACTGAGAGGCCTTACATGGCTGCGGGCCGGAGGAGAAGTGATCCGGAGAGGACATTTGTTCCCGGGCACATTGTGCTCGGCCCACTTCACTGTCATTTACAATTGGCTTTTTATAGTTCTCCAAGATGTTGTTGCAAATGGAAACAACCTTTGCAAATGAGTCATTGGGTAACAAAAGCCTGTGGTCCGAAAGGGATGGGGCTCATAAAGAAAAGAGCAATCCACCTGTTGGTTTCATAATTTCTGTTATGAGGTCATCAATTAAAAAACGTGCTTCAATATCATCATTAGAGAGTCCCAAATAATTAAATGTCAGAGTTATAAGCCTGGTAGAATTTAAAACGTCCTGTGTATGATTGGTGTTAGGTTTCCTGTCATTCATATGAGTTTGCTGTATATGATTTATTGGCGGAAATGTTTGGACGTCATACCGTACGTGACATGCCTGTGGTTAACTGCCATTTCAAGGCCTTGTTCAAAGGTGTATTTTTAAATCGTACCTTGGGCGCTGCTCCACTCACAAACGGGTCACTAAAACAAAGATACTTTAAAATATCTTCTAAAAGTGCCGATTCTTTGAGACGAAAATAAGAGGAGTGTTTTGGAAACAATGATATCATCACCTCAATCAGGCATTGCCCATGGTTGCTGTGTGTGATGAGCATTCCTCTGTGTTAAAGGAAAGGTCAGCAGGTCAAAAGCATTAGGAATGATCCTGTGGGAACTGTAAATATAGAATACAGTTATGTAGTCCTGAAAAAAGAAATGTTCAAACACAAAGACATCTTCAAAACGAAATACATTTGGATGACATTTGTTTCAAGGTAGAAAATGTTTGAAAAAAAAAACCAATGTCTCTAGACCTGCTGCATCCTTTTATGTATTTACTTTGTACCTTTTGCATTGGATTGACATGTTCTGTTTCTGTGTGTGTGTGTGTGTGTGTGTAGCTGGAGGAGGAGCTGCTGGGTCTGCAGAAGAAGCTGAAAGGAGTGGAGGATGAGCTGGACAAATACTCGGAGTCGCTGAAGGATGCCCAGGAGAAGCTGGAGCAGGCGGAGAAGAAGGCAGCAGATGTGAGTGAAGGGAGCTGATGCCTCGGGTCACATTACTGCAGAGGGCCGACTATATTAAGACCACATTAACCTATTGTACTCTGCCCGGTCACATCTAAGGCCCACCCCCCCAACACACACACACACACACACTCACACACACAGCAGCACAGGTGCCGTGTTGTTGACTTCATGTGCTGTTTCCTTCGGGCGCTGCAAAAAAGTAGCTGCTTAACTTGAATTACTACCCCGTTGTAAATGTAGCCCATCAGTCAAAATGAGCTATAAACCCACAGTGCTAAGCCTACGCTCCCCGTGTTTTAAAATATGCCCAGAGCAGTTTGTTCCTGTCTGTCAAACTCCCACATCTCACGTCCAGTAATCAGAACCTGTTTAATGTTGACCTTCAGGAGCACGACTTAAAGATGGTCGTGCTAAATCTCCACAGCATCATCATCAGCTCCGGCAGAAAGCTTCTGGCCGCTGACAGCAGCAGGAGAGGCTGTATTAACTCTGTCAGGGGGAGTATCAGATTCAACCAACATATCATAAACCCTGTCAGCACCTCCAGGCGAATGCCATCTATTCTAACAGATCTGAGGAGCTTAGCGGAGAGGATTTGGTTTCTGGAGTCCTCGCTCGGCATCAGCCTGCAGAAGCTGCTGCCGCTCTGACACTCATGGGGTGCTTTTATGGAGAAAGAGAGAGATATATGTACTTATTATACCAGTTCTATTGGTATACTAAACAATCTCACAAACAGGGACAGTAAGAACGGATGTTGGTGCCAACGCAGAGAAACATTTACAAAAAAACACTGGTTAGTTACATTACATTTAGGTGACGCTTTTATCCAAAGCAATTACAATGACCAATTACAGTGACATTCTCCCAGGAGTAACTAAGGGCTAAGTGCCTTACTCAAGGGCGCACTAGTGGTGGTGTTCCTGGTGGGATTTGAACTCACAACCTTCCGATCTTCAGCCCACCTCACTATCCATTAGACCACCACTACCCCACGCAGTAACAAATCAAAAGGTTGGTAAAACAGCACAGGTTAGTAAAATAAACAGGTTATAAAAGAACAGGCTATTAATAAAAACAGGTAAGTAAAAAAAACACAAGTTAGTAGGATTAAAAGTCAGGTGAGTTAGACAACACAGGTTACTTAAAAAACACACTTTAATAACATTTAAAACACAGATTTATTAGAGACACCGGTTAGTAAATAAAATAAAAATCACATGTTTGGGAAAAAAACACAGTTAGTAAAACTAACACCTATTTGTTCAGGACAAAAGTGTATCTTGTCTCAACTTCTCCTGCAGTGCACTTTAATATAAAAAGCTAATCTGAAGGTAATATAGCCAAAATTGCAGCATTTATTAGCCCACAATTTGCTACCGACTGTATTTCCACTGTGGTTGGACACTGTTTAGTGAAACACAAAGAGGGAATTTCACACTAAAAAGACTGCGAAATGATTTGTCAAACCCAGACTGCTGACACCTCATATCACTGATCTTTCATTATTTGCAAAGGCTTGTCTGTATAAAACATTGTTCAAATAAGAAAAATGCTCTCAAACTTGACCGACTGCTGCATCATTCTGCATTAAATAATCCTGATAAGAGCAGCTAGAGACCTGATTAAAACACTGTAAATTAACAAACTGGGAATCTTGGGCTGACCCCAATAAGATCCTCTAATTCAAACTATCAGAAGCCATTTTTATCCTTTGACCTTAAGGTACTATCTCGTACCTAATATTGTTAACAATTTCTATGTATATCCAGGGGAAAGTGTCTCACCATTCCATACTACCATTGTACTTTATTTAACTTTCTACCCTGACTCGATCAGTAATAATAATTCTGCATAGCAACGACATCACTATCCATTACGAGTCACAGCATTTATGACCAGTTATAGTTCAGAGCGGTGCAGAAAGAGTGACGAGGTTACTGTGATGTGACCAAAGATGGAAAAGAATCGAAGCAATGCAAGCCTTGTTTATTCTTCTGCTGCTTCACTTGTGCCTCAGGACATCAAGTTTACACACACTGTGAACGCAGCAGCAGGCACGATGGGAGAGGATTTAGTGATGAAGTCAGAGAACATTTACAGTCAGCAATCAGTTACTCTCAAGCATAACACTATTTAAATTAACTTTTCAAAAATTAATTAGGACCATATACATGCAGAACACAGTTAAATGCAAGTTACAATAGTATGGATAAAGTGCAGCAAACGAGGGTACCATTGTTGTAAAGTACATTTACTTAATTTATGTACTGTAATGAAGTATTGAGGTACTTGCACTTTACTTGAGTATTTCCATTTTAAGCTTTTTTCTAATCTATCCCTCAACATCTCAGAGGGATATTGTACTTGTTCCCGCTGTGATGCAAGAACTCAAATCAGACTGACACGAGAGCATTATATTGCATCTTATCAATGTTTTGTGAGACCCTCTGGAAATCCCTCAAGGACCCCAGGGTGTCTAGTAGTTTATAAATTAGTTGTAATGACCTCCATCCTTACCAACTGTGACATATTAACAGGTCAACAATTATAATCCAATGATTTTGATTTTATGTGTTAATCCAGTCTGTTCTCTGTACACCCATCACTGTCAAAAAACAGTTCGACACCTGCTTTTCCAGCTTCTCCCCTCTGGGTGGCGCTGCAGAGCACTGTGGGCCAAAACTACCAGACACAGGATCAGTTTATATCCACAGCCCATCACTCTGATGAACATTCAACATTCTGAGATGGGCTATTACACTAAACGAGACATTTTACTTTTAGTTTATTTGAAAGCCAAACATATTAATCAGTGCAATTTGAGAAAATATAATATTCAAATGATTTTATTCATACCGATTCGTGCGCAAAGTGTCATTTCAAAATAAGATACTTAACTTGAATCGCTTTATTTTGAAGTTGCAACCAGACAAACCGTCGCGTACTGACGCCGTTGCCAGGGAAACGCCGTGACACCTGTGTGAAGAAGCAGGTAGAGTGTGTGTTCAAAAACACACACAAACACACACACACACATCATGGCGACCTTCGCCTCCATGGACGCAGTGCGCAGGAAGATCCAGGGTCTGCAGCAGATCGCGCTCGAGGCGGAGGAGCAGGCCGAGATGCTGCAGCGCGAGGCGGACATGGAGAGGGGGGGCAGAGCGAGGGTAACACACCTCGGAAATTATGGAGCCCATCATCAACTCACCTGTAGAGTCTCTCTCAAGTTGAACCTAATATCGTGAAACCACCGTTTAAAACAAACGGCTACCTGGAGGCTAATATGCTTCATGTAGAAAAGGGATAATTACATTTATAGGTGAAATTTAACGTGAAAGGACGCGCGGTTAACGTCATTACGTCATGTTTAATCTGCAGCATTAATAAAACTACCAAACACTGACAAATATGTCTCTCTAAAGATGTTAAATTATTCAATACATATCCAATGTGTGTTGTTATTGATCTGTTCCTTTTTTAGTTGTTTTTACAACAATTTAGCTTTTTTTGTTTCTTTATTATTTATTTATAGATTACTTTACTATACAACAAGTCTAGATCAGTGGTGTGTCAGTGTTGCTGATCTATCTCAGCTTCAGATAATACATAGCTGATGTTATCTGTACCTGGACTGACCCGACTGGTGTCATATAAACCATATGGAAAATGACTTGATCTTAATCTATAATCTTAATGAGTGTTAGAGGCTGGCTATATTTATGCTTTAGGATGCAAGAGTTAAATATAGATATAGCAAAATGTAAATTGTTGTATGCATAATGTTTAAATAGTAAGTATTTGATGCATACCATTTCTGCTGTTCTATAGGCCTCCATAACTCTATCGTTATCATTGTCAATACAGCTATAAGGTGACGCAATATATCTCTTTCTGTCTGTCTGTCTGTCTGTCTGTGTGTGTGTGTGTGTGTGTGTGTGTGTGTGTGTGTGTGTGTGTGTGTGTGTGTGTGTGTGTTTGTGTGTGTGTGTGTGTGTGTGTGTGTGTGTGTGTGTGTGTGTGTGTGTGTGTGTGTGTGTGTGTGTGTGTGTGTGTGTGTGTGTGTGTGTGTGTGTGTGTGTGTGTGTGTGTGTGTGTGTGTTGTGTGTGTGTGTGTGTGTGTGTGTGTGTGTGTGTGTGTGTGTGTGTGTGTGTGTGTGTGTGTGTGTGTGTGTGTGTGTGTGTGTGTGTGTGTGTGTGTGTGTGTGTGTGTGTGTGTGTGTGTGTGTGTTGTGTGTGTTGTGTGTGTGTGTGTTGTGTGTGTGTGTGTTGTGTGTAGGCTGAGGCAGAAGTGGCTTCTCTAAACAGACGTATCCAGCTGGTGGAGGAGGAGTTGGACCGCGCTCAGGAGAGACTGGCGACGGCTCTGCAGAAGCTGGAGGAGGCGGAGAAGGCAGCAGATGAGAGCGAGAGGTGAACATCTTCATGAGACTTTGATAATTCAATGAGTCAGTTTGCAAAGTTAAACTGCGAGGGGGGGGGCAGAATAAATAAGGGGGAATTACCCAGTCTAACTATGGTGAATCACTGCGGTTTGCTTTATGTTAGTCTGTTTGTCATTATTCGATAAAATACCAGCGGTTAAGAGTAACACATGAAATCAAAAATCTTGTTTTGGTCCCACAGCAGGGAAACTCACATTGTTACAGGGAAGGGGAGAGCGCAGATAAAGACAAACTAAAAGAGTAGATGTAGAAGTAGCTGCATTATACAGTAAAGGAACCCTTTTTCAACTACCGGATTGTTGAAAGGGCCCAAGGTCAATTACTCAAAGTCAACTTTATTGTCAATCTTTCAGTTTGTGTGTACATACAGAGAGATCGAAAATACCGTTTCCCACAATCCCGAATACAAAAATACAAATATTTGTATACAAATATGTATACAAATATGTATATACCTATATATACACACAATCAGACACATTTATACATTTCAATATCACTTCAATATCTTTGGAAAATGTGCATTAGTGCAAGATTGTCCATAGCAGCGTAAGTGTAACTAATAACTCCCATCTGAACTGTACCTGATGGACACTTGCACAGAGTGATAAAGAGGGCAGCATACTGAGTATAACCCCTCATTTGTTTCTGACTGACTGCTTACTCTTATCCCTCCAGAGGAATGAAGGTCATTGAAAACAGAGCATCCAAAGACGAGGAGAAAATGGAGATCCAGGAGATGCAACTGAAGGAGGCCAAACACATCGCTGAGGAGGCCGACCGCAAATATGAAGAGGTGGGGGACTTTACTTCACCTTACTCCACGCTAATAACACACTCTCATTCTGATGAAGACTTGACGATGCAGAAAAGTGAAAATTAGGGACTCAAATCACATTTATATGCAAAGATAACACAAAAAAACAGACGAAATATGCAAAACGCTCAGCTATGATAGCATAATGTTACCATGTCACATGGATAACACCCCACATGTTGGGATGTTTATTTGAAATTAGTAAACACACATTTGACAATCATTAACATTTCTGTGAATGTACTGTTAAGACATTAGAATTTGGTTAAGGGACTTAGACTTGATTTGACTATAGTACCTTACATACTATGAGCATTTAGTGCTGTATGGAGTATAGAACTGGACAGAGTAACAGTGCTAGTGATGATAAATGCTAAGAGTTAGTTTATAAACAGAGTAAGATATGATAGTTGCTACATGAGTTGGAAGTAGTTCGTTGAGTGTGTTCTGAGAAAAAGTAGTGGGAACACTTTTTTCAGAAACACTACTGCAGTACGCGCTTTACAATACTTTTTAGGACAACTAGTGCAGTATGCTACGCTGCTGCAATATTATTCTCTATTCAATTATTACTAATATTAAACGTGTCGCAGGTCCAAATTGAACCACTTGGGTTACTAGAAATACACCAACAAAGAGTGTGAGCAGTCCTTGAGATGTACAAGTTCTCTTGTGCAAATAAACCTTTCTCAAAGTGTGCAATTCTTTGAGCACGCTATTTTCAGAACATTGTTTACAAATGATCCGAATGCAAAGTGGTGGGGACAAAATTGGCCATTTCCAAAAGTGGTGGGGACATGTCTTCAGCATGCCCAGTATACATTATTATTATTATGTATTTATTTCAACAAGGACCATGCACACAAATACATTAATCTCAGAAAAGAGAAGAGATGAATTATGCCAGATTTGAGCTAATAGCTAATTTCCATCTGCAGTCCTTAGGGTTAGGGTTATAACAATCAACAAACACTAAGAACATTGCATAATCTCTATCACACAAACAATTATAAAACATGATTTAAGTACAGGTCAATACAATAATACATAGTACAGTTAAAATAATATTACAATGCAGTTAAAATGGAAAAACTCAACTTACAGTGTTATTAATGTTGACATGACTGGTTGCTTAATATCAATTATTTTGTTATAGTCACAAAAACGCGTTAAAGTCAGTACAGGTTCAACAGGAAGAATATGATGCCTATGGTGCTGAGTGTGTGCTGAGTTTTAAGTGAGTGTGTGCTGAGCGTGTACAGATTGTGTGCTGAGTGTGTACAGATTGTGTGCTGACTGTGTGCTGAGTGTGTGCTGAGTGTGTGCTGAGTGTGTGCTGAGTGTGTGCTGAGTGTGTGTACTGATTGTGTGCTCCATGTTGCAGGTCGCCCGTAAGCTGGTGATCCTGGAGGGCGATCTGGAGCGCTCAGAGGAGCGTGCTGAGGTGGCTGAGGCGTAAGTCAACACCATGACACAAGACCCACTGTGCATTATTCATGAGGCCATAGTAGAGATCATGTGATCACTGCTATGGCAACATGTAGTCTGACATATTCCCTTGTCGTTGATGAATTGCTTACGTAACAATAATATAACCCTCTAATGTTTGTATTGAAAGTTACATTGTAAGTGCTGCATGGACTTCAATTAATGATGGTTTTTAGATGTAGCTACTAATTATTTTTGCAATTAATTGATTAATCATTTGGGCTATAAAATGAAAAAAATAAGAAAAATGCCAATCACAAGTTCACATACTCATTTGACACACTCCGTTATGTTAAACATAATTACAATAAAAGAGATAACCAGAAAGTCCTTCTGTAAACATGAATTTGCGTTTGGCATTTTACTTTATACATTGCCTAAACAATTAAGCAATTATTAGTTGATTTATTTTCTATTGATCGACTATGATTGTTCACCCAATCGTTTCAGCAGTAGTATTATTTTACTGTAGCACCTTGTAGCGGTGTGTGTGTGTCACAAACTCCAGGATATAATGAATCCACTAATCTCATAGAGACCTAGGTGTGTGTTTTATGTAACGCATGTCCACCACTGCCTGTATGGGTGATTGTTTGTTGTTGTTCTACTGCTGCCCCGCCCACTGTCCACCCTCACCCCCGACCTCCTGGACTAACCCCTCAGGCGAGTGAGGGAGCTGGAGGAGGAGCTCAGACTCATGGACCAGAACAACAAGTCCATGATGTGCGGAGAGGAAGAGGTACTTTCTGTACAAACTCCGCTGAGGTCTCTCACTGACCTGCAGCCTTCTGCTCCTCTAAACCTGCAGCCCCCCCTCCCCCTTCTCTGTGTTTCCGTCTCGCCTGCACTCAAGCATGTCATCCAAAACGTCTCTGAAGGATAGGGCTGGTGTTATTCTATATTGTTGTCATGAAAACCCCAAAACCAACAACGAGAGGTCTAGGGGCATAGGTTTTAAATGTTGTTAATTGAATGTTCCTTGGCGGTTTTTAGCAAACAAATGTTCCTCCCAAATTATATAAACTACATTTTCATGGCAGGTTAAAGATTTGATTTCTAAAAGGACGCAGGTATTGTAGTGGATGCTGATTTATATGAAAGTACATCTCAAGAACACTTTCATTTGCATTATTCAGAAAGGGTTATAAAAGAAGTGTTGCAATGAGTCACAGCAGCAAGAGGAACAGTCGCTGGACAGGAAATGATTTCATGACTAATAAAAAAAACATCTGTTGCTCTGGCTGACATGTGCCTTACAGTTAACACACACTGTACTTTAGTTTGATTAAATCACACACACACAACCCTGCTGCTCAAATATTAAATGTGGCTAAATCCGCTACTGAAAATAGTTTTGACTTACGCTTGTAAAATGAATGAACCATTTAAAGATTTCAGTTTTCAGTAGGAACCAAAACTGTTGAGGCTGTGCCACAGATAGAGGAGGGATTCAGAAAGTATTAAGAGACTAATGTTGTTGGTTTGGTTTGCACATGGGACTTATGGGAAAATATAGAATAACAACAGACGCCTTTGTTTCATTTGTGATTATTCTATATCTTAATTCTGACTGTAATCTGCCAGCCTGCACTTTTTAGATTAAATCGCCCTGGCGTTTTTCAGACAGAAACATTTTGGAGCGATCCTTCAAAACAGGGTCTGAGCTCTCCTGCTTTCCTACCTTTCACTCTTTCTTTCCCTCTTGCTTTTCCCCTCTCTCACCTTGCTCAGTAAATCAGGTGACCTTGAGGAAGAGTTGAAAAATGTCACCAACAACTTGAAGTCTCTGGAAGCCCAGGCTGAGAAGGTATGGTAGCAGCTGGGGGCCGATCAGCCAATCAGAGCCAGACTAAAGCCATGAAGCTAACTCACACACACACACACACACACACACACACACACACACACACACACACACACACACACACACACACACACACACACACACACACACACACACACACACACACACACACACCTGCAGGTCTTTCTCTCTGACCCAGTTCGCGGTTCATTAAATAAAATATAATACACAGAATCTTCACTGATTGTACCTGAACGCATCATAATGTTAGTACAGTAGTAATGCAAACACACATGGTGGTGCACACACACACACACACACACACACACACACACACACACACACACACCCACACACACACACACACACACACACACACATGCACACACACACACACACACACACACATGCAGTCTTCATTACAATACTATAAGTTAGACAGAAATTCTTTAAAATGGCTTGAAATGATCTTGCGCCTCTTTGCCTTTCATAAACTGTATGTTTATTTTTCATTTGATGCTTCACACACAATTATTCATCATTATCTTACTTGCCTTTCTTAACGATAATCAAATCATCTCTCAAAGTTATACATAACTTAAAAGTACTTTATTGATCATGCATTTATCACTGCTGTCTCATTTTTGTAGTTAACACTGGAGTTCAAATGTATTTCAACGTTGTTTTGTTAACCACTTTTATGTTTGGATTATAGTATACACAAAAGGAGGACAAATATGAAGAAGAAATTAAAGTTCTTAGTGACAAACTGAAAGAGGTGAGTTGTTAGTCACTGTTTCTGTTCATCATGACTCACTGTAAACTTCAGGTCATACATAATGTGAGTTTGTGCACGGACTCACGTTGTGCTGCTGTGTGTCGCAGGCGGAGACCCGTGCAGAGTTTGCAGAGAGGTCTGTGGCCAAGCTGGAGAAGACCATCGACGATTTGGAAGGTATAAATGACTCACCTGTGCTCTCTGCCTCTGACAGCACTCACATGGCTGCACTGAACAATGAGAAAGTATCAGACAGCTTCACTAACTCCACTTCTGCTGTTCAGAGTGAAGTGATGGCTGGGTTTGCTGTGTTTGATGATTGGAAGGACCAAATTACTTCTGTTGAAATCAATGCATCGGCCTGGTTGTGCAACATGAGAATCGACTCACTGTGTACATATGCAGTGGTCATCACTTTAACCTACCCTTAATCCTCTCAGCTTGACGAAGGAGGAAACTATGTTTTGTATTTAAAGTGGACCTATCATGCTATATTTGAATAATATAGTGTAGGACCATACCTATATAAGGCATATTTATACTTTTTTTTTTTCAAAATACCAAACAGATCATGCATTTTAGCCATGCCTCATTTCGCTCAATTTGAAAAATGTTAGCTCTGTTTTTGCAAGGGTTGATTCTGTGAGCAACAGCCCCATCTACAGGCCTGGCATATGTACTACAGCGTCTCCAGCGCTTTCGAACGGCAATGGCCGTGTCTGTCTCCTCCTGATTGGTGGAGTTGGCCCAATAGCCATAGCGCCACCGTCCTGACGTCAGGACAGTGTTCAAATCTGGATCAGTTTTTATCAGATCCGTTGCAGCCCCTTTTTTAGAGATTTGGGTATGGAGGAAAATAGAGAGGGTTGTGTTTTCTGACACTTGGTGAGTTCCCTGGAACACCGGGGACACATATTCATGTATAAAAGACGTACAAAAGTGCATTTTGCATGATAGGTCCCCTTTAAACTTGAAAACGTACAGTAACAGCATTTACACAAAAATGTTGGCGTTCAGTCTCCATCGTCCAAAATCCCATTCATCCAGACCCTGAAGTACCAAGTTAAAAGACCCTGGCCCTGCTGTTTTAGTCCGGTTCATATTTTCATATTTTGCCGGGAACAAAATAAAAACAGAATGAAGAAACTAATACAGGCCTCAAGCTTGGAGAGAGCTCTGCACCCTGTGGTTTAGGCAGTGTTGGAGGAAGTAGATAGTACACTTAAGTTAAAGTACTAATACCACACTGTAAAGATAGTCCTTTTCAAGTAAAAGTACTTAATTGACAATGTTACTTAGGTAAAAGTTAGTATTATTAGCTAAATATATGAACTATAAAAGTACACAATGCAGAACAATCTCAAATAAAATACACCACAGATTATTTTAAAGCTTTTTTTCTCATTGTTTATGTCATGAACTAGCCCTGCATAGTTCGCTTACACACTCTACCACATACCAAGTACCTGTGAAAAATGCTAAATATTTAATTGTTCAATGTTTCAATGTTACTTCCAGTGATGGAAAGTAGCTAAATATCAGATTTTCTTCAGACGTCTATGTCAGAGATATAGAAAAGCACAAGCTGTGCACATGTTTCCAGGAAGTGTGACATCCAATATGGCTTCCAGAGGGTTGCCTGAATGAACTAATAATCTCACTAACAATTGAATATTAGATCTAGAAGTGTTGGGCACGGCCTGAGGGTGATACTGTTGTCTCTGGCATGTGAAGATGTCATTAATAACACAGAGTGAGTTGTTTGTGTGCATTGAAATCCAGTCTATATAGATCTGGGATAAAACCATAACTTTTCCTCAGTGAGCTTCAGCTGATGTGACGACATTCAATGGATACTGTAGTTGTGATGTGTTGAATTGGGGCGGAGGAAGTTATTAATCACACTTCCCGTAGATTGCGGTCAGCATGTCCCCAGTTTAGAGAAGCAGAAGCAAAGCCATGTTCTGCTGTGTATCGGTTGATCTATTTTAGGCCCACATTTAAAAAAAATGCAATATCAGATGAATTGTACGCTATATTCAGAACATTTTCCCGTTTTACTGCAGTTTTGACAGCCATTTTTGGATGGGGAAGTGAAGCTGTCCTTTCACCAAACTCCCTTGACAACAACATTCATTTAAGTCAGTCTAAGGCTGCTTTGATCAGTTCAAACATTCAAAGAGGTTTAAAGGCTTTATTGTCACAACATTGCTGCAGCTTAGTTTTTTCAAATCTCAGGCTCCTCAAAAACATACAATGCAATATACTTAAAGGTGTGGTAGGTAAGTTTGAGAAACCGGCTCGAGATTGCTAGAATTTGAAAATACACAACCGGAGAAAATCTGCCACTTCCTTATAGAGCTGGGCCGGCTAAAATGATTGGTCGTGCTTTTTACAGTACTACGGCTTCCACAGATGAAATTTTTTTATGGAGTTTTTGTCAAAGCACTTAAGATATTCATTGCTATCGGGATGTTAAGAGCATTCCATGGAATATAACAAAAAGTGTATCTCGAGCTGGTTTCTCAAACTTACCTACCCCACCTTTAAGACGTAAAAATAAATAAAAAATTGCAAGAGAATGGTGCAAGGGACACAAGGTGCAAGCAAAATGCAGAAATAAGTGAACTTTATGCAAGTGAAATAAGATAAATCAGAATGTACAATTAAAAACTGAACATTGGAATAAAATAGTAGGTATTGTAATAATATATACATGTTTGGTTAATTCAAATTCACCAAAGAACTAACCAAAGTTGCTCCATAACTCAAAATGACTTGATTGATTTGGACTTAAATATGTACACATCTGCATATTGCAAGTGGATCAATACCTCATACAACTTTTTCTGTTTCCTCTCCCTTCACCTCATGCTGTTTCCAATCTGTGCATCTGTCTGCTCCATCTGCTGTGTGTGTGTGTGTGTGTGTGTGTGTGTGTGTGTGTGTGTGTGTGTGTGTGTGTGTGTGTGTGTGGTGTGTGTGTGTGTGTGTGTGTGTGTGTGTGTGTGTGTGTGTGTGTGTGTGTGTGTGTGTGTGTGTGTGTGTGTGTGTGTGTGTGTGTGTGTGTGTGTGTGTGTGTGTGTGTGTGTGTGTGTGTGTGTGTGTGTGTGTGTGTGTGTGTGCGCGTGTGTCTCCCCTCCTCCAGATGAAGTGTATGCTCAGAAACTGAAGGGCAAGGCTCTCAGTGAGGAGCTGGACCTGGCCCTGAACGACATGACTGCCCTGTAGCTGCTCTCACTTCCTCTTTGCTCTCACTTCCTGTCTGAACTCTTCTCCACCTGCTTGCTGTTGTCTTGTTCCATTTTCCAGTGTTCATTAATTTCCTTTTTCCTTTTCTTTTTCTGTCCCTTCGCCTCATTCTGTTTCCAATCTGTGCGTCTGTCTGCTCCATCCCTCGTCTGTGTGTCTATGTGTGTGTGTGTGTCCCCTCCTCCAGATGAAGTGTATGCTCAGAAGCTGAAGGGCAAGGCTCTCAGTGAGGAGCTGGACCTGGCCCTGAACGACATGGCTGCATAGCTGCTCTCACTCCCTCTTTGCTCTCACTTCCTGTCTGAACTCTTCTCCACCTGCTTGCTGTTGTCTTGTTCCATTCCACAGTGGTATCTCGGTCTAGAAGATTCTAGAAAAATGCAATGTGCCAAATCCACCCCCCCCTCCTTCAGTGATCTGTATGTGTGTTGCACTAGTCTTTGTACAGAGAGTTAAGTTATTGCTCACCCAATCACTGCTGAGTTAATGTCCTCTCTTTATTCTGTCTCCATGTTCCCCCTGCCCCTCTGTAATAAATCTATTAAAGCTCTCTTGACTTTTCTGTCTTCTTCCAGTCTGTTCTTCTTTCGCCTTTGTTTACTTCTTATATTTGAAGATGCCCTATTCTGCTTTTTGTGGTTTCCCCTTTTCCTGTAGTGTGTTATAGGTTTTAGTGCATGTAAATGGTCTGCAAAGGTCTGAGTTCCCTTCAGAGGGAGTTTCTCTCCCACACACTCCCTCCCTGCCTCCATTGGACTCCTTTGTTTACTTCTGTAAAATGATGACATCACTATGTAACACTCACGCTTCTATTGGCTAGCGCTCAAACACATTGTACGTGATGGGCTAAGGGGCGGGACATCTCTGAGCAGTTGACCGATCACAACAGAGCCGGCCAGCTAACCAAGCAGAGCAGACTGGGCTCTGGTTTCAGACAGAGGGTGAAAAGAGGTGCTGCAGCACAGGCAGTATGAGAGAAATAAAGAGCTTTTTGAACATTAAAGCATGGAGACACGTCACAGGAGTGACGCTTCGAGAATTATCATTTGTTGAAGAAAAACTCACTAAGGTTCTCAATTACAGAAATAGCCTTTACTTGAAGTTACTAGAGTTTCTGAGCGATTATAAAACAGTATGAATGTAATGATGATCCCTCTTAATGACCTGCAGAAAAGACCATCAGTGTGACGATTGGATGTTTTTATAAAGTTATTCAAATCACTTTCAGGTACAGTTCCCTGCAACATCAGACCAACCATCTACGCAGGATGAGGAGGGTTACTTTGAATATATATTCTGTTATAATTACTAGTTAACTGTAAATCAGTGTAATGAGTAACCTAATCTAAGTATCACAATATCAAACAAAGTAATGTTACCGGATTACTTGCCATTACTTTTTTATAAAACAAAAACAAATATCAATAAGATGTTTTTTACTGAAGTGTATTTTGTAAGACGGAACAATGTGACCTTAGAAAAGAAGAAACCCAGTTATTTAGGATCATAACATGATTTTATTTGTAGGAAAACCTGCCTTTCATGAAGCATATTCAGCCTATGCACCAGGGGTGTCGAACTCAATTTCATCCAGGGCCACATCAGCATTATGGTTGCACTCAAAGGGCCGGTTGTGACTTTAAGACTATATAAATATATAATATATAATATATATAAAATAATATATTATAATACATAATTTCCTCTGCATTGGATTATTATCGGATAGGGTAATAACTTCATAATTAACTATGTCTGAAAGCAGAAGTCTAGGGCAAATAATTGCAAGTCTCTTCAGTGAGCATGTCACAAAACAAGATGCATTGTGGGACATGTAGTTAATGGGCAACGTGCCTCTGTAAAGCGGCATGTAACCGTATAATAAACGTATTATATTCTTAAATGAAGTTGCGGGCCGAATTTGGCCCCCGGGCCTTGAGTTTGACACCCCTGCTATGCACCAACAATGAAACACACGAGCACATACTCCAGCTTAAAAAAGCAGAAATAAAACCTGAGCTGACAGGAAATGCTCCGTTTTAGTTTAATACACACAGTTAAGCTCACACACTATTTTATGAACATATACGTTCACTTACTGAATTAAAAAGTGACTGAATGTTTGTTTCCATTGAAATGTATTAAAGGGATTCTTCTGGAAATCTACATAATGTAACTTTAGATAAAGTCAACAAGGACTAAAAACTATTGTCTCTATTTTACCTTTTGCCCATTTTGGTAAGTGCACTCAAAAAACTAAATCAGTGGCTTTGTAGATATCACATTAATAAAAAGCTATATTACCTTAATAAAATCTCTAAATATCACCAAAGTAATTGTTTGAGTCGGACATACCAAAATAAATGCTTACAAATCCAACAGTTAATTTTGTCTTAAATTATTACTATCATTTAAGTTGATGACACGAAAATAAATGAGTATTTGACTAACAAATTATATTTTTAAGATATCCTTAATATCTTTGGCAAATTTCAGTCAAAATATTTGAGAATTGGCTAATTATACTGATCAGTTTCAGGAACAGCAATTATTACTCATTCTAAATCAATATTCTTCATCTTTAACAACAACTTAAGAAATTGAGTAAATTACACTAAAACGTCATGAGTGGACCCCATTAACAATCGCGCGCAAATGCAGTGTGCTCATGGGAAATCTACTTTTCTATCTGCGCCACATGTGGCAACCGCAACAAGCAAGGAAACACCACGACGAGAACCACCAGGAAAACTCCCTGCAAATCCTGGTAAGTAGCCAGCTAGCAAAAGTTAATGAAATATTGACCCTGACTTTGTGCATATACAACTTTATGGTGTGTAATTATCTAAATACTGTCACACTTGCAGCCATGCTGTCATAGGTCTAGCTAGTTCTCTGTCCGCTTTCTACACACGCATGGTGGACACAGTCAACCAGGTGAAGTGAAGCTAACGTTTTACTCAAGTAAAAAGTAGAAACATTAGCACCTGCTTTGTCCGCAGTTGTTGTCTTAAGTACCTAATCAACCAGCTGTCTGTATGTAGCATAGTTAGCTGTTTGTTTTAAGCCCCTTTTACACTGTTATTCAGAAATGCTGTAGTAAAGAAGATCCGCCATTACGTCGACTTTTTAATACTTAACCAGACAATGCCAGCATAATGCTGCCCCAGTGTGTGATATTAGACAGCATGCCGGCCTGACGTGTAACACAACAGCGCCGGCGAATATGTGTGTCTGCATGTCCCGCCATGCCGGAATAACGGAGCAACAGTCTCGCCTTGAACAGGCTGTGAAGGGGGCTTTGCCGCCACACCCGGTTACTAAGCAACGCTTATCGTTTAGGTATCCCTGATAAGGAGGCAGTCATATCATTAACTAAAACTAGCTAGATCTGATCGATATGGACATAAACACGAGTGAAGTATAATCGGGAGAGTGATCAGGTTCTGCAAACTGAGACACGCAGCTCTGCATGATCACCTGCAGCTCTGCCGCTGTGAGGGGACCGGTGAGCAGAGCACACGCTTCAAGTTAGACCTAACACATTTAGCAATCTTATCTACCTCTGGAAGTAACCGAACTAGTTATAAATATGTTTATTCTTTACTTTTGGGTCACTCATTACTGGATTAGCGAGCTGCATGAGACTAAACTGACGGGCTGTCAGGAGAGGGAGAGAGGAAAAGAGAGCACCCTGTTTATTTCTCCCGTGTTATTATCCAAAGTTACTGTACATTTTTGAATAATGTAGTTAATCTACTATTAGTTGTTTGTGTAAATGTATTACTTATATTGTTGATTTTTGTAGAAGCGCCGATAAAAGTATGGATAATACAAAGATAAATGCACCTTGTTTGTGTAAGGTGGCTATTAGTTTATTTGGGTGATTACTGTATCGTGCGAGTGATTTCAGATAACGTCTGCCTACTGCATCCGCGGCCCAGCAGCTGTTACTAGTCTTGCCTATATGCTTATGAAACTGTTTCATCTTTATTATAATAAGGCATTGCATTTTCTTAAGAGGAGTGGCCTACCTGCCCAACTTATGTGTTGTCATATTTATGAGGGAACACTTGATGATGGCTAGAGCAAGTAAAGTTGAATTTATTTGTGAAGCATGTTAAATATTTTCAATATTTGTTTCACAGCACCGACTGCGCTAACGGAGAGAAGTTGAACGAAGATAACAAAACAGAGGAGGTAAATTTCATTATTTTATTAAACACTGAAACAACGGTGCCAACATATTAGTTTGCTTTATACAAGTTTAAGAAATCGGTGAATAAGCTAAATGAGTTGCACCTTGATTTCGACCATGTTTGAGTGCAAAGGCCAGGAAGCACTTGTTAGAAACATAAACAGTGAATATATACAAATATCTAGGACTTGATAATACAAACTGTTACTAATTATTATATACTACTCCTGCAATTGAGGATCCTGGCTCTGAACACTGCAACTGCAATCGTTTTTATTGACTGTTTTCCAAATGTTTGTGCAATTACGGTAGATGTTCCATTAACTATAGTTTGGAGTAGATGTAATTATTAGCATCAATGAGTAAATATAATTGGGTGTCATTTTTAAAGCTCTGTATGATAAAACATATTAGTCCAAAAAGTATGTAGGTAAATGGAAGTAGCATTAAACCAGTCTGTTCGCTCCATGTGATAACACTATTTATCCTCACTTTTTTAGGTTGCAGCTTATGGGATGGCAATGTAAGCTCTGCACATGTGTGGCTTCAGCGAAAGGGTCACTTCTCAAGCACTATCGATTGAAGCACGGTACCTTTGGAATCTGGGAGAAGATGCGAGTGCCTTGATCAAGGACTTTGAGGTTAGTACTATGGCTGAAATGATTCCTCAAGTAACTCGATTACTAAAAATTATCGGGCAGTGGGACAGACATACACGCACTCAGTCAAGCAGACAGACAGCGTGGCACAGAGGTAAGACCGAGGCCGATACAGATGTGCAGTGATCAGTTACAATTATAGTACCCTTATATGTGTAGCCCAGAAGACGTATACCTTTTTTTTTTTGAGTTCTTTGAAATAAAAAAAACAATAATTATTAGTTTTTGCATTTCAGAAAATGGGTTCTTTAAAACTTAATGCACTAAATGGGTCTAGTTTTGACATAATATTATTGTATGCAATTTAAACAATAACAATGTGGATTTTTCTTGTTGTTCATTTTGAGAGGCCGGTCTTATTTTCTCTTTTCTATATTTACTATTGCTCTTTTAATAAAGCAAAATAATGTATTATCCGTTTAATGAATTCATCGTTAGAATACTCTATAGCTGCAGCCCTAGTTAGTACAATAGTTTTCAGGATTTTTAACAGTGTTAGTTTTGAAGTTTTAAATAATGTAATCATGGATGACTGTGATGACCATGAACATACATAGTGAGTGAGCAGTGAGGAATTGCTCTTTGTGTGTCTTGTAACATGCAGGCTGAAAGTAAGCACTAACCAGTTATCTTTTCAATGTCTGCAGGATGCTGCTGATGCACCTGTCAGTGTACAAGAGGAGTTGGCAGAGGAGGTGATGATGATGTACCTGCTGCAGAACCAAGATGGGTCAGTCGATGAACCTACTGATGTAGGGATTGTGATTGAGGGCATCCCTGTCCTCAGAAGTCTTAGGGATCTTAGCAGACCTGCTGCTATCTGTTGGGACTAACCTATGCCTTGGATCTGAGATACCCCAAGAATCTCAAATATAGTTTTGAGGTATTCCAAAAACTACTGTTGGAGCTGGATCCTGGCAACCTTTCAACCAAGGTTCAGAGACTGAAAAATTGCCTGAATATGTAGTTGCCGACTACTGTTCAGCAAGATGCTAAAAGGTACGAGTTGAGAGTTCCATTGATTGAATTGCATTTTGGACTGGTATTGTTGTAAAGTGTCACTGTTCTTGGTGCATTTCAGTCATATGCAGAGTTCAGTTCAGCCCGTTGCTCCCATAGCTCAATGGAAATGTTCACATGCTCATTGGCAAAAATATACCTGGTTGAAAGTTAAGCTAGATAAAATGCCTAAAAGTTTTATTGCTAAATAATCAAATTTGAGATTTCCATTGATGCTAAGATGTCTCTGCTGCAATTGGTCTTGTTGCATTTTACCCGTGTTTAAAAGGACCGCTTAGTTATATGCAGAGCTCAATTCAGCTCATCGTTTTTATAGCTTGGCCATTGTTACCAGGGCTCTCCCTTCTTAGTCGATTAGTTGACTTTATTTGTGGTTTTGGTCGATGAAGATTTCTTTAGTCAATTAGTAATATTTTAATTTTTTTTTTTCATGGTGAATGACTTATTTGTAAGAAACGTATATCTATGAGTGGCCGTTAGGGACATTATTCAGAAATACCGTTCACATACACATGTGAAGCACTCTCACACACACACAACTGAAACCAAAATAATTTACAAACATGTAAAAATCTCTCATATACACATGTGAAACAATCTCTTATACACAAATGAAACGCTATCATATACACATGAAATGCGATTTCAGTATGTTGTGTGAGAGGGATTTCAGTTGAAACGGAAGGCATCTCAGTTGATAAAGGAAGTCGATTTCAGAAAAGCAAACACAATATTATGTCCGTTTGCGATTGTTCCATCATGTCTGCTCAGCAGCATGCACAAAGCTTAACTGAGGCAGCAGCGTTGTTAAATAATATCCTGGCCTCAGCGGGGTGCACAGTCTCTCCTAAGGGGAGCTGTAGTGGGCCGTTGCCTGCCGCGGGACGGGAAGAGGGACGATGCATGGTGTTGAGGCCAGGATATTATTTAACAACGCTGCTGCCTCAGCTTTGTGCATGCTGCTGAGCAGACATGATGGAACAATCGCAAACGGACATAATATTGTGTTCGCTTTTTTTAAATTTGCGCTTCTTCGCTGTTTTTTTAAAACGACTTCCATTTCAACTGAAATCCCTCACACAACATACCAAAATCGCATTTCATGTGTATATGATAGCGTTTAATTTGTGTATAAGAGATTGTTTCATATGTGTGTGAGAGCGTTTCACATGTGTGTGTGAGAGATTTTTACATATGTTTGTAAATTATTTTGGTTTCAGTTGTGTGTGTGTGAGAGTGCTTCACATGTGTATGTGAACGGTATTTCTGAATAATGTGCCTAACGGACCCTCATAGATATCTCTGGTAAACACAAGGATTTAAAGTGGTGTTGTGTGATTCTTTGTGAAGAATATGTTGATTTAATCGATTAGTCATCAAATGTGTACGAGTGTTAGTCGACTAAGAATGTATTTTGTCAAGAACAGCCCCTAATTGTTACAAATGTAATATGCTAACTAAACCAGGTTGAGACTTAATGTGATGTGTTATACTGGTCAAATTTGAACAATAAATATGTAATTAAAATGTCAATGTGTACAATTGCTCTTTTGGTTTTATTAGATGTATTGACCTCAGGTAAAGCACTCCTGGGGTAAATACAGTTAAAAAAAATAAGTAAATGTAACACATATATTTATATAATTAATAGTCCAGTTTTAATTAAATGTAGTTAAAATCATCGAGTACATTTCACACATTTGTTTTGTTAAATAATAGTCTCCTTTTCAGTTACATCTACCTAGTATTTAAGTGATATCTACTAAAAAAAAATGGTGGTTTTGACTTGGGGTTACTATTGCATTGACTTAGGATTTTAATTATATTTACTCAATTGTATATGTTCTGGTACTAAATGTAGTTATTTAGACCTACTTGATTTTTTTACTTACATTTACTCAATTCATAAGGTACATTTAAATGATTTCACAGCTTTAAGATTGACTCAATATTTTTAAGTGTAAAAATGTTTCACCAATTAAATTGAGTACATCATCGTTTTAGTTTTTTGAGTGTGACTAAACTTTTAAACAATGTTTGATGTCTTCTTTTCTTTTCTTTGTTATGTCATATTGTGTTTTGGATCCTTACTGAAAGACTAAGCTCTATGCAACTTTTTGCCATTGATACATTTACTATTATTATTGTATGTATAGACTTACTGGTTAAATGATCAATTGTAATGTTATCAATAATGAGAATGATCATTGCATGCAACCCCAGTATAATAAATGCTAAATGACACCGTTTTTTTCAGCAAACTAGCTGTGAATTCATCAGAAAATCATAACAATGTAAATTTTGTAGAATAAAGCGTAGTAGTAAAATCAAAGCAGGTTTAGGGTGCTCTCGAAATGTCATCTCCTCTTAAGATTCTCTATTACCAGCAGATTGAGCTTCTTGTGTTTTTGGCAAACCCTTGTACAGTAAACAATGCACTGACAGTGCAAAAACACTGTGTTGGTTTAGAAGACGCATCTCCAGGTCCAGACAGGAAACTCACGTGTGGCTTTGTTCCCTCCTCCAGAGAAACTGGCCCAGGCCAAAGAGGAGAACCTGGACATGCACCAGGTGTTGGACCAAACCCTCCTGGAGCTCAACAATCTATAGAGCCCTCCTCCGAGCTCCCAGCACACCACATCAGATGTGACGATTGGTTCAGAACTAGATCTATGGAGCCCCCTACCAAGTGTCTTTATGCAAACTAAGAGCTATTCGGTGTGCATTAGAAACTGTTGGAGGTCATCAGAAGGATCCTGTCATCGATAAAAAAAAAGGTCTTGTGTGCACGTGGAAGTCATAGAAAACAATAACATCAAGAGAAGTTGTTGCTTAAAAAAAAGTTTGACCAAAACATGACACAGCAGTTCTAAGTAAGTAATGATAAAAACATGATAGTTACTACTGCACACAAAAGACATTTCTCCTTTACCCAAGAGTTTCTGATGTGCACTTGAAAACGTATTTGTTGTCTTTCTATTGGTTGATAAAGTGTGTTACAGATATGTCCCAGATATGTTATAGACGTACACTAACTCATCTGATCTACCGTACCAATTTTGGGGCAATACAATTGTATTATGTTAAAAAAAACACACATTTTAGGCAGTTATTTAGGTCATTTTTAGGCAGGTTTATTATGCATTTTAAAAAGTCAGCATTAGAGTTATTTTCCAAATACAAAAACAAAATAGAGGAAATGTGTGTGAGACTGTTAAAAGCTGAATTGAATAAAGAGTTGGGAGCTGTAATACTGACTGATCTAACTGAATAAAAGTTTTATATCTTTTAAAAATGAGTGAATTCCTGAAATGCGATGGTTTCATAATCTTATCAGATTGCACATGTTGTGACTTTCACTCTGAGGTCATTTAAATATCATACAACTTCCTGTCTGCTAACCTCTCAAGTACAAGCAACCCCTGGCAGGTTTTAAAAAAAAACAGAGTCTAGTTAAGACAAAGGAGCACGGAAAGATAAGCCAAGATAAACCAGGTAAAAGGCTAAGCTAACTCGCAGCTCGGGGGAAAACAGGCCAAGGTCAAACACTTGAGCAGAAGTCAAGTACTGGCAGGCTTTAGTATTAAATGAGACACTAAATGAGACATTCTGACAAACTGTATATATACTAGTGAGCTGATGAGGGAAAGGGCAGCAGGTGAGTGGAGATCATCAACAATCAGAGATAATCTACTGATGGGAGAGCAGGAGAATGGGAGTGTCTGACTCTGGGTCTGAAATGAAAGCAGAGTTAGTAGAACACAAACAAGCAAATCAAAACCATTACTCCCGAGCGCTTATCAAACTATGATCAACACACACGAACACGTCATTGGTTGCAGCGACTGTTTCTGAGTAATTACCTCTTCCAAGGAGCTACGGTTTTTTCTACTGTTTGTCCGACTGTCTGGGAATTATGGAACACCTGATTTGCATGAAACTTGGCAGAAGGGTGTAGCGTGGGGGAAAGGAAGAACCAATTAAATAGTTGCAGATACGAATCACAGGGCGGATACATGAACTACATTTCACCATTTAAAGAAATAGCAGCATAGAAGGTCTCTCCTTAGCACTTGTTATTGTAGATAATAAAAGAATAGCAAGCCAAGCACTTTCACTTACCCTTAAGATAAATGTAATACCACTACAAATATATACTGACTAGAACAAAAACAAAAAAGATAAATAAAACAAACCTTACTCAAAGTGTTTCTTGGTGCAAACTATAAAGTAGAACAAATTATATTTTTAGAAAGTGGTGGGTTGCACCTTTACTCCACTACATGTATTTAATCCCGTTAGTTACTTTACAGATCTGGATGAATTATGTGAAAATATAATCAAGTGTTAAATCAGACTTTAGTTCCACCTGGAGTAAATTCACAAGCTACCCTGCAGTATACAAAGTCATTCAAACTAGCTGCACCTTTACCAGCTTTGAGAACACTTTAATGATCAATCATTATAAAACATATCATATATATTATTCTGAAATGGACCAATCTGCACAATGAATACTTTTATTGTCGCTACTTTAACTATATTTTGATGATAATACTTTTCTACTTTTACTCGAGTAACATTTTGAATGCAGGTATTTTACTTGTAACAGAGTATTCCTACACTCTGGTACTTCTACTTTCACTCAAGCACAATATCTGAGTACTTCTCCCACCTTCTTGTTTTAAGGACAAGAGGCCCACTAACCTGTGGTTGGCACGTGCATTCTTTCTTTGAACACCAGGGGCGGGGACATACTGGAAAACAACACTGGGGGCGGGACCAGACAGGCGAACAGGGAACCTCCTATTTGTCATAATATTTTGACAGACAGCTTACCTGACCAATCATCAAACAGTAGGTGTTCACCGAGCATTTTAGCAAATCTCTAAACTCTAAACGGCAGGGCGCGCGCCCAACCACCAGCCGTTTGTCCATTCCTATGCTGTGAGATCGAGGAGTTATTTGGCAACATTGCTGCGACATGACTATCATTGACGGGAAGTGGGTGGACCTTCCACAGATTCACTGGACGACACACAAATGACCACTCCAATTCTTGTTTTGACCATTAAAAGGTTTTATCGATACATAAATATGGTATTGATCTAACGGAGATTACACGCACCAACATTGAAGCCAGTTGGGTAAGTTATACTATGAAGATTTTGATAGCGGAAACAATATGGCGTTAGCAGGGCGGCGGGCACTGAGCTAAATGTTAGCTTAAATAAATACGCAACACTGTGAGCTCTAACGATACGTTGTTAGCCACTAGGAAACATGCTTTTTAACGACATGTTAGCAACTACTAGCTTACACAGTAATACTTTCTTATCAAGCTAATACCAATAAAGCTATTCAAGCAAAACTGTTTACAGAGGAGATGAACTGAACAACTGCCAAGCTTACCTAGGCGTTACGCCATGTCTGGTTTCTGAGAAGAAGTTTATAAAGTTTTACTCAGAACTGAAGCTACCTTTGAGTGTGCCTTTTTGTTCAAGTCTTGTATATGTTTATATTGCATTGTTGAAGATGTCACACATCTCCATTTAACATTACATCTCATAATAAAGGTTAAAAAAAGAGGGTTTATAAAGAAAAAACACCACATCTAATATCACCTAGTATTGTTTTGTTTGGGGGCTCTACTACAACAATGTCACAGTTTATATTACAATTGTATATTTGTAAACCTATATATTGTGTAGCTATAATTTCGCAGTGTCAATGGTACAGTTAAATGACATTAGTTGTGCTTGTTAATGGAGAAAGTAAATGTCAATGATATCATATACTATACTACACTGCAGTTGTGTTTATGATCTGACATTGAACTTTTTGAACCTTGAAAATATTGTGTTTTTGTCCACAGAGAGTCACCATGGTGTCTGCAGGAGAGCTGCTGCTGTTAGCCGGCCTAGTCTTGGCTGTACCTGCCAAAGGAGGTCAGTACCTGTTGTTTCTAACTCCTGACATTATAACCGCTTCTTTCTCATTAAAAAGGCCCGGGACCCCCACTGACACTTACCCTCAGCCCCTCCATACACTATGCATTACATTAATTAAAGAGTAAATTCACAAGCTACCCTGCAGTATACAAAGTAGGGCTGCTCGATTATGGCAAAAATCATAATCTCGATTATTTGGGTCAATAATTGTAATTGCGATTATTTAATGCGATTATTGATTGACTTTGAAAACATCCATTTATTGTACTTTAAAACAAATACAAATAATAATTTGAACTTTTTAACTGTTGAATTATACGTTCAGGGTAATCAACTGAAAAACCAATACAAAATCAAATAAAAATTAATTATACATTCATGTCTACATTTTAAATAAATAATATCAAAATAATAAATACCAATAAACAAGATCAACAAACATGTTGCAGTGCACTGTCACAACCTGAAAACTCCTTAACATATAGCCAACATTTTGGTAAAACATATTCAACATATTCCACTCAGTTAAACATTAAAGGCTGGCCCACCGTCATGGTCCAGAAGTAACAGGAAATAAATGTTGAACTACAATTTAAGACCAAATAAAAATGTTTTGGCCACCATGGCACTGGTAGGGCTGCTCATGTCATCTCTTAAAGATTTTTTGCTAGAAACACCAGCCTGTTTACATGGTCTGGTTTCAGAGATGAGCGCAGGCAGGTGACAATATTGCCACCTGTACTGAAGACTAGGGCTGCTCGATTATGGCAAAAATCATAATCTCGATTATTTCGGTCAATAATTGATATCACGATTATTAAAAACGATTATCCATTTACTTTGAAAACATCAATTTATTGGAGAAAAAACATTTGAACAGTATGTTTTTAACAGTCTATTACCCTGAATTTTAAGTATAATTCAACTGAAAAACCAAAAAAAAAGGAATAATAAAAGATTATCGTTTTATTTCGATTACGTTGTTTTCGTAATCGTTGCAAGCCATAATCGTAATCGCGATTAAAATACGATTAATTGAGCAGCCCTAATACAAAGTCATTCAAACTAGCTGCACCTTTACCAGCTTTGATATCACTTTAATGATCAATCATTATAAAACATATCATATATATTATTCTGAAATGGACCAATCTGCACAATGACTACTTTTACTGTCGCTACTTTAACTATATTTTGATGATAATACTTTCTACTTTTACTCGAGTAACATTTTGAATGCAGGTCTTTTACTGTAACAGAGTATTCCTACACTCTGGTACTTCTACTTTTACTCAAGTACAAGATCTGAGTACTTCTTCTTTTACTCAAGTACAACATCTGAGTACTTCTCCCTCCTGGATATACCCTCCAATAGCCGTAGCGCCACTGTCCTGACGTCAGTAACGTGTTCAAATCTGGATCAGTTTTTATCAGATCCGTTGCAGCCCCTTTTTTAGAGATTTGGGTATGGAGGAAAATAGAGAGGGTTGTGTTTTCTGACACTTGGTGAGTTCCCTGGAACACCGGGGACACATATTCATGTATAAAAGACGTACAAAAGTGCATTTTGCATGATAGGTCCCCTTTAAGTACGGTACTTGAGTATATGTATTTTACTACATTCCAACACTGATTGAAGTCATTACCGTCAGTCCTGCACAACCCTCTTAATATTTGGCACATTGTACACAAAGCTACTTTTTTTTTAAATATTTCTGCACGGCTTACCATTTTCCAAACCAATACTGCACATATTTGATTTGATTCAATTTCATTTTATCATATTATACTGTACTGTACGTAGTATTCTTGGTATATCTATATTTCATGTAAATATTTCTCTATATTTTAAAGTTATAAATGTCTTTTTTAAATGTTTTTTTATAATAGTTTTATATTTTGGTCTTGTGCTGTTTGCTGAATTCCAATAAGATGCTTCACTTCTAAGGGACTGTTCTTATACTTTTGCTTTTCCTGCTATCACAAGTCAGTATGTTCGCATTGAAATGGGATTTGTCCTCTGTTTGCTTCTTTAACCCTCCTGTCGGGTTCATCGCTCCCCCCCTTTACTTTGGTGTTCCCAGTCTGTTTTAACTGCTCTTACATTAACACAAAATCAATTAGTCTCTACCAAATTTGATTTAACACCTTTTTACGCTGTCAACAAAGTCTCAGACGACTGGTGTACATGAATAACTGCGATGAATATACAAAGAATAGACACAGTTCGATTGGGTGTGTGTGCTATCTGATGGATGAACATCATCCAGGGTTACCCATTCATTTCCTATGGCGGTCATTTTTTACCGGGAACATCATAGGTGTTACAAAGCGGACTAAACCACTCAAAGTTAAATGAAAGTGGTGATCAGCAATATGTTCAGATGCCTACTGTGGAGGATATCATAAGGCCTTGAAGCAATCAAACGTAAAACACAATATGTATGATTGATGTAAGTAGCAAATCAGATTTATCCCGAACACGACAGGAGGGTTAAACGTTTTTTTTAAGAAAATGCTTTTTCTTACCAAGGCTCTCTGCCTGTATCTTTGTTTTGACTCTGTAGGGTTTTCCCAAACCAACCATTTGGTGACAGCCCCACAGACAACACAATTTCTAGAGATCGGCTCTAACTTCAAGGCTACATGCATGATCATCAACACAACGGAAGTTACAGCTGATGACCTCTACTGGAAACTGTCTAAGACTGTAGATACTGTATCCAAAGAGCTGTACACCAAGCTCAATGAATCGGCTATCAGTGTCACGATCCCCGTCACCAGTGTACAATCTCAATGGTTATTTTGCAGGGCAAAAGAGGGAAAGTCCTCCTACGTTTACCTGAACCCAGGCAAATTTATGTACGGGGTCCAACTGAAGAAAGGCTGTAAGTTGTTATTGTTGGCACCTAAAACCAAAGCTGTTTTCTAACTACCTGTATTTAATGCTTATAGGTTAGGTCATTGCTAACTCATGGTATGCATTTACTATAGACAGTTTGAGGACAAATATTTAAAGGTCACCTATTATGCAAAATCCACCTTTTCATGTCTTATCTACATCAACATGTGTCCCCTCTGTGTAAAGAGACTCTGGAAGTTTCAGGAAAAAAGATTCTCTCTCTTTTTGTCCTGATCCATTTATATAAAAACCTGTCTGAAAATGAGCTGATCAGATTTTGGCCACTTTATAATGTCATAACAATTTTTTCACCTGAATCTCCTCCTAGAGCACCATTGTGTTCTTTTGAACCAAATCTCTCTCAGAGGGGCGTGGGGAGGGGCTCCTTATTTTCATCTAAAGTAACAGACAGAGAATCAGCCCTTTTTGAAACAGGGCTGAAACAGAGGGGATTATGGGATGCTGCAATGATCTGTTTGGTATTTCAGCCAATCAGAGACAGGCTCTGTATATATCTGAGACCTGTAATGTATTGATGAAAAACAGTATAATGGGGGACCTTTAAGTCATCACCCGAAGCGTCTGCCATAATATTCACTAGTGATCGCAGTCATACATCCTTTTTGGAAACTGTCCCATTGTAGTTGTGGACACACCCCGGTTTACTGTGAAGTACTTTGTTCAGTTTCATTCTGACGTTCAGTGGCGGAGAAGTTATTTAGGCTTGATTAAAACACCCTAAGAATTAAATCGAGAAACCCTTGTAATTAAAGGTGTTTTCCACCCTCACTTTTATCTTGGAGTTGTCTCTGTATGTTTAAATAAATGTCTGTGAAAAAAGGGCACACAAGCTTTTGAATGATGTCTGTGTGCTGTTTGTCTCCATGTCAGATCCACCAGGGAAGCCTGAGAATGTTTCCTGTGTGGCCGTTCAGGAGAAAACTACAATCTCCAGCATCTTCAGCTGTCAGTGGGCGACAGTCGGACGTCAAACCAGCGATGTCCCGACAGAATACACCCTGAATGTTGTAGTCATTCAGTGAGTATACCAAGCTTTTTTTTATTTAATAGGCTTTATTGGCAGGAAATGTGACATTTGTTTCCATAGCACGATTACAAAAATAATGATTTGAATAAACATAAATTATTAACAATACTTATTCATGCCTTGTCCTAGGTCAACAAATGTCTTTATAGCATATAAGACAGGGCTGGAAACTTCAAATGAATGTCAAAAAATTAAAAGTATTTCATTTTCAACTATGTTTGTGTAGCTTTTGAGTGCCTTTAAATGGTATTTATTTTATTTACATGTTCAGCAGTCAGAACTACAATGTGTCCACGGAGGGAACCCACGCCCAAGTGGACCTTGGTGACACTTACCCCCATTTTATGAACCTGGAGGTTTGGGTGGAAGCACACAATAAACTGGGAAAAATTGAGTCTGAGCATATAACTCAAGATGCTAACTCGTTTGGTAAGTTCAATTGTATTTAATTGTCACATTTCCACAGTGTTTCCAGCTTTATGTCTGCCTGTTCTGACCTGTACCAAAAAGCCAGTTCAACATGCATTGAATATCTTTGTGTTATCTGGTTTAATTATGCATCCAGCTAAATGGTCCAAAAACAACGGTAATCAATTCATTAAGTCCACCCAGGGTTTCTCAGTCTAAAGGCCCCTACACACCAATCTGACACCAAAGAACACGTCCCGATAGGCCCGACTGTTGTGTTGCCTGACGTCTCCTGCGTCTTGGCCAACAGTCGCACTGGAACACACCGCAAAGACTTCAGCCGACGGCCAAGTAGCACGTACGAACTGCGCATTCGTGAGTGGCAATAACTCTCCTTACCAGCAGGCGGCGGTAGTGTGTATTCGTCATTCAAAAGAGGCAACAACCGGAAGACAGACTGCGTGATACACCGAGAGAAGAAGAACAGACTGCGTGATATAAACAAACAACAAATAGCGTGTGCGTTCCATTTTCCCTCTACAGCGAGAAGCTCATGGGGCTTTCCCGAACCTGTGTCGAGAGCTGGAGTTAAATGAAATCTCAGATTTGCCTTCTTAATCGTTTGTTTGGGTCCCTCACTTCCGTTTCGCTTCTCATGCACTGATTCGCTAAGCTGAACAGCCAATCAGAGTGATTTCTTTAGCCGACGGCCTTTAGCCGACAGCCATGTTGAATCGGCGGCGGAAGGTGTCGGCACGGCTGAAAAGACACGACGGGGCGGGACACACCAATCTGAGTAGGGCGACAGGACGCTCATCGACGGCCAGACATCTATCGAGGGCCGAAATCTGCTTGGTGTGTAAGGACCTTTAAGAGCGAGTTCACTTGGAAGGGGCGGAGTTAGTAGCATTCGACCAATCACAGACATGGACTTGTGTGCTGTCATAAGGGCGTTATCGATCACAAATGACGAGTAGACTATAATAAAGGTATACAAAAAAGGTTAAAATCTAAACAACACGAGTTAAACTGCTAATGCAGACTAAAAGCAACATAGTTAAAGCTGCCACATGCAGGAAGAACATCTGGACATTTTGAGATTTAGGCAACTAATTGCGTTGGTTAGATGCATTCTTTTGGAATAGAAATAGAAGATATAGGCTACTTTATTCATCTCCAATAATAAATATGTTTATTTGTTATATTTATCAGGCTCTGGTTTCAGACAGAGGGTGAAAAGAGGTGCTGCAGTATGAGACAAATAAAGAGCTTTTTGAACATTTAACATTACATTACATTACGGCCCAATCCCAAACCACGCCCTCCTGGTTTGGGATTGGGCCGTAATGTTACTTGTTAGACGCTTTTATCCAAAGCGACTTACATACTCAATACAATCCCCACAGAAGCAATTTGGGGTGAAGTGTCTTGCCCAGGGACACAACGACATGCTGACTGCAGTGGGGTTTGAACCTGTGCTCCCCTGATCCGAACACCAACGCACTAACCCACTGCGCCACACGCCTCCTTTAAGCATGGAGACATGTCACAGTAGAGACACAAATCAAAAATATTAGCATGATATCTCCTCTTTAAACTTCTCTGTATTCGTGTAATATTATTTTACGAAGAGCACACCGAGCTCTGATTGTTCAGCAGGTGGTGCTTTACAGCCAGGTGTTGAGCATAAGTGAGCATGGCGTTCTACCCATGGATGTATAATAAGAACTGGATACAGCGCGGGAAGCGGGGTCTCGTTCTTTCCTATGAGAGCTGCTCATTGGCGCATGATGACAAAATGGCCCAACTTTTGAGAGAGCGAAACGTCACAGATTACCCGTCATGCCTAGCTTTCAGAGCAGAAGAACCCGTATGTGCGCTCACAGAGCATGCGCCCCTTAAGCCCCGCCCCCCGAGCTCCCACTCTCTGCTCACTAGAATGAATGGAGACAGAAAATACATTTTGATTCGGCTTTTAGTGCATTTTACAACGTTAAGGACCGAATGATTCTAATAAGGGATATCAAATAGTTCATGCTGGGTAGTTTATTTAGTTTAAAAAAAATTATCCGCTGATTTACAGACGTATCTTTCCCAATGTTAGTCAATGGGGAAAAGTCTTTCTGGGCCCAGTGACGTCACGGACTGATACGGAAATTGTAGTACCGCCGTTTGGACACAACGAATATTTTCATCAGAGTCCGGCGCACTTCCTGGGGGCTTGGTTCTACCCCAGAAGGAAATGAACCACCAGTGTAGAACTGAAAACTCAGCATAAACCCCGAAGTTACCTCTCTTACTCCATATCTTAGTCCGCAGTACAAGACATCTGTCACTCTGCTGGCTCTGCCGAAATGTGACAATGACTGACAGCTTGTTGTGTCTTTTGTTGCAGTCAAAACAAACCCTCCATCAGACATCAAAGTTATTTCAGAGAAGGATTTTCCCACCTCTCCTCTGATGAACTGGACTCAGCCTATTGATAAAACTTATGGGAAATTAAAATATGAAATAAGATTCTGCGCAATTGGATCTCCAAATTGGACTTATGTAAGTATGTTTTTTTTGTTTCGTTCTACCAATCAGAGCAACTTCTCATGTGCATTTTCATCATGGCATGAAAAGCAGTGAGGGAACTATTGCAATATTTCATTTCAGTGTCCCAGTGTTTTCAGTCAGTCAGCCAGCATGGCATTTAAACAGTGTTATTCTTTATTCCTTATGTCTTCTAGCCAGGTTACTTTTTTTTTACAGTTTTACTTTGTACTCTTGGGTAACCGACATGTCTGCTGTTTTTTATGTTTCTCATTACTAGTTGTCAAAATCAATAAAAGAGTTGTGTTTATTTCCTTCAGGTACCTAAAAGCGACATAGCCATGGACATCCAGAGCTTCAGACTCCAGAGCCTTCAGCCATACACAGAATATATCACTCAGGTGCGCTGCCAACTGGGCTACTGGAGCAACTGGAGCGACAACACAACCACGAAAACAGCAGAGGACCGTGAGTTCAGACAGCTTTCACTAACTAAAAGTACTCAAATACAACAAAGACAATTGAAGGACTTCAGAAAGATATCCAGTATAATGTACCTGAGTCCTCAGTCCTTTAGAGCTTCCTTTCAAGACTTACTGAACTAAGGAATCCGCCCACTTACATTTTTAGCTGTAGGCTACATTTGTAAGACATGGCGTAAACAAAAATATTTACTTACCTGTACCTGTTTTTTATTTTTGCATAGGACCAACAAGTAAACCAGATGTGTGGAGAACCATTGCTGAGGTTGACGGCAAAAATGAACGGCGAGTGCAGTTTATTTCTAAGGTAAATTCCCACATCACATGCAATGTCAATTTAACAAACTGTTAAACCACTAATATTACACCTTGTGATACTAAAACCACTACATACAATGATACTAATATCAATATACCAGTGGCGAGCCGTCAGGGCCCTAAGATAATCTACAAAATAATATTTAAAAACATAAAAAAATATTTCTTTTTTTGTTATATTTTTCATTAGTTTTACCAAAATAACTTGATTTAATTGTATTTAAAATAACATTTCCAAATAAATAATCTGCCCTATTCTGTTGAATGTGAAGGGTTAAATGAAAGAAGCTCGTCCCTGCGAGTTACTGTGAAGAGAGGAGCTGATTGGTGGTCCAGCTGTGAATTCACAGAGGGCCGAGCTATAGTAACTGAACGAGCGAGTAATGTCAAATGACAGTACAATTGACCAATCGTATCTTCCCTCTAAATGGGTGGGTTTTATTATCGTGGACTTTATGACAAGTTCCGCCTGCTGTGAAGCTTTTCTTGTTTCCATAGCAACAACAACTTCCTGTCAACAGCGTAAACTCACCTTCAAAATAAAAGCATGCCAAATTACACTTACAACTGCAACGAAAGTAACAAACACAATGCAATATCCTTTTCAATTTCAAAGAACACAAATTGGGTTCACAGGTGTTGTTTTGTGTGGTAGAGGGTCGCTTTCATTGATGCGTTTTGCACCCTGGGCCGTTGTTTTGATATTCCGCTGAAGTATACGCTGTGACGTAATTACTTTTTTTTTTTTTTTTTTTCAAGGGAAGTGGTGGGGGTCAGAGGGCCTAGGTATAAAAGTCACGGCTCGCCACTGCAATATACTAATAGTAATATCGATCAAACCTAATGATACTTATATTAAACCTAGTGATAATAATATTAAACCTAACAATACTAATATTGTTTGTGATATAAATGCCAATACACCTAATTATACTTATTTTACTACATCTAAAGAGTGTTATTACATCTAATGATACCGATATTACACTTTACAATACTACCATAGCATCTACTGAGAGTGAAATTACATCTTATGATATTAACATTTCATCAATATTTTTCTAAAATATATTTTAACACTGATTAATTCATCAGTTTTTTTTTAGTGTCAGCCTTATGCTTTGAATTCGTTTTTATCATCATTAAAAGGGCTGAATACACGGTACTAAAAGGTGGTATATAAATTAACAATGGGTTACATTTGTGATTTTCTCCTGCCAGGATCCTGTGTTCGCCAATGGGAGGATAATAACATTTGACATAAAGATTCAAGAGCAAAAGAATGACAATTTGCAGTGGGATACTATCCTAGTGAACGGCTCAGAGAGCAGCGATGGACAGCGGGTGATCACCGTCCTTAAAGATATGCTCCTGGCTGACCTGAAAGCTGTCAAACTTTACGTCACCGCTAGCAACTCGGTGGGGAAATCTCCCATGGCATCGTTACTCATCTTAGCAAAAGGACATGGTAAGAGACTCTGACTACAGGCAGCGCTTAATCTGAACCACTGGGTGTATTCTTTTCTGTGTAAAATGGCACTCAACACAACATGTCTCTCAAATGTTGGTCCCTGTGGAGGAAATTCTTAAAGGTCACCTATCAGCTGATCAGATTTTGGCCTCTTTATGATGTCATAACGATGTTTTGGCTTGTGTAACCATTAGCCAATCACCAACCAAGGTAACCCCCCCCCCCCCCCTTATCACCTGAATCTCCTCCTAGAGCACCATTGTGTTCTTTCTAACCAAATCTCTCTCAGAGTGGCGTGGGGAGGGGCTCCTTATTTTCATCTGAAGTAACAGACAGAGAATCAGCACTTTAGAAACAGGGCTGAAATAGAGGGGATTATGGGATGCTGCAATGATCTGTTTGGTGTTTCAGCCAATCAGAGACATGTTCTGTATATATCTGAGACCTATAAATTATTTATTGATGAAAAACAGTATAATAGGGGACCTTTAAGAGAAACTGACAAAGTTTGTCTTGTTATATTTAATAAAGTAATAAAGAAATAAACAAGTGAAATTGATCCCAACTGTAGGAACAGAGCAACTTCATCCTCAGAGGATAGAGATGTTCGGCACCCAGAGCACAGCTTACAGTCACACTATATAGTAGAGAGAAAAGCCAACTGGTCCCACCCTTAAATTCCCTTAGGCATCATCATCTAAACCAGAAAACCCCCTAGTCCTTAACCACTTGCAAATCCACCTTTTACTTCCTTTGCCCTCCTGAAATGTAAATCCTTAACATCTGTCTCTGTTAAACACATACAAGACTAAAAATACAATGTAACAGTGTAAAAGGCAATCAGAGTATAAGACTATATGTTTTAAATGATTATATGATCATTTGACACGACAGTCCCCATTTCAGTTGTTCCCTTTATTGTTTATTTCCTGTCTGTCTTCTTCTGCTGATATCTCTGACTTACAGCTCTGAGTCTTTTAACCTCTTCCCTTCTCTTGCCTTGTTTTATTCCCCTCTTTTCCCCTTCTTTACTGGGGAAAGTTTAGCCATCTTGAATCCAACGTTTCTTGCTCCCCACAAATATTAAATGAAATATTGAAAAAGTATTCACTGGTGTTTTCTGATGGCTCCAGCTGACCGGACTTCTTTCTGCGGATTGATATCACTGCACATAGTCTCTTTAGCAAAGCGTTCTTAGCGTGACAATCTGCTATTGGAGAAGAGCAGGCTGCTATATGTCCAAATTGACCAATCAGAATTATTATTCAACTAAGCCGTGTAATAATAATTGTTAGACTTTTTTTTTTTTTTGTATATAAAGTCGAATTTACATGCACAACGAAATGTCATGAGGATTTATGTAGGAGCCATTTTATGGGTGTTGTTGGCATGTCAGTTTATTTAATTTATATTTATAGTGCACTACTATTTTGAACACTACGATCACTCATTTCTCCTGTGAAGTAATGGCAATAAAAGAATATAGGACATTGGAACAACGAAATTGCCGTTACAACTTATTCGCAAAGCCTGAACCACACCTGCTGCAGCTAATGCTAGCATCTTTCTCACTGTTGTAAACACTTTTTCATTTGCATCGCCCTCTTTGTGACACTGTTGATCACAATGTAAGATCAAGTGTGTGTGTGTGTGTTACAGAGTACCCCCCCGTCAAAGGGCTGAAGGTGTGGTCAGCTGAGGGCAAGCTGTGGCTGCAATGGACCCCCCCCAACGGTTCAGGAGTGTCCGAGTATGTTGTGGAGTGGGTCAGTGGGGATCAGACCGATTGGCAGAGGGAAAACAAACACACCAGGCTCACTGCCATTAAAGGTAATCTCCATTTCCTCTAAACACACATTACTCTGAGACTACTAAGTACTACCACACTACTAAGGTCGCATTCACACCTAATAGTCCGCTTCTCTGGTGCGCACCAGACAAGTTTGTTACATTGTTTCATTTTTCAGAAGGTTCGGTTTGCGTTTACACGGGCAAAACACAAACGGACTATAAACTTTAAACACAAGTCATGTGCACGGAAATGCTGTTCAACGATTGGTCAGACATTAAGGGGGTAAAAACGCAAATCCCGGCAATTTCTACCGTAGTTTTGGAGCATCGGCAGGTTATTTTCATGCTGCTGTTAATCTGGAGATCATATCAACAGACTCTAGCGGCCAGCATATGATTATATAATCAGACGTAAGAAAAACATTAAAACACATATGATATAATGAGAAGTTCTGCAGTCAGGAGGAGGTTTCACCGACGACAGGTGGCTCTTACTTTTATGTATAGTTGACCGAGCATTTTTACTTTACACGACACAGTTCAACTCTTCATTCTGCTTCACTCATCGCTAAAGATTTTGAAGACATCCGCGTTCTTGTGACTTGTAAATACTACGCTTCCTATGTTTTGGTGCGGACTGCGTTCACCCCAGCGATGAACCGCTCCAGAGTTCACTAGCAAGCCGTCCGAGACCACCTCTTTTTAAGCGGACCAGAATCCGGTTGTTTAGTTCACTTCAGAGGTCTCGGACTGCGTTCACACCGACCCAAACGAACCGCACCAAGCGGCTGAACGCACCAGGGTTCGATTCAACCGGACTATACAAGGCTGGTGTGAATGCGACCTAAGACTGTTAAACACCTGAACTTTTGAAAGAACATCCATAACATTCCGTTTGCAACTTATATCAATATTCCAATTACTTGTATATAAACTATTCTGCACTATTTCTACTATAATCTATTCTATTTGTATTTACTTGCACTATTTTATCTGTTTTGTTGTGTTGCACTGTTGGGAGTGACCTAAGATTTTCGTTGTCATAACTACACTGTAGCTATGCACTCATGACAATAAAAGCCTTGAAACTCTGCACTGCATTACCTTGGTTATCTTATTACTGATTTTCCTCGTAATACACGGTTATCAAAGTCAAAGTCAACTTTATTGTCAATCTCAAAATATGTTTGTACAAACAGAAAGATTGAAATACTGTTTCCCACAGTCCCGAGGTATAAAAAAAAACACATTAAAATGCAAGAACACTCAATAATAAAACAAAACAAAACACTAAATAACCGTTTAGTTTACTTCAAGTAAGCAGGATAAATATATATATATATATATATATATATATATATATATATATATATATATATATATATATATATATATATATAAAAAAAAAGAGATGTGCAAAAATGTCCATAGCAGCGTAAAAGTGACTGTTGCTGGATTATGAAGAGTCTCCAAGCTTTACTCTGAACTAACAATAACTATAATTATACTTATAGGCAACCTTGAGGAGTTTGTCCGCTACACCGTCTCTGTGTATTCAATCTACTCTGGACGGATTGGAAAGCCAGCAAGTAAAGAAGTCTACCTGAAGGATGGAGGTAAGATCCCACTGATCATCAATTACTCAACCATTGTATATCAAAATCTGATACAAATTAGATTATAAAAACACTATTTACAGACTCAAACATTCAAGTGTCTTCAGAGAACAGCCTCCCATTGGACCTTAGAACAGCATTGGCATTTTTAAAAGTAAATTAAAAGACCAATGTTTTTAATTTGGCTTTTAATTTAGGGCATTTTTGTAGTATTATGTTCCCCACTTTTTATTGTCATTTTCTGTCATACTCTGTAAAGCACTTCGAGCATGAAAGGTGCTATATAAATAAAGTGTATTTTTATTATTATCATTATTATTTTGCCATATGATCAGCAGCTACATCTTCATGTTCTATTAAAAAGTGTATTTCAACCTGTCTACAGCTGTGTAAACTGCGTCAAGAATCATCTCTTCATTGAAAACTGTATGCAATTGTTTGAAATCAATAATGAGCCACTATTAAAATGATTTATGATAGACTTGTAGAGTGGTGCAGAGCCGCGTCCTGAAACCCGGAAGTAAGTTAGCATTTTACCACAGAAATAATGTCTGTGGTTGACACACATTTAAGAGACGAATCACGTTTTGTTCTACGACATTAAATACATCAGCAGTGACCCCACGTGTCTGAAAAACGATGGTTGTTAACAAGTGGCTGAATAGGACTACAGAAGTTGTCGAGGCCGTTTTACATCATTACGCCGAACACGTAAACACCATGGATGTATAATAAGAACTGGATACAGCGCGGGAGGCGGGGTCTCGTTCTTTCCTATGAGAGCTGCTCATTGGTACATGATGACAAAATGGCCCAACTTTTGAGAGAGCGAAACGTCACAGATTACCCGTCATGCCTAGCTTTCTGAGCAGAAGAACCCGTATGTGCGCTCACAGAGCATGCGCCCCTTAAGCCCCGCCCCCCGAGCTCCCACTCTCGGCTCAGTAGAATGAATGGAGACAGAAAATAAATCTAGATTCGGCTTTTAGTGCATTTTACAACTTTAAGGACCGAATGATTCTAATAAGGGATATCAAATAGTTCATGCTGAGTAGTTTATTTAGTTAAAAAAAAATTATCCGCTGATTTACAGACGTCTCTTTCCCAATGTTAGTCAATGGGGAAAAGTCTTTCTGGGCCCAGTGACGTCACGGACTGATACGGAAATTGTAGTACCGCCGTTTGGACACAACGAATATTTTCATCAGAGTCCGGCGCACTTCCTGGGGGCTTGGTAAACACTCCCGCTAAGTTTGTTTGCCCTGTTCTGCTTGAAAGCAAGTGCCTGCCTCCTGCAAACTGTTCAAACAAACGCTTCAACCTGTACCATTTAGAATCTGTAGTTTTGAATATGGATCTTAAGTTGGCGTGACGTTGAAGCAGCGTCCCTGCTGTAGTTCGTTTATAGCATAACGTTAGCATTTTGCTTCTGGCGACTAGATTTATGATTCGAAAATTATAAAAGTAGGGTAGACATGTGGATATTATCCGGCTGAACAAAACGTGATCCGTCTCTTCAATGCGTCTCAACCACAGACCTTATTTCCAGCTATTTTCCAAAATCATATGGAGAAATTGCATTGCTTTTATGTCCAAGGAACTGGAAGGAGTTTACTTCCGGGTGTTGGGACGCGTCACTGTGGCACTCTATTGATTAAACTGTATGACAAAGTGTTAACTTAAACCAGTTCCTCCTGTGATGTTGCAGTCATGAAGTCAGTCTGTTATAAATTCAGATAACCCAATGATTAATAATTAACATACTTTTTACTTATTGTAGTTTTGTTTGATTTTACTCACTTGAGCTGCTGTAACCGGTACATTTGGAGTCACTAAAGTTGCATGTTAATCTTTGTTGTTGTGGTTGTGTTTGCAGCTCCATTAGAGGGCCCTGTTAGACTGAACGATAAACCAGGACGTAACGAGGCAGAGCTCGGCTGGGTGGAGATCCCCCTTCACAGGCGGCGAGGCTTCATCACAAATTACACCATAAACTACAAAGGTGGAGGTGAAACACACGGTGGGTTCCTCTCTCATGGTGTTCTGACCCAGCTGCTCTCTATTCACTGCAGGGGCCAGTAGGTTCAGGTTTTTTTTGATGAAATGCTTGAAAGGCTCTTCCCAGAATCCTTTGCGCCTTTCTGCCAAAAGCAGGTGCTACATGGGCACAGGCTCTAAGAATAGTTTTCCTTACATGACCACATCCTTGCTGATTTCTGTTTATTCTCATTTTCAGAGATAACCGTGCCAGGCAACACCACCTCATACACTCTGAAGTCGTTGTCCAGCAACACCAAGTATGACACCTGGATCAACGCTTTGACCGTCCGAGGCTCAGCCCAGAGCTCCACTCAGTCCTTCACCACTCTGAAATATGGTGAGTCAATCCTTATCACATCAGGAACTGTCATATATAGTCATTATTTACTTTCCATACACACAAAAAACACAAAGCCACAGTTAAAGTTGGACTCTTTAAGGTCATTTTGGAGCTATTCCCTTTCTATTGTGAAGTATATGCATATTTTTTTATATATTAAACTTAACCATACGTATCCATCCCAAATAGAGTAATTCAATTTGACAACCTTTGAGCAGCCTCTCTGTGTTTTCCAGTGCTATAAGCTAAGAATATCCATCCCTACATTGAGCATTCTGATACTGCTCAATGTTACTTTCAGCCACCCCTTAAAGGGGACCTATCCTGCAAAATGCACTTTTTTTATGTCTTTTATACATAAAAATGTGTCCCCGGTGTGTCAGGGAACTCACGCAGTGTCAGAAAATAAAACCCTCTCTCTTTTTCTCCGTACCCAAATCTCTAAAAACGGGGGGTACAACGGAGCTGATCCAGATTTGCGTCCGATATGACGTAATATCTGAAATGTGGACCCACGGCCCTATCAGAAACGTTGCTATCAGAAACAATGCCCGACTGTTTTGGACATAATATGGTCTATGTTTACATTAGCATCGCTAACACTCAGAGCTAACCTGTACTGGAGAGCATGTGTGTGAAGAAGCAGGAAATAAAAAGGAACTCCCCTTGTGGTATAACCGGCAAGAGAGAAAGCCTTTGAGCTCCATACTGTTTCAGAAATAATCCTTGATAATCCATGATATGGCGTTTCATCACCGCAGTATTTAGTTTAGACAGTAGCTGCCGGGTCCCGCATGAGCTCAGACCCCTACTTTTATTTTAAAGCTTTATACCCCAAATCATCGCTTTTGAAACAGGAAGGGAAACAGAGGGATATGAGGCATGGCTAGAATGGGTGATCTGTTTGGTATTTTGAGCAAAACACTTCATAGACATGTTTTTTATATATTTGTATATATCTGAGACCTATGCTATGGCCTAAAAATAGCATGATAGGTGACCTTTAAGTTTATTGTATATTTTCTCCGACTTCTGACTCTGTAGTTACACTTCATCCCTTTTTAAGAAACCAACAACAGCGAAATTGTTATGACATTGAAATTACATTTTCACTCTGTACATGGTAGTAGTACATTTCTTGTTGAGGTGTCGGTAACATGGTAGATTGCTCTCTGATTTCTAATCCTCTGATTGTGCGCTGTGTTTCCTTCAGCTCCAGGAGAGGTGGAGGGCATCGTGGTTGGAGTGAGCCTCGGCTTTCTGTTTGTTGTTCTGATGACCATGCTGCTCTGTGTCTACAAAAAAGACGTGTAAGTTATACCTTAAAAGAAACCTGACCTGACCTGTCCTTATTTTCCAAAAGCATATGGAGAAATTGCTTTTTTGTCGAAGGAACCGGAAGGAGTTTACTTCCGGGTTTTAGGACGCGTCACTCAGTTAGTAACTATGAGCACTGGAACAAATGCTGCTCCAAAAACAACTTAAATAAGTACAACAATCTGCCAATAGAACACGTGAACATTTGCTTGGTAAGAGTTCTTGAAATAAGAAGGGATATTTAGATAAATCAGATATTATAATTAGCTGGGAGAACTCATTTTGAACTATATTTGACCAGAATCAGGAAATGCTGTGTTACAAATGCTCAAAAGTTTTCTGATGTTAGTTGGTGATTTTCTAATAAATGTGTAAAGAAATATGTGTTTCATCTGAGATACAACTCAAAATAAGATGTTTTGACTTAACAAGATGATGAATTGTCTAAAAACAAGACCCGATATCTCACTGCAGTGTTACTTCTGAAGTTATTATGTCTTATATCAGGTGTAGAGACATATTCTGACTAGATATTAGACGCATATACTTGGCAAGATTTCAAGTTTTTGTAGTGAGGATAATCGATTGATCGTTAAAGTAACCTTGTAATAGAAATATCAGCCTCTTGCATATGTACATTTTACATTTGTATCTGTTTTAAATCAAAGTGAACATCTTTGGGTTTCGACTGTGACAGCTCTGCATCACCCACAGTCCAAGAAAAAATACTTTTCTCAGATACATTTAAAAGTTAATACAGTTCTGTAAATGTGTTTGTTGATTGTGTATATATAGGATATACATATTTGTATTCGGGATTGTTGGGAACGTTATTTCGATCTCTCTGTCTGTACTCACAAACTGAAAGATTGAAATTAAAGTTGACTTTATTAGCTTTGGATTCATAGTTTCTCAGCTGATTTATAACCTCAGTGTTTCCTCTGTTACAGGATCAAGGAGAATCTTTGGCCTCGGATCCCAAACCCCGGAGAGAGCACCATCGGAAGCTGGTCTCCTGATTATCCTTTGAAAGTAAGGGCTGCTTTTACACTTAGACACACACAAGGTGACAATATCCTGTTAAACGTGTGTATGCAGAAGGCACATTTTTTAAATTATATATACTAGGGATGCTCCGATCGATCGGCCGTCTGTAGTTTTTTAATGTGTCCGAAAAAGACAATAAAATAGCGGTATGCAACGTGTGTGAAGCAGAAATCCTGCAGCTCCGCCTGCTGTGACGGACCGCTGAGCGGAGCAAAACACACACTAGACTTAACACACTTAGCTATTTTATCTACCTCTGGAACAAGCTAAACTAGTTATAAATATATTTATATTATATATTATATTATTTACCGAGAGAGAGAGACCGAGAGAGACCGAGAGAGATAGAGAGAGACCGAGAGAGACCGACCGAGACCGACCGAGAGAGAGAGAGACCGAGACCGAGAGAGACCGAGAGAGACCGAGAGAGACCGAGAGAGACCGAGAGAGACCGAGAGAGACCGAGAGAGAGACAGAGAGACCGAGAGAGAGACAGAGAGACCGAGAGACCGAGAGAGAGACCGAGAGAGAGACCGAGAGAGAGACCGAGAGTAACTGAGTTTTAAACATCACTTTAAATGGAAGATCCCCATAGGCCCCACCCACTCGAGATCGGTATCGGCCCCAAAATTGGCGATCGGAGCATCCCTAATATATACTGTTCTCCAGCTCTGGTTTGTTTCTAGAGTTCGTAAAGCTGCTGACTTTCATCATGTTGAAATCAAAGGGGTTGCTATTCCTCTCATGCCTAATCTTCTCAATCAATGAGGATGGAAGTCCCTTATGAAATACTGTAAGCATATCATTCAGGGTCTGATAGTAAAGTAATGTTTATATCTGAGTGGGATTTTTGATGTAGTCCTGCTGGATATGGCTTTTTTATTTCTATGCACACTGAGGCTAAGATATTTCTCTCCATGCCACCACTGCATCTGTCAGCTTCCAGTCTTTTGGTTTTGAGTCTGATTTATAAAGTTCTCCTCACCTTGTCCCTCCTCTACAGGCAGAGACACCGAAGGAGAACTGTCTGTCTGGCATCAGTGTGCTGGACGTGGATGTGTGTGATGGAAAGAGTGTGTTTGAGGAGGACAAGGCCTGCCTGCCTCTGAAGAAGGACAAGTATCTGTCCGAGGAGCACAGCAGCGGCATCGGGGGCTCGTCCTGCATGTCGTCGCCTCGCCAAAGCGTTTCCGACAGCGACGAGGGCAGCGACATGGCCGACACCACCGCCAGCACCGTGCAGTACTCCTCCGTGGTGGCTTCAAACGGTTACAAGGGCCAGACCCCCAACCCCCACCCCCAGCAGGCGGTGTTTTCCCGCTCAGAGTCCACGCAGCCCCTGCTAGACTCTGAGGAGAACCCAGATATGATGATACAGGAAGGCAGCAGACAGTCTCAGCGTTTCAAACAAGAAAACCCCGCGGAAATCCACCTTCTGGAGATGGATCAGCAGCAGCAGGAGGAGGAGGAGGGGGTGGAGTCGTTGGATTTCTGTCCCCTGGATGAGGAGAGCGAGCAGACGAACCCTTCAGAGGGTCAGTCGGCAGGATCAAGCTATATGTCTCAGAGGGAGGGGTACAGGCCACAGTGAGAACATAGACAAAACCCAAAATAAGCCTGAAGGAAGTTAGCGGCGCGTTGTAGCTATTTGTCCTTAGTGGCCAAACGATGGTGTTGCAACCACGTCACGTGATGCCTTTGGGCTCAAAAAAGACATTTCCCATTGACTTACATTGCGAACGAGGCGGCTGTTAATTGGCAAATAATTTTCTTTAAAGGTCACCTATTAAGCAAATTCATGTATTTTACACATCTCTGTGTAAAGAGACTCTGAACGCTTCAGGAAAAAAAGATTCTCTCTCTTTTTGTCCTGATCCATTTCTATAAAAACCTGTCTGAAAATGAGCTGATTTGTGATATCATTACGATGTTTTGTCTTGTGTAACCATTAGCCAATCAGCAACCAAGGTAACCCCCCCCCCCCCCACCTTATCACCTGAATCTCCTCCTAGAGCACCATTGTGTTCTCTTTAACCAAATCTCTCTCAGAGGGGCGTGGGGAGGGGCTCCTTATTTTCATCTAAAGTAACAGACAGAGAATCAGCACTTTAGAAACAGGGCTGAAACAGAGGGGATTATGGGATGCTGCAATGATCTGTTTGGTGTTTCAGCCAATCAGAGACATGTTCTGTCTATATCTGAGAGCTATAATATATTGATGAAAAACAGTATAATAGGGGACCTTTAATATGATTCAATTGTCTGAATAGCTCTTTATTTAAATCATTAACAGCTGAAAGTGGTAACATTCACTAAAAGCTGTATTTATATATTATTTTCCGTCTCCGTTATTGGACCGAAAAAAACCTGACGTGAAGGAAGTTTGAAGGCGGGGCTTAAGGGAAAACGCAAGGTTGCATGCTCTACGGACCCCAGAGACTGTCGTAAGAAGATCAATGGAAGATCGGGGTATTTTAGTTTTTTGAGTCAAGCCACTGAGCAACTGTCATACGAATGATCCTCCGTTCTTTTTATACATCCATGACTCAGATGTGTCGTCCATATAAAAGGTTCTGTGTCTTTTGATAAAGCTGGAGATGGAGAGCGGAACTTTTGTCTCCCCCTTGTGGCAGGGAGTGACATTACACATACATTTCAACACTATTTTAAAACCTTTTTTCTGGAGTTTCATTTACATTTGGAGCATCCCACTCCAGAATGTCTTGCTTAAAATCATCTCCGTTATGCAAGTGCGGCAATGTCTCTACGGACCCAAGTAAACTGGAGGATACACAGGCTTGTACGAACTTGTTTGGGAACATTTATTTACATTTAAAAGTCAACATTTCAACTCTTTGAGGCATTTAAGTAGATTATACCAGTGTTTCTTATACGCTTAACCAAGTGTAAATATTTCAGGATGCACTTTGCAATGTGAATTACAGATTGTAGCAGTTTGCTAGCTTTGCACTCAAATGCATAAAAGACACATCTTTAAAATATTTTAATAATGCCCAAAATGGATTTGACAGTATTCTACAGTTACAGTAAATATGTTTCAAAATGTCTCCTCACACCACAGCAGGTGCCTTTGTTACTATGTGCTGCAGCGCCCCCTTGTGGAGGGATGTTACCCAGGCATTATCATTTAATGGGTCATTGTGCAGCTCTGTATTTACACACACTGCATATGAATGTTATCGAGTTCACACTGACATGTACATGCTGCAAGTGCATGTTTAAATACAAATGTAACTGCCTTTGAAAACTGACAAAAAGCTAATTTAAAATCTAACGCATATCTGTGTGATGTACAGTTTTAGCTCACATGACGTCACGCTTCTGCTTTATTTGTGTATGTAATGTCTCTTAATGTGTTTTCATTATATCAGTGTCTCCCCCTCTTTCTCCACAGTCTGTCAGAGCGTTCTTTCTTATCGTCCAACGTTAAAACATGTTGAATATCCGACTAACATCGGCTTAATGTATACGGCTTTGAGTCACGGATAAACTGCTCTGATATGTTTCGAGAACTGACAGTAAGAGAATAGGAAATATAACTGAAGGGAAACTAAAACAAAGCTTGCCGGTAAAGAGTATAAAAGGAAGTGTCATGCTGGAAATTTGCGGACTGCATTTTGTTCCGTTAATTTTTCATTTCAATGGGAGCCGTGATGACAACGGTCGAGTTGGAATGATGTCTGATGGTCATTATAAAAATATGAAATAAATGTTTTAAATTGTGTTTCTGGCATTAGTTTACTCATGTGTCTCACAAAAGGCATGAAGACCACGCAACAGATGTTTCACTGACTTTAGAGATACTAGGGAGAATCGTCATTGTTTTGATTAATAATTAATTACTTGAATATATGCAGGAGCATTTAAATGTAGTTTTCAATGTGAGGTCAATTTACTAATATTTACATTTCAAAATACTCGGTATAACAATATTGCATCTATCATATACTATGTGTTTTTTATATATACAAAGTAAATTAAGCTCAGTGCAAGTTCATTCACTCCAGCTGCATATAATCAGCTCATTATGGGCGCTCTCTTTTAACCAATCACATTTCACCTCAATCTCCAGCAGCCAATCATCGAGCTGCAGTCTAAGTTTAAAATTGTTCTCCATTCTCCTTCAGTCAGCTGTGATTTCAGGTGTTAATTCAGCGGCCCGCCTCCACCTCCATTCATCCTGTTCAGTAAGTACAGTATTTAAGTAAATGTTTTTAGTAACAACACACTGTATCACTAATCAGAATCCAGTGATGTGCAGGTGTATATCAGTATGTAGTGTCTCTACTTTAAAGAGTCCTCTCCTGCTGATGTTCAGGTGTATATCAGTATGTAGTGTCTCTACTTTAAAGAGTCCTCTCCTGCTGATGTTCAGGTGTATATCAGTATGTAGTGTCTCTACTTTAAAGAGTCCTCTCCTGCTGATGTGCAGGTGTATATCAGTATGTAGTGTCTCTACTTTAAAGAGTCCTCTCCTGCTGATGTTCAGGTGTATATCAGTATGTAGTGTCTCTACTTTAAAGAGCCCTCTCCTGCTGATGTTCAGGTGTATATCAGTATGTAGTGTCTCTACTTTAAAGAGTCCTCTCCTGCTGATGTTCAGGTGTATATCAGTATGTAGTGTCTCTACTTTAAAGAGTCCTCTCCTGCTGATGTTCGTGTATATCAGTATGTAGTGTCTCTACTTTAAAGAGTCCTCTCCTTCAGGGATTTTAGCCTTTGATGACCATTTACATGCACACAAACCCATAGAATACACTACAGTACAGGGAGAACCCCAAAAAGCATAATAGGTATATTTAGGTATATTTTGATGTACATGTGAATGGTTTTGTACTTTTACTCAAATAAATTAGTAAGTCAAATTTAAAAGTTGAGTTTTACTTGTAACAGAGTATTTTCTACACTGTGGCAGCATTATTTTGAACAATATAAAATATCATCGTTGACATATTTTCTTTCATTGTTTGCCCCTTTCCATCAGTAAACCTTAAATGGTCAATTCTGAGTAATTTAACAAAATGATGTACTGTAGAGTTCAGAATTAACACATTTAAAACTATTCTTGATCTTGAATAAGAGGGCAGCGTACGTCATGTTTTACACTTCAGCCCACACACCTTTTACAGACGCATTCAGTCGAGTGTCACTTCAAATCTTTAAAAGAAAATCAGGCGAAAGCTTTGATAATCCTGTAAAACATTTAATGAACAACATAATAAAGAAAAATGGTCAATACAACCAATACACTTTTTCTTTTCCAGCAACAATCAGCAAAACGTTTTCCAGACAACTTCGACCTGTTATATTGATGTTTGCTGACCTATAAGTCTGCTACATGAAAAAATCCGTAAACACATAAACATCTCACGTATTAAGAGTACAAAATGATGTCGATAGATTGTCTTTAGATCGATTAGACCGATGTCACAAAGGTGTGTGGGTAACTGTAAATAGACCACCTCGTGCCTTTACTTCAGATCGTGATCTTTCTCCTGGCGGCTACTGATGACATTTACAGTTAGACTTCAGCGTGTGTGATCAGGTCTGCCACACACAATGCCTTTTTCAGTCCTTGTCTTCATTCTCGAAACAACCTCCATGGCTAAGTTCATGCTCCACTTAAGCGCTCTTTCTCTGAGGTCAAATGCTCCTGTGTTGGGAGCATTCTCAACAGCACGGAGGAAACACCGGTGGCTTTGCAGAACCCGCAGATTCAGGTTTCTGGATCACAGTTGGAACTTGACGGGCGTTTTAACAATTAGAAAGTCCAATTTCAAGACATGAGAGGCAGCACTTGTTTGAGAACAGTAGTAGGACATCCATTTTGTTCTTCTTTTGAGAGTTCCTCTTTGCATGCATTCAGCTGGGGTCCATAAAGCACCTTTTATATAATGTAACATAGCACCATTTTTTCATATACTTTTCCTATTACACTGGGACCCAACCATTGGCATGCATACACTCTAAAAACGTTGTTTTCTTGGTTATCATGTCTAAACGTAGCATTGTTTTTAAACATTACAAGGCAAGTCATGAATATTCATACAGTACTTTATATGTAGAAGATGAACTAATACAGTACACATTAAAGAAAGTGCCGGAGTACAAAGCGTCCTTGTTTTTTAAAGTCTTACTCTACAGGACTATAGGACACACCAATGTATAACGTTACATTTATCTAAATAAACACCTTTTCACATTTTCATTACTCACTTCGGTTCATTTTTTAATGATTACCAAACATCTACTCTTTAAACTCCCCACTGTGAAACTCTGATGGTGAACAGAAGGCAAAATGACCAGCAGAACACTTTACCACTGACACACACACACACACACACACACACACACACATCCTCTTTACTCTGATGGTGAACAGAAGGCAAAACGAACAGCAGAACACTCTACTGCTGACACACACACACACACACACACACCCACACCCTCTTTACTCTGATGGTGTAAAAGGATAATAAGCCATCTCCTAGTATAATAACAGGAACAATATTTCTGACGAGCAGAGACACAGTCGGCGTGTGAAGGTGCGTTAAGGCGTCAGAGGAGGAACATTGGGTCTTTGTGAACAGAACCACATCTACATCCTGCTGCAGCGCTGCGTCCACTGGCCACTGAAAACAAGACTTCAAGGACAATAGCAGCAGTTCGTCTCTATGGTATTTGCCACTTTAATGTAACAACACATACTCGGGTTTCACTTTCCTAAATGTAACGATGGAGCAGCGAGTGAAGTCACTTCTTAATGTCCTTTCAGACTTCTGAGGATGGACAACCGCTCATATGTGGTTAAAAGCTCCAGGAAAAGTAGACCTTGCCTTTTTGAATGTTGTATAAAAGCAGGTAAATACACTGGAGCAGACAGCAGTTTTAAATCTTTGACGTGATGTGACGTTCCCTAAAGTCCAGCCGAGCACAGCTGTGTCCGTGACCTTTCCTATTTTACAGCCACCTTTTTAAAGTACAAAGAGGATGCGCACGCTCTTTACATGAATGAAAATATCACACTTTTCACAGCTCCATAATTTATGAATAATTTAACCGGGAATAGTTCATGGAGAGCACCACCGTTATTTCACACTCATTATAGTCCGGGTGACCTAAACCACTTAAGAGATGAAGCTACAAGTAGGTTACATTTGAAGCAGGAAGTCAACTGTGACAAAGGGGATGCTCCGGGTTCAGTTTGTCAAAAATATTATTGACATTATCACATGTTTCATTGAGTAAAGTGTATATTAATATGTATAACTCCACGGTGGTTATCATATCTAAAGTGTTCAGTAGTCAGTCAATTGCCAACAGCTATTTACGCCATTTCTTCCCATATTTTCTTCTCTAGACACGTTACTGTAGAGAAAACGCACCAGCAGAGCGTCACGATGCTCACAGATGAAACGGTAGCTTTAGCGAAATGCTAACCATTTAAAACGGGAAGTTTCCATATTCCCTTCATCCTCCTTATCGCTTGTCTTCTGGGTCAGAGTTGAGCTACAACAGATCTGGAGATGAATCCACATTTTGACTAGTAGTAAATAAAGGATACAGGATGTGGTGGTTTAATATTAAGGGGAACAAAAAGCATAACCAATATGAATACATTAAATACCCACTTTTTATTATGCAAATACATTGTTATGAATACAGACAAGGCATTTGCATCTTCTTTTTTTAAATCTGTCTATGTATACTTGTTTTTATTTTGTAGAAGTTCATATGTTAATCCTTTAAGTCTGTCAGACAAATAATCTAAATCTCACTCTGATTTGCTTTTGCTCTGCACTATGATATCTTCTCACACCACTGCATCCAGCACAACTTTTTAAATATACAGAAAACAATGAAAGCTAACACTACCAAATCACTCGAGTGTAAGATGAGCACAACGTTACATCTGCTATCAGTGAGCAGTCAAAGAGTTAGAAGAGCCTTGTGTTCATCAATATCATAATACTTCTGATAGTGCGTGATGAATACGTGTCTGTCATGTCTTTCTCAGGCTCCGTTTAAAAAGGAAAATGAATCAATTGAATCAGAACATCTAATTCACTCAAACTAACTTGAAAAAACGACATTGTTGCGTTCAGTCGCAGTGCCATCTATGATGTCCAATTTAAAATCCTCACATAGCTTAGCACGCTGTAAATGTACCATAATTAGCGTTAGCAGCAACGATGTAGGGCTGCTCGATTATGGCAAAAAATTATAATCTCGATTATTTGGGTCAATAATTGATATCACGATTATTAAAAATGATTTACTTTGAAAACATCCATTTATTGAAAAAAAAAATGTGAACAGTATGTTAACAGTTGATTACCCTGAACTTTAAGTATAATTCAACTGAAAAACCAATAAAAAAATAAATAATAATAAAAATAAATAAATACATTTAAAAAAATTAATCGTTTTATTTCGATTATGTTGTTTTCATAATCGTTGCAAGCCAAAATCGTAATTGCGATTAAAATACGATTTAATTGAGCAGCCCTACAACGATGCCTTGTTTCCTGACAGCAGGGTTAGGATGGATCAGATGGACATTTTATCATTGTTCGAAGAAGTACTCCATACAAGTAAAAGTCCTGGATTCAAAGTGTTACTTAAGTAAAAGTATTGTTATCTAAAGGTACTTAAAGTATGTCCTCAAAGTCCTCATGATGCAGAATGACTCTTTATACAGTAATATATTAAAATTGACAATATATTAGGCCGTTTATCAGACACAAGTACATTTTAGTATTGTATTTCGTTAGAATCTGGGTTGATTAGTAGTTCAGGACGGCATCATATCAATGAAGTATATATCATGTCAAATATCAATTGTCAGTGTTACGTAAATATAGGAGTAAAAAGAATGTTATCTTCCTCTGAAATATAGTGAAGTGGAAGTATACAGTAGCATTAAATGGAGAAAAAAGACTTGAGTAAATGTACTTAGTGACTTTCTACCACTGAATTATAAAAGTTTCCCATTAGAGGCATTGCTTATAATCTGTGGATTTTAGACTCCATTACATATGAACGTTTGAAGTAGCCTGTGTGGACAAAAAGGGACTTAGTTAGTACCGTTGCCAAATACTGCTCTCCACCCTGTTCCTGTCCACAGGAGGAAATCTGCTCTCAGACGTTGTGCTCATTTCACAAAGTGAGACTTCAGTGTCTGGCTTTAATTGTGTTATCTAACTGTAGTCTGTCAGAAATGGACACACAGCATGATGGGAGTTTTGTTTAACTGCATCAGATTGAGGGATCCATGATTGTCTCTTTACACCGAAGGCTTGGATAGAAATGGTCCCTCTCCGTCGACTGATTACAGAGCAGCAGAACGAAAGTGCAGCTTTTATTTAAAGTGCTTTTGGAGAGATATTTGGAATACAAAAGACAGATATATCTTTCAGGAGAACAAATATCACGTCTTAATCTTTATATATCTTTTACCGGGGCGACATTTAATCTTTGCCTCTTGAGCAAACGATCACTAGCTATCATACTGAATCAAATCCATGTAAAGCATTGAATATATATTCTAATATATTGTGCTTTGAATTATACTTCCTACAAGTGCTATATATAACTTTTGCCATTCATATGAAAATAAAACAACTCACTGAATCATGAAGGTTCATGCCCTACACCGGACAGTACACAAACACACCAAGCCCGACTATCCTGTGCTTCTCATGCACCTAAAGGCATCACACCAGCACAAACATCTACACTGAACTTATACTACACACCTCTACCAGTCATTTCCTCTGACCTCCTCTCTTTATACTTGGAGTTAACAGCAGTGCGTTCTGCAGAGTGACACTGAGACAGAGGGCCTGACTCAGACGTGTGTGTGTGTGTGTGTGTGTGTGGGGGGGGGGGGTCTGACATTTTTCTCTTGCAGTCTATGGACTAACATGATGGTGTGTATGAAACTCTTTTCAGTGTCTAATGCTATTATAGTCATTTTCAGTTCTGATTGGTCAACCCCTTACAGATGTCCCGCCCCTTAGCCTATCATGTACAAGGTGTTGGAGCGCTAGCCAATAGAAGCAGAAGTGTTTCATCGTGATGTCACTATATGGTCCACTTTACATGGAGATATTGAAGAACTTTTCTGAGTAAATCTCTGGTAAATGGGAAATAGATTTAGTAGCGGAGTTGTGTGAGTTTGTAGTCGGACGTTTTAATATACTTATGACTTTTAAGATAAGGACTTTTTGCCGTTCGATGAATTCTCCAAGTTATCTTCAGGAATTCAAGGACGTGAGTAATTGTAACAAAATGGTCGCTTTAAGAGAGATGTTGTCCTTTAAACCCAGTCTGAATCAGGCTCTTTGTCTTGCATGCAGGTCACAGTACACACACACACTCACACACACACACACACACACACACACACACACACACACACACACACACACACACAGCTCAATGTACAGCGCCTGCCATTCAAGCTCTAATGGGGAAGCCGTACTTTTAGGGACAGCCAAACACACCACAGGAGTGAGACATGGACGCCTGGACTGCATGTCGTCCTCTTCAGTAGATACAGTAGTTTGGAAAGGTCAAATACACGGTTCTGCAGAGAGAAGCACGATGGTGGTACAAGGCCTGTTTGAGAGGAGGCTGAGCCCTTTGTACGCCACCACAACAAGGTCTACCTTCACCTGTTTCTGATCTGAGCTGTCCCACTACTTCATATTAATAACAGAAAATGTTTCAAGTATTCACAACAGTTTTAAAGGCATTACTTTACAAGCTGTCCTTGGTTCACTACCCGGGGATTAATCTCAGGACTCATGATTAACGGGATATGTAAAGAAAAAAAAATTATTTCTGAAATTTGTTGAGTTGAGTTGTGAGATTAAATTCAGAATTTTTAAATCAGAAATTCTGACTTTAATCTCAGAGAAAACAACAAATGCTCACTTGGCACTAAGCCTCTTCTGTATTATTCTTATTCTTTTCTTAATGCTGACAAGTTGACCTCCTCATGCCGCAAGAGTAATCTGTTATGAATGAATTTTGGCGACAAAAGGTGCGTAAATGTGAAAATATAACTATGTTTTCTCAGGTTTTGGTGCAGAGCCGGTTAACACCTCGTCTGAGAGAGAACACACACACTCCCATTTAACAGTCTGGTTGGTTTTCCTTCGTGATTGTGTAGACTACTGAAGACGGGCTGCATGTGATCATCTCATCACATGTAAAACACCTTTCCTTCAAGAGTGTCAATCTGAACTGCCATATAGTATAACTGATATAACAACAGCAACACACTTATCCTCACGAATAATGACATCTACATATATCTTTTCAAGCAGCAGTCACTGTCTGTTTTCCTTTTAACCGGATGGGGAGAAGAGATTCAAATATATTAATATGGTGATCTTTAAATGTCACACGTCAATTATTTTCAAGTGTTTAAAGTTCAATGCAGGTACCAAATCGCATACATGTGACTCATCTTACTGGAACACAATGTTTTATATTACAATGTGTTAGTGGACTAAGTGCCTGTGTTGGATAGATTGATCATAAAAGAGATATATTGCACTAGCTAATACATTTTGGGATTCATTTTGGCTTGTTATGCCAACTTTGTTAACAACTGTAAACTGATCGGTGCTTTTCCACTGACAAAAGCACTACGGCAGAACACTAACAAAGGGCCGTGTCCGTGTGTTATCACAGGAAATGGAAGATAAATTACACACAGCAGAAACCAGCCCATAGTGTCCTGCTTCTCCTTTGGACTTTCCTTTCTCCCCTCACCTCCATGCTGCCGAGGTAAGCAGTGAATCAGCACATTGCTACATCTGACACACTGCAGGCTATTCTTTCACTCTGGTCGCCTTCACAAAGTGCTTTTGCCGAATGCACTGCGGGGAAACGGTATCATTGGGGTATCATACTACTCTGTGTGTGTGTGTGTGTTTTGCAGTATTATTCAAATGTGGCAATTGTAATTCTTTCTGATGAATGACAAACCAGTGTAGGATTAACCATAGTTGGTCCACTGACAGGCAACACACACCAGCAGTGTGAGGCCTGTCACAACACTTGTCAAAACACAAAACACAAGCAGATCCCACATGTGAGTTCTTCTGTTCTTTTTTAGTTGCTATGTAAATGTAATGAATAAATGTAGTATTTTTCTCATTGCACGATCTATACGGAATACATAATAAGTATATTTATTATATATATGTTTTTTCCTTCGCCGATCATTTGTGGTTTTTCTGCATCGTAAAATTGATTAAGGTGCAGGAATGAGTCCTAAAACCTGGAAATGAGTCCGCATTTTTACCACTTCCAGATCCCTCGTCTCAACATCAATGTTTTTTTTAAACTGGTTTTGGTTAGATGCCTGAAATAAGATCTGTGGTTAACACAAGCCGAGGAGATTTACACGTTATGTTCTACACCATAAAATACGTCAGTAAATACCCCAAAGGTAAATGTCGGAGGCTTCTATGTGTGTTAAAAACAGGGGTTACTGACTAATGATTAAAAGAGACAATTAAACGTCATCATGCCAAACATTAGCTGCCTTTAGCTTAGCGGTGGTGATGCCCATCCATGATGTAGTTCCTTTATTGTGTAACGTTAGCTTTTTACTACTGCTGCTTGCAATAATTTATTTACGGTATGATTATCCTTCAAATCAAAACGTGTAAGTATCACAAACTTGTGTTACCCGGATATATCTTATTTTCGGCAATACTTGATATGCTTTGGGAGCTAAAATATTAAAGTGGTTTAGCAGGCACCACATTCCTAATAACACTATAGCATCACCTTTCAATGTCACTTATAATTACTGTACACTCTTCAGGTTTATAGGGGAGGGGTGGGGGGATTTAAAAATTCTGCTCAGGGCTCCAAATAGGTTTAGTCTGCCCCTGGCTAAAGTGCATTAAATAGCACTGAGCATTGAAAATGTCAGAAAACCAATAGTTGACATTTTCAAGATCATTGGGCTATAAACGTATTGGCAGGTTACAATGTACCAGCCCTTGGTACATGACATGGGACACTGCATTATAGGGTATTAAGAACAAATAAGGAGAATATTTAGGGTCATTCTGGCAATTAATGCTAACTTCTGGGTCGGCCAACAACATATTGTCATCACTGCACCGCTCTATACGCTTTCCGAGCCAAAATATTAAAGTGGTTTAGCAGGCACCACATTCCTAATAACACTAGCATCATCTTTCAATGTCACTTATAATTACTGTACACTTTTCAAGTTTAAAGGGGAGGGGTGGGGGGGTTTATAAATTATGCTCAGGGCCCCAAATAGGTTTGGTGTGCCCCTGGTGCACTAAACAGCACTGGGCCACGAAAATGTTAGAAAACCAATATGTTTCACTACAACAGATGGGATATGAACTTCTTGGCAGGTTACAATTATAGTTTACCAGCCCTTGGTAGAGGAGCCAACACGGGACACTGCATTATAGGCTATTAGGGAGGGACACATAAGGAGAGTATTTAGGGTCATTCTGGATATCTCATGAACAGAATCCCTAGAATACATGCAAAATACACAGCCTACTGCAAGGTCAGTCCTCCTGCTCCTCACTGTCCTGCCGGGCGTCTATCCTCTTCTCTTTGTTGCACGAGAAAATTCGTCGCATCTCCTCTTCGTACCGGATGAAATTCTCTCCAAACCTGGCCCAGGCTTTCATGGGGACGGTGATGGTGTTTCTGTACGGCTGCCGCACCTCGCTGATTTTTAAAAAGATACCGTACCGGTTGGAACCAACGTCAAAGTAAAACCTCTTGTTGTCCACCCTGAAGGACGCAGCCTCGGGGAGCTCGGGGTCTTCGTCTTGGTTCCTGGCGGCGGCTCGGTCGTCGCTGTCTCCATAGTCCTCGATGAGCTGAGACAGCGCGTCCCGGAACTCGATAAGCCCCTGCGCGGGCAGCACGATGGTCTGCTCGATGCCCTGACCGTAGTACCCCATGGTGCCGTGTCCTTTGCTGACAGTCTGCCGGATGCGGAGGAATCGCCCTCTCTGGTTCTCCTTCAGATCCAGGTAATACTTTCTGTTGTCCCTCTCGATGAACTCGCTCTTGAGCACGCGGTGGGCATGTTCGTCTACTGAGCCCGCGGAGCCGCCGGGGGACAGCGCCGCGTGCGGCTCAGACTGCGCTCTTCTGCGGGAGTCGTGCGCGCGGCCCTGGCCGTTTTTGCTGTGCTCCTCGAGCTGCTGTGCCGCGAGGCCCCCCCGCAGTCCGATCCGTGCGTAATAATCGATGAAGTCCCCCAGGCAGTAGCGCAGCGCCGGGGCCATGGACATGGACAGCGTCAGCTTGCTCTTCCTGATGTTGTCATGCCGGCCTCTGCCGATCCACACCTCGGCGATTTTGAGGAAGCGTCCGCGCACACTCTGCTTCACATCCAGATAGAAGCGTTTCTTCTGGATGTCGACTCGTTTGGAGGCTAACTCCTGGATGTCATTGCCTTGCTGCTGCTGCTGCTGCTGCTGCTGCTGCTGCTGCTGCTGGTGCTGGTGCTGCTGCTGCTGCTGCTGGGAATGGGATCCGCTCTGAACATATTGCTGAGGATATGTGGGTCTCGGTAAAGAATCTGATGCAATCTTACCCCTGCCTCTTTCCATCCCTCTGCAACATCCATCAGCCATCATGATTTATATTCCACCACTAGACAGCACCCCAGTGGGCGACTAATAGATGAATAAAGCAGGCTTATTCATACAGCTGGCTGCAGCTACACACACAAGTTAGCGAGATGCCTCGAATGACCTAAAAATGGCAGCTAGTGTGGAGTCAACCAGCTGATCGAGCTGTGTGTCCCGAAAAAAAGGTCAAGCTGACTGTTTAGCCGTTTCCTCTGCAAACTCCCAAGCCATTTTCCATCACCTACATGCCTCACAGACACCCCTTTACCGAGGGAGCCAGGGAAGCAGCCAACCTGAAATGGGAGGAGGCGTCCAATACTACATGAACCCGATGAACCCATCCACCCCCCCCCTCCCCGTCCTGAGAATACCTCAGTTAAAGAGACACGGTTTGCACAATGGCTGGCTGTGGCGCTTTCATAGCAGACACACTTAAGCTGCATCAAGCCCATCCGCACATATTATAACCAGGAATATCGATTTATGAGGAAAAGATGCATCATATCACACATTCAGTCTTCGAGATTGAGACAACAATTTAGCAGAGATAAGCTAGTATTGCATCATGATTGTATGATTTGAAATGTCATAATGAAATGTCAAAAAAAGTCAATCCTTCCAGTGATTAAGACCCACTTATTATGTACAACCATGAACCCTCCTTATGTAAGACAATTATATAAGAACATATCAAAGTCTGAAGCACAATTATTTCATATTTGAGACTGATATTCAAGTGTCAGCTGCCAAATATCAAAATATCTTGGGAATATTCAGCATTAAAGGGGAGCAACACCTTAATAAAGAATTCCAATGCTTGCTTTTCCTTAGCCTATATAAGTTCAATCAATATGTGTGATCATGAGCTACTGACTCTCAAACCCAGAGAAATAAGTCTCAAACTTGTGATTTCATCAAGAAAATAGGATTGTGACGCTGGTGGCAGTGAGTGACGCAAAGCATTGTGGGATATTGGTGTGGGAATGAGTCCTAAAACCTGGGAATGAGTTAGCATTTTAGCACTTTCAGTTTCCTCTCAAAGTCAAATTTGTTTTGGTTAGAAGCCCTTAATAAGGTTTGTGGTTAACACAAGCCGATGAACTTTGGTTCATTAAGCTAAATAAGGGCACAAGACGTCATCACGCTGAACACAAGTGTGACTTCGTGGCGGTGAAGTGAGTCATTCAATCGTGATTCTGGCTATTGCATCAACACCTCAAAAAATCCTTAAATGGTGTTAATATGTGGAGATTATCCTGCTGAACAAAATATGCAAGTATTGATTCTTCGCTGCCTGAGGTGTGTGCTGGTAATTTTGAGGAGTTGAGGTAATTTTGAGGAGTGATGCAGGGCCCCAGACCCTCTAGGAAATACTTTGGCCGTGTACTCACTGGCAGCATGACGGCCTGGTACGGCAGCTGCACCGACCTCGATCGTAAGGCTTTACAGAGGGTGGTGAAAACTGCACAGCACATCACCAGGACGGAGCTGCCATCCATGGAGGACCTTTACTCCCAGCGGCTCAGGAAGAAATCACTACGGATTATCAAAGACCCCCATCACCCCAGCCACAAACTGTTCTTTCTGTTGCCGTCTGGCAGACGTTACCGCAGCATCCTGGCAAGGACAAGAAGATTCGGAGACAGTTTCTTCCCGCGGGCAGTGAGACTGTTAAAAAATTGAACTGTTGAAACAACTTCAAACATTCAACTGCTACTCAGTAGTATGTATCTAATACCTAATATATATATATATCATTCCAATAACTTGTATATAGACTCATACTGCACTATTCCACATCATAACTTTATTTCATTTTTATAACTATTATTATTTTTGTATTGCTCTTGCTCTTATTGTTATTATGTTATGTTATTATGTTGCATTGTTGGAGAAGCCTGTGACATAAGATTTTCAACTGCATAATTACTCTGTAGCTATGTCAGATTGACAATAAAGAACCTTGAACCTACCACTTTGTTCTTCTTAGCTCACTCACATCAAACTCACTCTGCCTGTTATGCTCATATTCTATAATAATCAGGGATCATACATATTCTGTAGGGCAGCGGTTCCCAACCTGTGTGCCGCGGCCCCCTAGTGGTCCGCGAAGGCATTGCAAGTGGGCCGCCAAATAATTTTTATTTTTGTATTATTTATTTTTATTTTTTGTACAGGCTAAAGACACAAACATGGACATAACAATAACATATAGGAGATTACTGTACATTCCCATCTCAAACAAAAACAAAAACTGAAGAAATAGAGACACAGTCAGTAGGATCACTTCAACATTTCACAAACAAAAATAGGTTGACAACCAAAAACACAACATGGCAAACATATTTATTGTTCCTTTAATCCCACTCTTCGTTAGAGCTAATTATTTCCTCATTTCATGCCGCGTTGAGCCACCCTTTGATTTTTTGTGGCAAACATTTTTTCCAAAAGAAATTGTATTTTTATTCTACTCTTCAAACACCTTTATTACTCCTTGATTGACTTTTAAAAATATGTATTTTAGCCAGAAGAATAGTTGTATTTATTAACTGTGTGCGGTCTTCATCTAAAAGCCCAAATAAAATATTAAAGGGTGTAAATGTAAATTCAATATTTGCCGCCAAATAATTTGCAAAACATTATGATTTGTGTTGAAACATTTTCATTATTAAGATTTTTTTTTATTTGAACCTCTTTTCCTTTCTTTATTGATCCTCCTTAGCAACGGTCATTACAGTCCTTGACAGCGGTCTGTTATACTGGATTAACAACATGTCACATTTTTATTTAGCCTCCGTATTTTTTACGGTTGAATGTGGGCCGCAAAACATTTTTTGATTCTTAAGTGGGCCCTGAGTTGAAAAAGGTTGGGAACCGCTGCTACTGTATAGGGCATTTCCTCTCAAGTTAAATGATTTTATAATAAAAGAGAAAATACAGTATAATGCCCATTTTGTGCATTTACTGTGACATGTTTACAATGATTTGGAGCAATAGCCAATCAAATCGCACTTGTGATGTCACTATGTTTAGGCAGGGGAGAGAAACTCCCTCCTGGAACGAACTTTCTGATTTCAGCTTTTGCACACCATTTACATGCAGAAAAACCTATATTACAGACTTATATATTCCATGTATTTGTATATATAGACTTTTCTTGCACTATTTCGATTTTATTTGTATTTACTTCCACATCTCAAAACCTTCTCTTGCACTATTTTATTGTTTTATTTGTTTTATGTCCTATATATATTCATGTTGCATTGTTGGAGGAGCCTGTGACTGACGTTTTTTCAATGCCATATCTGCACTGTAGCTAATGTGAACATGACAATAAAGCCTTGAATCTTGAATCCTTTTCAGTTCTTTGTCCTTGTTGAAACGTCTGGTTTGTCATATGCATTTCAGGGGCCTCACATGAACACATCAGCTCCTGACAATCCCTTCTTTTCCACCTGACATGTTGCAGCTTGTTTCAGAAGCTTCCTAGAGTTGATGAAGATATGTTTAAATAATGTGAAGTGTATATTTATACGTCCATGGCGCTGTCCATGGTGCTGAACTAGCAGACACATCGTACCCAGGGATGCTTCACTTCTGCCAGCTTTGCAAAGTGACAAGTGGCAGTTACTAAATCCCCTGGCATTTTTTTTAATAAACAAGCCTTGTTTTGTTGTTATTTCATGCACTCTGACATCCGATTTACATTCAAAGTAAAGTTTGTTAAAAAGAAAATGTAGGGGACAAGATATGCCGTTAACTGATTGTGTTACACAGATTAACACCAATGGTTTTATTACAGAATAAAACAATAAGTACAAGATATCTTATTGTCATATATACAGTATACCGGGCAGTTACCTTACATTACATGTCACTTGTTAGACGCTTTTATCCAGAGGGACTTACATACATTCAGTACTGTGGACAATCCCCACAAGAGCAATTTGGGGTGAAGTGTCTTGCCCAGGGACACAACGACATGCTGACTGCAGTGGGACTCGAACTTGCTACCCCCTGATTCGAAGTCCAGCACTCTATCCACTTAGCCACAGCCGCACTGTACAATGCCATTCTTGCGCTCAGCTCTCCACACCTAAATATTAAGTATAAGATACAAATATATATATATATATAATACAAGCTGACACACATTTAAAAATTCCTGTCTCAGAATAAAAGTGCATGATAAAACAAAAATAGACAGGATATATAAACAGCAGGGTAGAGTACATATGCATAAGAATAGATAGATACAACAGTGTGGATGGGAATATGAATGTATACAGCATGGGTATGGAAACAATATATTGACAGCCAGCTGTTGGTCATGAAGCTGGTGGTTGGTGTCTTTATGCTCCTGCAGCGTATTTCACAAGGAGACATGTTTATGTTGTTCTGCTTATGATCACATTAAATCCATTTTGCCTTATTGTAACCATAAATGTGTCTCATTCCTACAGAAAGAAACTGTACCAGAAGACTGAAGCTGCCAAATGGATTTAACCCATAATACTATTTATTCACACGTTTCCCACTATAACATATTGAAATGTCTATTCCACCTATCATGCTATTTTTAGGCAATAGCATAGGTCTCAGATATATAAAAATCTGCTCAAAATACCAAACAGATCACCCATTCTAGCCATGCCTCATATCCCTCTATTTCACTTCCTGTTTCCAAAGTGCAGATTTTATGTATCTACCGGCAGATTCTGCCGTGATGAAACGCCATATCATGGATTATCAAGGATTATTTCTGAAACAGTATGGAGCTCAAAGGCTTTCTCTCTTGCCGGTTATACCACAAGGGGAGTTCCTTTTTATTTCCTGCTTCTTCACACACATGCTCTCCAGTACATGATGGTGAAATATAATCAATCAAAGTCATTCAAACTAGCTGCACCTTTACCAGCTTTGATAACACTTTAATGCACCAATAATTATAAAACATATCGTATATATTATTCTGAAATGGACCAATCTGCACAATGACTATACTTTTGTTACTTTATTAAGTATATTCTCCAATACTTGTGTACTTTTACTTGAGTGACATTTTGAATACAGGACTTTCACTTGTAACAGAGTACTCTTTGGTGTTTATACTTTTACTCAAGTACAAGATGTGAGTACTTCTTCCACCTAGTCTAAATTGTGTAATCAGCAAAGGAAGTGTGACGTTTTCCCACATGTGTTGTTGCATGCGCACATTCCGCTCAGCACGTGGCGCTGTGGAGTGTCACGTTCCTAGTGAAACCTCAGAAGAAGAGGAAATGCAAAGCCAAGAAAAGCAGAAGCCGAAGAAGAAGAAGCAGGTATAACAACCAGACGCTCAGCTCCTATCTCAACAGGGCGAATATACTTATTTTTAAAACGTATATCCTTATTTTACTACCACTCGGACTGTATCCAGTAACAGTAAGCTGCTATTCACATTGTCTCTACTGTATTTATCTGGGAAGAGTCCTTTAGCATCCACTGTGTGTTTACGTCTGGTGCTTTTTAGTATTTTTAGTGACGTTATTGCAACTTGCTGGCTGTGACATTTGCTGACACAGCATACCTGAGATGAGCTGAAGACAATAGGAGCTTCACTGCACACTTTGGTACGAATTCTGCATATATATATATATTGCTAACTATGCTAAGATATAATGACAGTGTGTGAGCTATTAATGTCAAGGCTTAGCTAGCATGTGTGTGTGTTTCTACCTGGATAAGTGAGCTAATGTTCACCTACTTAAGATATATGGGAACAGAGGGAACAGAAAGTAGACATCCGGGAAGAGAAGAGATTTGTAGACTCAGCTGTTTCTTACTTTAGTATTTCCTGTTTTACGTCTCAGTTTCACACAGAGCTGGGAGAAGTACTCAGATCTTGAGTAAAAGTAGAAGTACTCAGATCTTGAGTAAAAGTAGAAGTACTCAGATCTTGTACTTGAGTAAAAGTAGAAGTACCAGAGTGTAGGAATACTCTGTTACAGTAAAAGACCTGCATTCAAAATGTTACTCAAGTAAAAGTAGAAAAGTATTATCATCAAAATATAGTTAAAGTAGCGACAGTAAAAGTAGTCATTGTGCAGATTGGTCCATTTCAGAATAATAAATATGATATGTTTTATAATGATTGATCATTAAAGTGTTCTCAAAGCTGGTAAAGGTGCAGCTAGTTTGAATGACTTTGTATACTGCAGGGTAGCTTGTGAATTTACTCCAGGTGGAACTAAAGTCTGATTTAACACTTGATTATATTTCACATCATTCATCCACATCTGTAAAGTAACTAAAGCTATTACATACATGTAGTGGAGTCAAAGCACAAAGTAGCATTAAATGGAAATACTCAAGTACCTCAAAACTGTATTTAAGTACAGACAGTACAGTACTTGAGTAGATAGATAGTAGATACTTGGTTACTCAGTACAATTCCTCCACTAGCACAACAGTATTATAGTATGTAAAGTAGAGCCAGTGTTTGAACAAACCCTGTGTATCTCCCAGCTCTGTGTGTGTGTCACGTGATGTTGTGTGTGTGTGTCACGTGATGTTATCTGTAGCATGTTGGCAGGAAGAGCTATTTGTCCTGTCAGCGAATTACTCAGCTGCTACATGCTTCCTCTGCTGCAGATAACACACTGTGGTTTCTAACATGGACATATCACTAAAGTAGAAGTTTTTTGTTGTATAAAGCTTTATTTGTGTAGCACTTTTCACTTTTCATAAAATAAACCTTTAACAATCAGTATCAGAAATGCTTTATTCGTCCCGTAACTGGGAAATGTACATCAGGGCTATTCAATTAGTTTGGAATGGGGGCCGGTTGATGAAAATGATCCAAAGCAAGGGGCCGGGAAAAAGATGGCTTGAAATATGAGCAATCATATTTAAGAGCTTCAGATACAGTAAATACTACAACAGCATCGTGGAGTGCATATATTGTGTTTAATTCAATCAAACAACATAGCCCCAAGGCCTTTATAGATCTAAATGGCAAGTTCAGAACTCAGTAGGCCTACATGTTTCATTTGATTTCATTTAGGAGAAATGATCTAATCATTCACGCAGAGATGCAATCAATGACAGGAGTTGTCACTACAGTATAGTAGGTGGGTTCGAAACCCGAGCCCGTCGAAGTTTGCAGGCATTGTCTACCCCTCTATCTCTCAATGTAACACCCTCTCTGGAATAAAGGCACTATGGCACAAAAAAAAAAAAAAAAAAAAATCTTAAAAAAAAAAAATTGATTACTTTTTAACATTATACTCAAAGGGCCAGTAAATATCACCCCGGGGCCGGATTTGGCCCGCGGGCCGCCAATTGAATAGCCTTGATGTACATTATCACAACAGCAGATAAAGTGAGGAGAATGGACTTGGATATTAAAAAATAACGAATGACTAAGAATGCATATGTTATTATTAGTAACTCAATAAGTTAGAAAACAAATAACAGATATGTACAGCATGGTTAACAAGTAGCAATGTAATTGTTGTTTTTAATGTGTAATAATAAAATTGCAGATTCAGAATCAAGTTTATTGCCAGGTACGTTTACACACACTGGTGTCTGGTGGAGCAAACATAAACAATCTAAGAAAATAAGTTAAAAAATGTAAAGATAATAAAAATAAGTATTTAAAAAAATAAAAAAATAATTAAAAAGACAGGTATTTACAGCAAATAGAAATAAAAATATACAAAGAACCTTAAAAGCTAAAAAATAAATAAAAATAACCTATTTTATACTAAATATATTTTTATTTTTATAGGAAGAATGCTTACAAATAATAACCATACAGTAAATACCGTACAGTAAAGCCTCTATGCTGACATGTTGTTCACCTGATCAACATCTCAAGACTATTAACATTTTAAATAGTGTAAAATGTAAACTTCATTTCAAGATGAAAATACAACAGTAATTAACCAAATACCTCAATGTCATTTTGACACAATATTGTATAATTTGGTGCGTTTACTAAATACTTTCACAATGACATGATACATATTTATCAGTAATGTGGATTTAATGACAAAGGCATATCAAACATCAGCTTTAACAGTCTAGTAAGTTCAGGGAATGATGATGACGTCACTGTAATGCTGCCTTAAAACCAGGAAAAGACAATATCTAGTATCATAATATCAAATCTTTATATTATACATGAACAATAAGTAAGAACATGACAAGCATCAGGGGGCAGTGGCTCTTTGACTCACTGAGCTTCAGTTTAAGGTTGAGGAAGAGGAAGAGGGGGGGTCCTGGAGTCTGGATCAGAACCATTTGGTCTCTTAAAGCTCCTTTGTGTGAACCTAAAGAACTCTGAAACCAGTTAGTGTGTTTCCTGTCGAGATCACTGCAGCGCCACTAGAGGTCCTCCTATCTAATGTGTAAAATAAACCATCTTCACACCTGATTTAAAGGAAACATCTGAATCACTCTGCTTCAGAATATAGTGTTAAAGAAACTTCAACAATTACAATATCTTTATTTTACATAGCGTGAATTATATACCCAGGCAAAGTGATTACTAGCTAGAATGCAACGGCAGTAAGGTCAGCTTTGTTGTGGCAATTTTAGAAAATGCTCAAAAACGATGCCTGCTTTTCAACAGTCTGAGTGATTTTCCTGTTGTATTGTTGGGTGTGGTTTATCTTGAGAACCCCTCACCCAAACACTGAACACTGTGATGCCTCGGGTCCTGAGCAGGGTGTCACAATTTCAAATCAAAACTTAAAATCAAGTGATATTAGGTTTTGATTTAGTTCTTCCAAAAACAGATCTCCCAGTGGTTTACTGCTCAAAGACACAGAGCATCAGGGGGCTAGGGGTGGGCAAAATGACCTGACATTTGACAGTTTCTTTTGCACCGATAGTACTACATATATAGGTATAACAAAAGCAAACGGGATTTTCATCTTTCGGCTTTACGTGTGACTCTTTTGGCGATATAAGTGGAACATAATTGGCAGTCCAAAATGCTTTTTAAAAAAAAATGTCATCCCTGAAATAGAGGTGCCGCGCCATTTGTGGTCTGACATACAGCAAGTCGAAGTGGGGATTACAAAACACTACATATACATCTTTGAAGTATTTTTGTATTTGTATAACTTTGATGCAGTGTGAACATAACAGTTGTAAGTGAAATGATAAAGAAAGAATAATAAAATATGTCTAGGCTTCATTGGGTAAGATGCTACTGTATGTAGATGAATACAAACGAAATATAATTGTATGCAGTTTTGAAGATGTATACTGTCTTATGGGCTACGCTAAGCAATGTTTTCAGTTTTTATACTACAGTCAGGTCAACGTACGTAGTCTATCTGAGAAGAAATAGGATGACTGTCTTTAATGCATGGAGTTAAATGCACAGAAAATTCAAAATAAACAATAAAAAAAACACCACAAATATACAACGGCTTCACACAGCAAGTAGAAAATAATTCCTTCACTGTGATTGCACCGTGCACAACAACATTACAAAAAAGAACCCTGACAGTGCACAAAACTGGACTTCATGCTCGTGCACTTACCGACTGTTCTACATAAATAATGCATGTTTTACGGTTGCTGTGTGCCAGTTACTGATTATTTTTTTACAACATGCTTCCTCCCAGTCAGGTGATGAGCGTTGGGAGGCTGTAGCTGAACGTCTGAGGCATCATGGAGGAAGACTGCAGGCCTCTGCTGAGCTCCGAGCAGCAGACAGCAGAGAGCTATTCCCAGAGAGGCTCCACGGACTCCCTGGACTACAGGGCTAAAAGGTAGAAACACGACACCGATCAATATCACAATATCACCAGCACTGCGCCTGCGTGACAGAATAATGCAGACACACACTGAGGGTCATGTTCAATACGAAAGAGGGGGTGCAGACTGAGAGCTATAATGACAACTTTAATACCAGTCAACAGACACTGGGTTATATTTCATACAGGATTTTTGGGCAAGAATCTGTCACAAAAATGGTCTTTTGAGCTTGTAAAGTGTTTGTCTATCTATCAACAAAAGCATGTCACTGTCCAAATATAATATAATAATAATAATAATAAAATAAGCTTTGTTTGTATAGCACCTTTCATAAAAGAATTGCAGTTAAAATAGCATAGGATAGGCGTATAAAAAAAATAGATTTAGATTGATGGTATGATGATACAATTGTGCATAGTGAAAATAACAGGTGACAGGGAAATGCATCCGAATTGTACAAAAATGTAATATAAGTGTGTGTTGGGGACTACTTTCAGTGGCGGATTAATCCACATTTGGTGCTGTAGTGATGGTGTATGTGGCATTAAATCAAATAGAGGTGTGTGTGTGTGTGTGTGTGTGTGTGTGTGTGTGTGTGTGTGTGTGTGTGTGTGTGTGTGTGTGTGTGTGTGTGTGTGTGTGTGTGTGTGTGTGTGTGTGTGTGTGTGTGTGTGTGTGTGTGTGTGTGTGTGTGTGTGTGTGTGTGTGTGTGTGTGTGTGTGTGTGTGTGTGTGTGTGTGTGTGTGTGTGTGTGTGTGTGTGTGTGTGTGTGTGTGTGTGTGTGTGTGTGTGTGTGTGTGTGTGTGTGTGTGTGTGTGTGTGTGTGTGTGTGTGTGTGTGTGTGTGTGTGTGTGTGTGTGTGTGTGTGTGTGTGTGTGTGTGTGTGACCCCATGACCCTGAGCATGCAGTGTGTGTTAGATGATAACATGTCCTTATAACCTGGAATGCTCATGAGCAAATACTGAGAAGTTGAATGTGTGTGTCCTGCACCACCTGAGTTAATTAGTACTGTGTGTGAGTTTTAATCCAGTTAGCTATTTCACAGTGACCAACTAGCTTTCTAGGACATACCTGAAACTACTAACTACCAGTGTGTGTGGTGTAAACAAATAATGGGAATAATAAAACTATAAACACAGGCTAACTCAGCACTTTGGCTCCTACAGCTGGTTTGAAAGAGTCCTTGGCATGTTTGATTTAGTGGACTATGAAAAACTGAATTCCTTAATTGACATTATTTTCCTCTACTTTTTTAGGCCTTTCTACGTGGAGCCCAGGAACATCGTGGGTGACGTCCCGCAGGAGAGGGTCTCTGCTGAGGCGGCCATCCTCAACAGCAGAGTGCATTATTACAGCCGGCTGACCGCCTCCTCTGACAGACTGCTAGTAAGTCACATCACTGCTAATCACTAGTTTTTAGCTTTTAGCTTTTAGGCGCCACAAGCCTGGAACAAACTGCCTGAAACATTTTTTTAATTTTTTTTAAAATTATTATGTGTTAAATGCCTACGTGAAGCACTTTTAATTGCCTCTGTCTTAAAATGTGCTGTACAAATAAACTAACCTTAACCGTAGTTGTCATGGCCAGGGACCACTTATCATGATCATGGATGTATAGAGAGAATTGGATACAAGCAGGGCCCCTTTCATTCCTCTGAAAGTTGCTCATTGGCCTGACTACCCAGTACAACAAATCTGGGGCCAAAGTGCATCCGCCAAGTGTTTTACTCGAGCCCTGCCCCCAATCGATTTGCGGACATCTTTTTCCCAATGTGGAACAAAGTATGTTTGGGCCCAAATAACGTCACAGACTTTAGCGGGACAAGTGGTATGTCATGACAGGACGGGACTAATCAGTTAGCATGCTCATTTCGGTAGCTATCTCTGCAACTCAATACATTGACATGTATGGCATGATGTCAACATTATAGAGAGGCGAAGTCCCTCTCCATGGGACCTTATTTCTGAAAAAGTATGTATTGAAGTCAATGGGGAGAGAAAGCTTTTCTTTTGATTCTTTTTTAATTGAGCCACGAATTACACATATGATGTTTGTCAATTTAAAAGATAATTTTACAAGTCAAAAAAATACAAATGTGTCTTAAAACTGTGAAGTGGCACTTTTGTTTGTGTGAAACCGCTCAATGAACTACATCTCCCGTCTCGCACCACACACCAAGACGGCCGTCACGTTGGCACATTTCACTTCTTTCTTTCAGAATGAGGCGGAAAGTATTAAAAGAGGTGAAAATCACTCCAAGTCTGGGCATGTTGAGAGCTGTACATACACACAAGGGGAGTTAGTCGGTTCCTAAGAGCCAGCATGCGGGACCGGGATTCTGGGATGTGTAGTCTTTCTAGTTGCGTATTTTTCATAGTCTTATATTTCAACAGTTTTACGACAAACTGTGAATTTTTTTGACTTGGAAATTATTTTTTAATCAGCACTTTTGAAACAGGAAGTGAAATAGAGGGATATGAGGCATGGCTAGAATGGGTGATCTGTTTGGTATTTTGAGCAAAACACTTCATAGACATGTTTTTTTATATATCTGAGACCTATGCTATTGCCTAAAAATAGCATGATAGGTGACCTTTAAAATAACTGCCATGTGTGCCTGTGTTTTCTTTCCCCTTCAGAGTCCTCCAGACCATGTGATCCCACACACAGAGGAGATCTACATCTACAGCCCACTGGGGACAGCTTTCAAGGTGACAGGCAGCGACCACTCCTCTAAAAACCCCAGTTTCATCACCATGTAAGCCCTGTCAGCTGAACAGTCCATCACCCTGAGCTAAACGTGCTCTTCATACTCCGACTGCTTTCATTCTGACCTTGCTTTCATCTCTCCTTTGCAGATTTGCTATATGGAACACAATGATGGGCACATCTATACTCAGCATACCTTGGGGTATAAAGCAGGTGAATCGCTTTACTCCACATACTCCTTAAACATGACGTGCTGCGTATTGACCTTAGTTATTCTGCAGGATGTGCTCTTTGAATTCACCTAAATCTGGATATGTGAAGTACCTTGTTCTTGGCAAGATACTTAGGAGTGCCCCATTAACAAGTTGTGCTTATTTTTGTTGTTATATTTCCACGTTCTGTTTTTAAAAAGTTGTATTAGTTTGCCTTCTGAAGCGGCTGTTAAGATAGATAGGTAGGTAGATAGACAGGTAGACAGGTAGATAGACAGGTAGGTAGGTAGATAGGTAGATAGATAGATAGATAGATAGACAGGTAGGTAGATAGACAGGTAGATAGACGGGTAGGTAGATAGACAGGTAGACAGGTAGATAGGTAGATAGATAGGTAGATAGGTAGGTAGATAGATAGACAGGTAGACAGGTAGACAGGTAGATAGACAGGTAGGTAGATAGACAGGTAGACGGGTAGATAGGTAGGTAGATAGACGGACAGAGGACAGACAGACAGACGGACGGATAGACAGATAGGTAGACAGGTAGACAGGTAGATAGGTAGGTAGGTAGGTAGGTAGATAGACGGACAGAGGACAGACGGACGGATAGACAGATAGGTAGACAGGTAGACAGGTAGACAGGTAGACAGGTAGACAGGTAGACAGGTAGACAGGTAGATAGATAGATAGATAGATAGATAGATTAGTACTTTATTGATCCCAAATTGGGAAATGTTTGCGTTGCAGCAGCATAAAAAGACAAGGCATTGTACATTAGAGAAATAAACAGTCCAAAATATTTCAGAAATAGAAATAAAATAGCATAAAAAAGTTAAAGAATATAAAAAAATATATATACATGTGGAAATACACATTTCCAGTAACAAATATAACGCAGGATATTATTGTGCAAGAATGGATTATTCAATATTAAATAGAATATGAATGTAGAAGCCTTATTGTGTTTGAGTTATCAATCTATCTTTTGGTTGTTCAAATCACTCGTTCTTTTCCCCTGGTTTATTTAATCGTTTTGTTTCATCCCTAACCACTTAGAGTATTTGGGAATCGCAACCCTCTGCCTCTGTAAGAATGCATGTAAATGGGTGACTGCTGACTATATGTAAAAGGGCTTTGAGGGGTCATAAGGACTGGAAAGCTATATAAATTCAGCACATTTACCATTTACTATCTGTTGTATCTTTCAGGCTGGTTTCACTCTGGGGATCATCATCCTCATCCTCACCGGCCTGCTGATGCTCTACTGCTGTTACATCGTCCTCAAATCACCAAAAAATATACGTAAGTTATTCTACTCAAGTCTTTTAATAAATTGTCCATTAGAGTCTAAAATATATCTCTTTATTATTATAATGTTTTTCCTTTGAGACACTTGCATTTCTCTAGAACATGAAATCAGAAAAGCTGTACTGGGAATACACTACAGCCAATGTAAAGTCCTTTTTAAAAACAAATATTTAAATGGTGTAAAGCAGGGGTGTCAAACTCAAATACACAGTGGGCCAAAATTAAAAAATGGGTACTAGTCGAGGGCCGGACTGGTTCAATGTTTATTGCAAAACTTATTGAAATGAACTTATTGCACATATTAAACCTGGAACTAACAAAGCTTAAAGTGGACCTATCATGCTATATTTGAATAATATAGTGTAGGACCATACCTATATAAGGCATATTTATACTTTTTTTTTTTCAAAATACCAAACAGATCATGCATTTTAGCCATGCCTCATTTTGCTCAATTTGAAAATGTTTAGCTCTGTTTTTGCAAGGGCAGATTCAGTGAGAACAGCACCATCTACAGGCCTGGCATATGTACTACAGCGTCTCCAGCGCTTTCGAACGGCCGTGGCTGTCTCCTCCTGATTGGTGGAGTTGGCCCAATAGCCGTAGCGCCAACGTCCTGACGTCAGGAAAGTGTTCAAATCTGGATCAGTTTTTATCAGATCCGTTGCAGCCCCTTTTTTAGAGATTTGGGTATGGAGGAAAATAGAGAGGGTTGTGTTTTCTGACACTTGGTGAGTTCCCTGGAACACCGGGGACACGTATTCATGTATAAAAGACGTACAAAAGTGCATTTTGCATGATAGGTCCCCTTTAAATGATTGCCTATAAAAACAACATTAAACATTAAATAATCAGTTGCATTCATTTCTTATGGCTCTATCTGCAGCTTTTCCAGAGTCATTTCTTATGATTACATTTTTCCACAGGCCAACAACAGCTTCAACAAAACTATTTCCCTCAAAGAACAAACCAAACATGCCCTGTTGTCTCAAGAAACAAAGTGCAGAAGGAAACATCCATGTAAACTCAGTGTGCTGCTCTGTGATGCTAGTTCAAGCCAGATACTTGGCATCTCATCTTGGGTGCAAGTTCATCAATGTTTGGGGTCAGGCTCTGAGCTGAGGAGACCCTCAGGATTGAGTGAAGGTGTGCGTGCAATATACCGGCGGGCCAGATCTAATAGTAATTAGAAATTATCCTGCGGGCCGAAATTAAATCCACCAAGGGCCTGATTTGGCCCCCGGGCCTTGAGTTTGACACATGTGGTGTAAAGGGTCCCCTGGTCGGATCGAAACCAGGTCCTCCGCCTCCCCCTCCTCCGCAGGGTCTTAGCCCCAGTGTATAGTCCGCCAACTCTTCCAAGTAAAGTCAATATTGTCTCCAAGCACCAGCACGTTGTTGTTGTAGTGTTTGTTATTGGATTATTGTACGTATTTACTCCATAGCTTATGTTCTATCGAGGAGAAGCTCTGTGGCTTTCTCACATTCAGCGTGAATTTTTTTTGGGGTGAAATGAGTGTGTTGGACAAAGTCAGAGAGGTGTGTGTCTTCTTATGCCAAAAGTGTGAGAGTTAGACATTGTGAGAAGTTTCAGCTGATTATTTGTAGTGTTTGTAGGAAAGGTGTATGCCTCCATTTTGTCCCCAACACCCTTTACAAAAACCCTTGTGTGTATCCTTTATAAAAGTGTTGACTCTTATCTGGTAGAGTGTGTACTCAGCATCAGAGATAGCTAAAGTACACACATTCTTTACTCAAGTAGAAGTACAGATACTCGTGTTTAAAAATACTCTGGTAAAAGTAGAAGTATTGACTTTACTTTGACTTGAGTAAAGAAGTTTAGAGGGCTTTGAAATGTACTTCAGTAAAAAGTACCCATAACTAGCAGCTGTTTTAAAGAGTACCTGACCCCCCTTTATATTAATAGAACAATAATGTCATTGTTAGCTAATGAATGTTTCCATGCTGAACAACGGCAACATGACAACGTTTTCATTGGTCCCTCTTCTTTAGAGAAGACCAGGAAATGATGGATACACGGATCGTGTTCAAATCAATAGGCACGCAATGACTCTAAATAATAATGATCACGCCACCAAACACACATTCAAACTAAAGGAACCAGCCTGTTTGGGAAATGTAAGAAGTAGAAAGTACAGGTATTTGTGTTCAACATGTAAGAAGTAGAAAGTACAGGTATTTGGGTTCAACATGTAAGAAGTAGAAAGTACAGGTATTTGGGTTCAACATGTAAGAAGTAGAAAGGACAGGCATTTGAGTTCAACATGTAAGAAGTAGAAAGTACAGGTATTTGTGTTCAACATGTAAGAAGTAGAAAGTACAGGTATTTGGGTTCAACATGTAAGAAGTAGAAAGTACAGGTATTTGGGTTCAACATGTAAGAAGTAGAAAGTACAGGTATTTGTGTTCAAAGTGTAAGAAGTAGAAAGTACAGGTATTTGTGTTAGAAATGTAAGAAGTAGAAAGTACAGGTATTTGTGTTCAAAATGTAAGAAGTAGAAAGTACAGGTATTTGTGTTCAAAATGTAAGAAGTAGAAAGTACAGGTATTTGTGTTCAAAATGTAAGAAGTAGAAAGTACAGGTATTTGTGTTCAAAATGTAAGTAGTAGAAAGTACAGGTATTTGTGTTAGAAATGTGAGAAGTAGAAAGTACAGGTATTTGTGTTAGAAATGTAAGAAGTAGAAAGTACAGGTATTTGTGTTCAACATGTAAGAAGTAGAAAGTACAGGTATTTGTGTTCAAAATGTAAGAAGTAGAAAGTACAGGTATTTGGGTTCAAAATGTAAGAAGTAGAAAGTACAGGTATTTGGGTTCAAAATGTAGCATGTTCTTGCCAGCCTGTCACACCTCACAGCAGCAGCATGCACACCGACATTGACCGAGTCATACACACACACACACACACACACACACACACACACCAGATCACACTTGTTATGAGTGCACTCATAACAAGTGTGATCTGGAGTAACATTCATAAAGCAATGTTTTCTGTACTAAATGTCCGTGTTCTCAGCAGAGAGGCTTGACGATATCATAGAACACTTATTGATGCACTTGTTATGGCAATGTGTGTGTCCATATGGTATTTAGATTACTGGTATTTGTGAGAGTGATTGTTCGACAGATGCAGTTTAGTTAGAGGTTTATTGAAGTAACTGTACAAAACATATTTCCAATTATCATTTTGTAAGAGCTGTGTGCTCTCTCTACCTTTCCGGTCACATGTGACACCGTTTAAAAACCCGTGTGTAGCTAATCACCGCCACCAAGTGTCCAAAAATAATATTGCATGATTAGCCAACATTGAACATAAATGGCTCCTACAGTAATCAACTAATTGCTTACTTATAGTGTCAGTTTGGTCTTGTAAAAGCTTTAACTACTGAATCCTTTCATCCACAAGGACGCAGCAAGAGGTTAACAAATTATTCAATTGTCTTTGATTCCTTTTAAGATGTAAGTAGGGGGTACAATATTACCTCTCTCCGGCAGAAACTGAAACTGTCTTAACATTTCGTAACCTTCGTTGTGAATCAGCATCTATATAGCAACAAATAATAAGGAATAATAATTAAGAAAAATAATATTTAGTGGCTTTTAAAAATGTTTTTCTAACAGTTTCTGTACATTAGCAAGTGAGTTTATAGCAAATGCACACCTGCACAGTTATCAATAATAGACTAATCACATCTTCAAGGTGTGTTTACCAATATTTCAAATGTATTTTATTTTGTGCAGTTTACCAGCAAGTGTTTGCATGGAACTATTTGTACACACCTGGACTCAAAAAGCATTGCACATGGTCAGGTAGTGCAGCAGGTTAAAGCAGACTTCCTGTTGGAGGGTTTAATAACTTATTCTCTCCACTTCTTGGTTTGGAACGGCACTTAATATGGCGGACCCTCCACGCGAATTGGAGGTGGAGGGAGAGGATGTAGGGGTTGGTTTGGAATTGGGCCCAAAAGGCTACATGTAAAGCAGGGGTGTCAAACTCAATTTCATCGCGGGCCACATTAGCATTATGGTTGCACTCAAAGGGCCGGTTGTAACTATATAAATATACATATATAAATATATAATATATATATATATATATAAAATAATGTATTATATTATATTATTGCCTCTGAATTGGATTATTATCGGATAGGATAATAACTTGCGTAATTAACTACCAACTACGTCTGAAAGCAGAAGTCCAGTGCAAATAATTGCAAGTCTCTTCAGTGCGCATGTCACAAAACGAGATGCATTGTGGGACATGTAGTTTATGGGCAACGTACTTCTGTAAAGCGGCATCTAACCGTATAATAAACGTATTATATTCTTTGCAAGCTCTTGCAGGCCACATAAAATGAATTTGCGGGCCAGATTTGGCCCCCGGGCCTTGAGTTTGACACCCCTGATGTCAAGCTAAATACTGGGACTCATGAAAAATGCATGAGCGTGAAGAACGCTAAAATATACTGTTTTAACAAAGATCTAGTCAAAGAGAATACCTCTCTTTGTGTTGTTTGCAGCCTACATAGACACGTCGGACTGGGAGTTCCCGGACGTCTGTAGATATTACTTTGGAAAGTTTGGCCAGTGGTCCAGTTTGGTTTTCTCCATGGTGTCCCTCATAGGAGCCATGGTGGTCTACTGGGTCCTCATGTCCAATTTCCTCTACAACAGCGGACAGTTCATCTACAGTAAGTCACAACACTCCTATTATACCAGAAAAAAGGGTATTTCATAATTCTGTTTTACTGTTACTTTGCTTATTCTATCAGTACCTGGCTGCGTGTGTCTTCAAATGAGCTGACATTTTGAAACATGGCTGCTGTGTGACGGCCTCACCTTGTGTTCAACAATGAGTCAATTAGCGTGTCATTTAGGGCTTTATGAATTCAGAGTTTAAGTAGGTTGTGAGGGGGGGTTTTATGTAAGACAAGACAACAGAACAAAGTAGCCTACGAGGGGAAGATATTTAGTCTCAAAACTCTTAAATTAAAGGTAGGGTAGGTAAGTTTGAGAAACCGGCTCGAGATACACTTTTTGTTATATTCCATGGAATGCTCTTAACATCCCGATAGCAATGAATATCTTAAGTGCTTTGACAAGAAATCCATAAAAAAATATCATCTGTGGAAGCCGTGGTACTGTAAAAAGCACGACCAATCATCTGAGCCGGCCCGGCTAAAATAACTGGATGGCCTACCTGCCTGTCAGCCTTCCATCTGTGCACAAACTTATCTCGTGCCCTCATTGGTCATGTGCGCGTTCGTGTGTGTTGGAGGAGGGGCTCTGTAAGGAAGTGGCAGATTTCTTCCGGCTGTGTATTTTCAAAATCTAGCGCACTCGAGCTGGTTTCTCCAAAATTACCTACCCCACCTTTAAAGGCTGGGCCGATAATCAGGCAGTATGTCTAACTATAATCTGTATTTTAAAATGTATTGTAACTTTGTAATCCTGCTAGTTATCCTCATTTAAAAATTGTTACTAGTAATCTTATTTCATCTTTTGTTTTTTATGTAACTGTAAAGGAATAAAGTTACTTTTTTTCTTTCTTTGTGTTACTCCCCTGGCCTGATTATCAGTGTTCGTCCCAATCAAATGTGCAAAAAGAGTCTTTGTTTTGATCAGTTTCTTCTCCTGTCTGCAGACTACTCTCACAATGTCAACATGTCCGATTCAGAGTTTGGGACCAACGGCTCGGATAGAGGTAAGTCACTAACGACACTCGACTAATTACTTTATGGTAGATTATCGTTTCAGAAGAAGTTAAATTGAGAGAATTTAGTCCTAAATGCATGACTTTCGACAAAGGATATCAAGTATTGTCTTCAAAACTTTAAAGGTCCCATGTCATGCTTTTCCGGTTATTACCCGTCCCCTTGTGTGTTATGAAGGTTTTTCTGCATGTAAACGGTCTGCAGAGTCACAAACCCTCAAAGTTACACCCTGTAGTGAGTAAAACTCTAACACAGAAAATACCTGTCTATGCTGCCCCAGAACGCCTCGTTGGACATTTCTCTTTTTCCATTTTTTACTTCCTGGGTCATAGTGACGTAAGGGGCTAAGTGACGTAACGGCTACGCAGATTGGTCCGCGGACTTCCTCACACACACACACACACACACACACACACTCACTCACTCACTCACTCACTCACTCACTCACTCACTCACTCACTCACTCACGCAGCCTTATCTTTTCTCCGCCGCAGCTCCGCGGATTTCTCAGCCTGAACTCAGCCTGAGCACACAAACTCACAGCCAGGCTACGAGTGTGTGTGTGTGTGTGTGTGTGTGTGTGTGTATGTGTGCTCAGGCTGAGTTCAGGCTGAGTTTCGCGTTGTCTCGCTGTCTCGCAGACCCCACGCAGCAACCAGGAAACGACACCAGTAACCCAGCTCACACTGTCCGCTCCAGCAGCGAGCCGCGCAACGTCCCGCCAACACGGCACCCAGACCCCACGCAGCATTCTCATCTGTTTGTCATTACTGGTGTCATTTCCTGGCTGCTAACAAACGCCATTGTAACACATAATCACTGATGTTCCGCTGTAACGGTGGTGGACTCATCAGAACAGAGTGGGCTCACAGGGAGGGGGGGGCAGGAGCTCCAACAAGGCGTTTAGGACAGAGAGTGAATACACATACTATACAGAGATGCTGTATGAGAAACCAATGTGAGTTTGGAACATTGAACAATGTAAATCTGTTCTAGTAGACCTCAACAATGGAATTATGATCAGTAGAAATGGCCATGACATGGGACCTTTAAGTAGATTTTAGAGACTTCTTACAGTTTTGGTCTGCTTTGACTTTAACATTGAATTCTAAGCATATAAGGATGCATCAGAAAACTAATAAATTAAGATATCTCCAATTGTCTCAAACTTCCTTTCTAGTTTTTTTATCTTAACCATCATGTCGTCTCCTTTTTTACCTGTTCATTTTCCGTGGAAACCAGCACCAGAAATGCCATATCTGTTAATGCTTTGTTAGTAAAGACATCACTTCAATCTTTTCACTTCACTAAGAACATTTCGAAATGTGCATTCTTCTACATAAAACATGTGTGTGTTCGTTGTCGACTCTCAAGTAGAAAAACACGCTAAAGTTAATAACCCGACTTTCCAAATAGTAATGCTCTGTTGATGTTCTTCCCACCAGTCATCTGTCCGTTCCCCAACACTAACCATGAGGGGAACCACACCGTCAGCACCCTCTTCCTCAGCGCCAGTGGAAACGATACTTCAGCCTCTACCTTTGAACACTGGTGGAGCAAGACGAACACCATCCCGCTCTACCTCATCATCCTGCTGCTGCCGCTGCTCTGCTTCCGCTCGGCGTCCTTCTTCGCCAGGTTCACCTTCCTGGGTAAGAGAGGCAACGTTATTATCAATCCTCTGTGTGTGAGATGCAGACAGGGAGGTGCTGTTTCTCACAATCAGACAATGTATATACAGTACATGCATACACACCTGTACACCCACTTATATATATAAACACATACATAATCAAACATAGACACATACATTCAAATACACACATTAAGAGGCGTAAATACAAAAATAACAGTCTCTTCTAAATGGACGTGTGTACTGTTTTCTATGTTATATCAATTTTCTGTGAGTGTTTCAAGAGATGTTAACGGTCTACTGTGAAGCGCTTCAGACTGCAATTCTTGTATAAAAGGAGCTATACACATAAAGCTTATTATTATATGACTTTTGGATTACATCAATTATCAAAACCAATGCAAATAAATAGTATGTAGTGATACTGAACAGTGTAACCCTTTACAAAAGGAGACACCAAGTGATATAAGATAATAATCCTTGTACGGAAATTCAGGTGTCAAGGCAGCAACAGAATAAGAAGAAGCACAGATATTACACGTGTCCTCTGCTTTTATTTATAGGAAAAGGTGCATTTCATTAAGCATACTCTGGGCAGTAGGACAATGAGCACATACTACAGTTTAAAAAAGCCGAAATAAAATCTGTAATGTAATGTTTTTCTTTCCATTTTCTCCAGGAACGATTTCAGTGGTGTACCTGATTTCGCTGGTCACCATTAAAGCCGTCCGCCTCGGTTTCCACCTGCAGTTCCACTGGTTCGACTACACCCAGTTCTACCTGCCAGGTAAATATCCGTCTGTCTGTGGTTCACGTCCAGGAGTGTAAACCGTTCCATAGATGTTTTACTATATTGTATAAAATGTATACCATGATATACAATATAGTACATTTCTTTATCTCTTGGTGTAATTGGTTGTAAGTGTTTTTGCCACCTCTTCCAAACAGACAGCTCCACTATGAGTCTCCCTGATGCCATGTATTCTGATATAATGAGTTTTATTTGTTGTCCCTTGATAGGATATTAAACCTAGCTGTTTCCTTGAACCTCAAGTCTTCTAAATCTGGCTTTTCATTAGTCATAAAGTTACAAAAAAGACCCACATTGAGGCATTTTTTTATCATTCTACTGTAGTTTCTTTCAGTCCTGTGTTTATTGACTTCTGTGTTTTTATCCATCACGTAGAGTAACAACCGTTCTCAGCAATGATTGGGTTAGCTATAACTAGATGAACCCTTTTCACAATGAAAAATACATTTGCAAAATATATTATAACAGCTAATGTTAGAGTGTCTTTTAAATATCATAAGCATATCTCTTACCTGTGTGTGAGACCTGAGTTCCTACTGTAGTCATGTCTTACTTAGTTTATGTATTACCTGGGAAGGGGCGGGGAAGAATTTGTTATTGGTTTGTGTGAAAAGGGCTATGTCTATAAAGTTGATTTGTATTTGATAAAAAGATACTCTTTCCCACTGACCATGTACATGTGACTTCCTCTAGCAACCTTTAAACACATGTGAAAGTCAGATAGACACAGCATTACATTAGAAAACCAGTCATGCTCCCGATCTGATGAACCCTTCTTATCTAGACTCTCGATCTCCCTGCTTCCTTGTTTCTTTACAGCGACAAATGTTTAACTTTTTCTCGGTTCTTTTAGAGTTCAGGACGCTTTTCCCTCAGTTCACGGGCGTCCTCACGCTGGCCTTCTTCATTCACAACTGCATCATCACGTTGATGAAGAGCAACAAGCACCAGGAGAACAATGTGAGCATTACACTGTCATCTCTGCTGACTTCAGGAAACACAGCTCAGTCTCACACTTTGGGTCCTGAGTCATTGTGTGAGACTTTGTCAGTGCCTTAATGTCCCATTCAGAAACAGGAAGTCAGTCCCACAGTGGTATATGTAGCTCAGTGGGTGTTTCTCAATGTCCAGGAAGGCTGCTCCAGAGCCACTTTTTCAAGGATGCTACGTCATCGAGTCCCGCCGAAGGACTGTTCCAATGTCCAGGATCCTTGGAATTCTACCGAGGCCGGTGTCCTTCGTTGCGGGAAATTTCGAGGCTGCACATGTGTAGACTCCGTGGTCTTAAAATCCCCACAATGCTTTGCGCACGGACCAATTTCCCAAATCTTTGGTGGAAATCACGCTCCATTTAAGGCAGGGCCTCGCATATGACGCACACCTGTTAGCTTGTTCCACCATTCTTCGTTTTCTGAGGCTAGGAAGGACCTGACTCGGAGGGACTTGACTCGGAGGGACTTGTCTTACCAAGGAAGCGTCATTGAGAAATACCCAGGGTGTTTCTCAGTGTCGAGTACGCTTGCTTGGTAGCACATGTCTTCCGAGTCACTTGCTTCAGAAGCGAGGCAAGAATACTTCCTGGCATTTGGAAAACGAAGAGTGGAACAGGCGAGCAAGTGTGCAGGTGTGCGTCATATGAGAAGCCCCGCCTTACATTTTCCGCCACAGATTTTGTGAAATTGGTCCGTGCGCAAAGCATTGTGGGGATTTTAAGACCGCGGAGTCTACACATGTGCAGCCTAGAAATTTCTCCAAACGAAGTACGCCGGGCTCGGTAGAATTCCAAGTATCCTGGACATTGGAACAGTACTTCGGCGGGACTCGATGACGTAGTATGCTTGAAATAGTGGCTCTGGAGCCTAACACCCCCCAGTGTGTAAAGCAGTGGTGTCCAAACTACGGCCTGGGGGCCATTTTGAATCGGCCCTCAGCAAATTCAAAAAGTATAATGGAATACGGCCCACAAATGAAACTTGTGCTTGTCTTATATTGTACTTCTTAAATATATATGTAAAAATATATCACACTGTATTCATGTGTTAATAAAACCACTTTTCAAATAAATCCAGTCAATTAAAGTTGGAAACATTTTCTAACAAATCTTAGTTGATAAGAAAAAATCCCAATAACTTATTTACATAACCAGCTAGACGTATACACTTCCTGTTTCCTCTTATTATAATCAATCTGAGGCTTCTGTTTTAAGGGATGAGCTGCCAACACTCACAAGCATCATGTACCTACAGTTGATTGATTTTGCTAACTTATAACTGAACTTATGAGGCGATATACCTCCAGTGAGCGGCCCAGCCCTTAGTATGTTTTTCTGTGTGTGGCCCTCGGAGAAAACAGTTTGGACACCCCTGATGTAAAGAGTTACTGAGTCTGATGTGATTTGTGTTTTCTGTTTCAGGTGCGGGACCTGTCCGTGGCCTATCTTCTAGTCGGGATCACCTACCTGTATGTGGGCGTGCTGATCTTCGCTGCTTTCCCCTCACCTCCTCTCTCCAAAGACTGCATCGAACCAGTGAGATTTTTACACTGACTTATATATAGTTTTCCTTTTTATATTTGTTTATTCATTGAATTGAACAGGGACAGTGCACATGAATCAACATGTCTGTAAATGTGCCAGTTGGCCAAGAGGCTATTTTTCATCTGTAGTCCCTAGACAGATGTTGTAAATCAACCTAAAGACAAATTTCATTTTAAACAAGTAAATAGAATCAAATAAAAACATGCAACATACATTACTGGAAATGTTAATAAAACAAATCAAATAAAGCTAAACAAAAAAGAACATGTTAAAACCCAGGCAGTGGGTTGTAAGGAGCAGAAGATTGCGTCAGTGTTTCAGAGCTGCCTCCTCACTAACCAGGTTTTAAATTGGGATTTGAATCAACTGAATGTAGTCTGGTCTCTGATTGTGGATGTGATTGAGTTCCATTGCTGTGCAGCTTTAGGTCCCATGTCATGCTTTTCCGGTTATTACCCGTCCCCTTGTGTTATGAAGGTTTTTCTGCATGTAAACGGTCTGCAGAGTCACAAACCCTCAAAGTACACCCTGTAGCGAGTAAAACTCTAACACAGGAAAGACCTGTCTATGCTGCCCCAGAACGCCTCGTTGGAGATTTCTCTTTTTCCATTGTTTACTTCTTGGGTATAGTGACGTATTTCGGGTATAGTGACGTAACGTCCGCGGAGCCGTTACGTTTGGACCAATCCGCGGACTTCCTCACACACACACACTCGGCGGGACGTTGCGAGGCTCGCTGCTGCGAGGAGCGGGACACTGTGAGCTGGCTCACTGGTGTGGGGTCGGCGAGACAGCGAGACACCGCGGAACTCAGCCTGGGCACACACACAAACTCCCAGCCAGGCTGCGGGTGTGTGTGTGTTTCGGGCTGGGTTTCGCTGTGTCTCGCTGTCTCGCAGACGGCCACTGGGCTCACAGGGGGGGGGGGGGGGGGGCAGGAGCTCCAACAAGCCGTTTAGGACAGAGAGTGAATACACATACTATACAGAGATGCTGTATGAGAAACCAATGTGAGTTTGGAAAATTGCACAATATACATTTATTTTAGTAGACCTCAACAATGGAATTATGATCAGTAGAAATGGCCATGACATGGGACCTTTAACAGAAAATGAAGACTGACAGAAATAACTTTTCCTGAGTGGAATAATGCATTTTATGTTACGTGGTTTGTCTTTGCTGTTTTTGGACGCAGGAGATATTCATCGGAGAGTTAGAGCCAATTGTTGAACTCCACCTAGTTAAAACAAGTGCCCTCATAAGACCCCCCCCTCAAACATTTCTGTATGAGGCAGCAGATTTTGGGATAGGGAAACAACAGTAAGAGATATTTCTTTAAAGTCACATTGTGGTTACTGTGACTGCAGCTTTGTCTCTTGTCTCCTGCAGAACTTCCTGGATAACTTCCCCACCAGCGATGTGATGGTGTTTGTGGCGCGGAGCTTCCTGCTGTTCCAGATGATCACAGTCTACCCCCTGCTGGGCTACCTGGTGCGGGTCCAGGTGATGGGCCAGATCTTTGGAAACCATTACCCCAGGTACCACTGAAGGACATCACATTACACCTCTCGTTATTTCTGTGGAAGCTCAGCAGACTGATGACGATAAGCACATTATCAGAGCACATTAAAACAACTGTGAACATTCATAAACACACCTCCGCCCCTCAAAGACCACTACTATTTAGAAATATTAATGGCTATTTTACCTGCATCCTTTGGTTACTATAACCCTTTATGAACACACAGTTAGAAATTCACTACATGAATACAGTTTTGTACATTTAACATCTTTAGACTGTAAGTGTAAATATGCACATTGACATTTAATTGTATCTCATTGCACTGTCATCGCTACTACCTCTGCTTTTACCACCATTTATTTATTTGTGTCTATTTTTTGACTGCAGTGAGAGTTGCCAAAGAAATGTCGTTGTACTTTGTATGATGACAATACAGATATATTCTATTCTAATAAGCTTTTAAAAGTTTCCTAAACATTACGTACCTGAACATTCTGTCTTAATGGCCAAACTGTTACTTAAGTATATTATATTATTTTCATTCTGGGTCCCAATGCATGACTGAATCCTCCGAGTCCATCACAGATCCTTTACGGTCCCACAGCAGGGAAATGTTCAGTGTTAAGATAAAATAAAATCAATTAAAGGTGGGGTAGGTAATTTATTTCAGAAACACTTTTTGTTATATTCCATGGAATGCTCTTAACATCCCGATAGCAATGAATATATATATATAATATGTCATCTGTGGAAGCCGTAGTACTGTAAAAAGCACGACCAATCATCTGAGCCGGCCAGGCTAAAATAACTGGATGGCCTACCTGCCTGTCAGCCTTCCATCTGTGCACAAACTTATCTCGTGCCCTCATTGGTCATGTGCGCGTTTGTGTGTGTTGGAGGAGGGGCTCTGTAAGGAAGTGGCAGATTTTTTCCGTTTGTGTATTTTCAAATTCTAGCGCACTCGAGCTGGTTTCTCCAAAATTACCTACCCCACCTTTAAAGGGGACCTATCATGCAAAATGCACTTTTGTACATCTTTTCTACATGAATATGTGTCCCCGGTGTTCCAGGGAACTCACCAAGTGTCAGAAAACACAACCCTCTCTATTTTCCTCCATACCCAAATCTCTAAAAAAGGGGCTGCAACGGATCTGATAAAAACTGATCCAGATTTGAACACTGTCCTGACGTCAGGACGGTGGCACTACGGCTATTGGGCCAACTCCACCAATCAGGAGGAGACAGTCACGGCCATTGCCGTTCGAAAGCGCTGGAGACGCTTTAGTACATATGCCAGGCCTGTAGATGGTGCTGTTCTCACTGAATCAGCCCTTGCACAAACAGGGGTAAAAAAGTCCAAATTGAGCAAAATGAGGCATGGCTAAAATGCATGATCTGTTTGGTATTTTGAAAGAAAAAAAAAGTATAAATATGCCTTATATAGGTATGGTCCTACACTATATTATTATAATATAGCATGATAGGTCCACTTTAAGGAAACAGAGACACTCAAAAATCAACAAAAAAGTCTTAAAAAGGTGAAATTAGACTTCCATAACCTGCTGAGTGTTGGACCTCTGAATGAGGGTTGAAATTATAATGCAACACATCTAATGTTTCTTCATCTTCCTGCAGCTTCTTCCACGTTCTGGCGCTGAACATTTTAATAGTTGGAGCCGGCGTCCTGATGGCCAGGTTTTATACCAATATTGGATCCATCATCAGGTATGTTTGAACCATCCCTATTCATACTCACTGCACAACAATTACTAATAAATCAAATGTAATAAGTCAATTGTTTTGATGTTCTAAATATTTATAATTGCAAAACTGTGTCTACAAAAGACATAAGATAACATAACATGGACAGAACTATGTGTAAAAGTCCTAATTACATTTCAATGTGGTGTGAAAACAGTATTAAGTTCATCATAAACCTGATGATGACTCCTGGAATTGTCTAACTGAACAGATGTGACCGTTATATTGTGTGTAGATAGATGTAGCCAAATGTATAAAACCTAGCTTAACCTTGAAGAAGTCCAGCATTTCACTCTCACTTTTATGACCTAGTATGAGCCAAGTTGTACAAATACTGGATCCTTATTACCCACAATGCGACTACTAAGTTCTCCTAGAGCCACAACATGTTTTTTATAAGGTACATTATCTGTCATCACCATTACAGATACCGGTAAGGTCCATAAATGTCACTTCAAAAGACCGTATATTCTGGCTGCCAACGTTTTGGAAGATTCTCCCACTTAAATCTTCAGTTTCTACAAAATCTTTTCATCCTCTCCTGTCCAACACAAAGAGTCAGTGTGTCATCGTAGGGGAGCACAAGATCTTCTGTAATCAAGTCGTAAAACACTACTTAGGAAACACACTTTAAATGAAACGCCATGTCCACGTACAGCATTTGGAGCTCATATGAGTCTGTTTCTCCGTTATGATTTCTTCAGCTTAGGGATTAATGGTGGCCGCCGCAAGTTGTCTTGTATGTTTCATTTACCATCTCTCTCTTTCTCGTACGTTTCATGTCATCTCTGCCGTCAATCAAAAGGCAATAATGCCCACAAAAATAATAAGATAAATAAATGTTTTTGCAAAATGTACCCATCAATTACTCTCTGAGTTGTGGGTGGTATTAATCCTTAATTTATTGTACTAGCCGTTATTTATTGCGTTTTTTCTGCAATGAGTACGTTTACTCTTAAGAACATTTTCCTAATTGTACTTAAAGGTCCCATGTCATGCTTTTCCGGTTATTACCCGTCCCCTTGTGTGTTATGTAGCTTTTTATACATGTAAACGGTCTGCAGAGTCACAAACCCTCAAAGTACACCCTGTAGCGAGTAAAACTCTAACACAGAAAAGACCTGTCTGTGCTGCCCCAGAACGCCTCGTTGGAGATTTCTCTTTTTCCATTGTTTTCTTCCTGGGTACAGTGACGTGCCCATACCCAAATGGACCCGTTACGTTACGACTTCCTCACACACACACACTCAATCTTTTCTCAGCTGCAGCTCCGCCGATGTCTCCTCCCTGAGACGGCGGGACGCGGCGAGGCTGTGAGTCGGTGTGTGTGTGTGTTTGGGCTGGGTCTCGCTGTCTCGCAGACGGCCACTGGGCTCATAGGGAGGGGGGGCTCCGCGGTCTCATTGTAGTAGACCTCAACAATGGAATTATGATCAGTAGAAGTGGCCATGACATGAGACCTTTAAATACTTTTACTTACTGTATGTACCATTCTTGTTGCAGTACTTTAACTTGAAATTGAGTTTTTGTACAGTGTGGTATTAGTAGTTTTACTCAAGTAAAGTATCTGAATACTTTAAACCAAGGATCCCAAGGAGTATCAGCAACATGTTCTTAAAGTTTAAAAAGTAAAAGTACTCGTTGAGATGTGTGTATACAATTATAATTATATTTATACATGTGACATTTCTACATAATAAGTAGCATTTTACTGTTGTAGACAAAGTAAAATATGTTAATAATTTTACTATTTTGTGACTTAAAAAGTTGAATTTTTAGAGATGCATTTTGTTAAAAAGTCAAATGTAGTGCAGTCAAATTACATTATTTCCCTTTCAAAATGTAATGATATAATATAAAGTAGCATAAAATAGAAATACAAGTACCTCCAAATTGCAATTAAGGATAGTACTTGAGTAAATGTACTTCCCACCACTGAGTAAACCTCACTCATCGACCTGTTGTGATGCTGCTCTCTGTCGCCCCCTGCAGGTTCTCTGGAGCAACATGCGGCCTGGCGTTAGTGTTCGTCTTCCCCTCATTGGTCCACATGATCTCCCTGAAGAGGCAGGGGCTGCTCCGCTGGCCCTCAGCGCTCTTCCACAGCTTCCTCATCCTGCTGGGCTTGGCCAACCTGCTGGGTCAGTTCCTCATGTGAACACTGAAGCATTTAGAAGCACCATGAAGGGATATATGAAATAAGGATGTAGATAAATGGAGTGCTAAACCACACACGGTGCTTACTATTCCACTTATTTAATGGCTAAATAATGACCGGATGAACCTCAGCAGCCGTAGATTTAATATCTGTTTCTGTGGTATAAAATGTAACATCACACTTACTGTTGTGATTTAAAAAGGCTTTATGTTTTAAGGGACTTTAAACCTATGTCTTGGTTTGATTATCTTTGTATTTCCTCTCACAATTACCGTTTTTTGATCGTTTCCTTCATGATTATTCCAACCTGCAGCTCTTTTGTTTCAAATCAAATCAAATCAAATCAGGTTTTATTTATAAAGCACATTTAAAAGCGATTTTTGGTCGAGCCAAAGTGCTGTACATGTAATAAAAAACACTACCACACCTCTCATAGTGTTGTTTTGACCTGTGAAACACCACTGTACACTACTCAGACACATTTAGAGCTGAAACCAAGAGAGTGTTGGACTTCTACCAATCGGATGGACAGAGACATTGCTCCAAAGGAATCCTCATGTTGCTCTCTGTCTGCTGGATGTGGAAATGCTCCATCATATCAGCTTAAAGTGTGATGCTGCTTTCACAAATGTGTTACTGCAGGGTCTAATTTGTTACAAAAGTGGATTAACCGCCGGATATTCTGATCATATACTGTGGAGTTGTGTCTGCATGACTCACTTTGGGGAATTCTCTCACTGTTTTTATGTTTTAAGGACAGCCATGTTGTGCGGATGTATTTTTGTTTTTCAAGAAACGTTTGGCACAATCTTTTAATTGTTATGAGCAGTGTTGATTTATGTGTTTGATATGTTTACATGATCCCTCTTTTCTAGATACTGCATCTAATGTGTTGTATGTTACTAATGATAGGATAGACAAAGGGAATATGTGCGTTTTAAATAAACCATCAGTCTGTGAGAACTGTAGCTCCTGCTTCCTGTTGTGCTTTTAACCGTGTGATCCTATTGGAGATAGTTGCAGTACAAAGGAGAAGAGACACATGTACATCAACACATTGTACGTGACAGGCTAAGGGGCGGGACATCTCTTAGCTGTTGACCAATCACAACAACGCCTATGCTGATATACACCTGAACATCAGCAGGAGAGGACTCTTTAAAGTAGAGACACGACATACTGATATACACCTGAACATCAGCAGCAGAGGACTCTTTAAAGTAGAGACACTACATACTGATATACACCTGAACATCAGCAGGAGAGGACTCTTTAAAGTAGAGACACTACATACTGATATACACCTGAACATCAGCAGGAGAGGACTCTTTAAAGTAGAGACACTACATACTGATATACACCTGAACATCAGCAGGAGAGGACTCTTTAAAGTAGAGACACTACATACTGATATACACCGAACATCAGCAGGAGAGGACTCTTTAAAGTAGAGACACTACATACTGATATACACCTGAACATCAGCAGGAGAGGACTCTTTAAAGTAGAGACACTACATACTGATATACACCTGAACATCAGCAGGAGAGGACTCTTTAAAGTAGAGACACTACATACTGATATACACCTGAACATCAGCAGGAGAGGACTCTTTAAAGTAGAGACACTACATACTGATATACACCTGAACATCAGCAGGAGAGGACTCTTTAAAGTAGAGACACTACATACTGATATACACCTGATCAGCAGCAGGAGAGGACTCTTTAAAGTAGAGACACTACATACTGATATACACCTGAACATCAGCAGGAGAGGACTCTTTAAAGTAGAGACACTGCATACTGATATACACCTGAACATCAGCAGGAGAGGACTCTTTAAAGTAGAGACACTACATACTGATATACACCTGAACATCAGCAGGAGAGGACTCTTTAAAGTAGAGACACTACATACTGATATACACCTGAACATCAGCAGGAGAGGACTCTTTAAAGTAGAGACACTACATACTGATATACACCTGAACATCAGCAGGAGAGGACTCTTTAAAGTAGAGACACTACATACTGATATACACCTGAACATCAGCAGGAGAGGACTCTTTAAAGTAGAGACACTACTGATATACAGCTGAACATCAGCAGGAGAGGACTCTTTAAAGTAGAGACACTACATACTGATATACACCTGAACATCAGCAGGAGAGGACTCTTTAAAGTAGAGACACTACATACTGATATACACCTGACCATCAGCAGGAGAGGACTCTTTAAAGTAGAGACACTACATACTGATATACACCTGAACATCAGCAGGAGAGGACTCTTTAAAGTAGAGACACTACATACTGATATACACCTGAACATCAGCAGGAGAGGACTCTTTAAAGTAGAGACACTACTGATATACAGCTGAACATCAGCAGGAGAGGACTCTTTAAAGTAGAGACACTACATACTGATATACACCTGAACATCAGCAGGAGAGGACTCTTTAAAGTAGAGACACTACATACTGATATACACCTGACCATCAGCAGGAGAGGACTCTTTAAAGTAGAGACACTACATACTGATATACACCTGAACATCAGCAGAATTTAGTTAATAGCTCATATCTGGGAAGATGGTAGCGTCACTACAAATAAAGGAGATGAGAAGTGAAAACAAACAGGTCAAAATCATTTGGAAGAGAAAACTAGACTGTTGTTAACCACAATTTCAGTTTTTATACTGTGGAGTTCAAAATTATCATTCCTAAAATACTACAGATAAAGACCCAAGTTGTAATAATCTAGCATTATCCCTTTAAAGTACTTAAATGTGTCATGCATTCTTTACATATAGTGTCAGTGAGGGATTTTCACCTTCAAAGCCTCTGTCCCTCAGCTCATGAGAACAAAGGGACCAGTCTCCACTGAACCATCACATCCCCTCCTGTGAGACGACCAGTCCTTCATGGTTGCCCCCAACAACCCTCTAATGTTCGGATTACCAACACTTCAATATGCAGTGGTTGGGTGGGTTATGTTAGAAATGAAATCCGTTGCAATTACTATTTACCTAATGTTTACCTGGTTCTTCATTTTCATATGTTTCGGCACATTTGTGTTTTTTTTACTTGCATCGATTTTGAAACTGCAGTGTTTTGGGACGTTGAAACATCTTTCCACCTGTCGGCCACCGTACTTCAGAACTAGAATTTGGAGATATAAGTGAAATATTACACAAATCAAATCAGGCAACCAATATAACAAAAATATCAGCAAGTAAAACATTTTCAACCGGCTCTTATTTGTGCTGCTCTGAGGAAACCAACGTCTATTCAGTTAATATATCTTTTAAAATGAAATGTCTATCTGTGCTGCCTTTTGATTTAGCTTTGATTTGGTTTCGAACACACCTCCATACTTCCATTTTATGAAGCTCTCCTCCTCTGGTGCATTCATCTTTCCAACTATTGAGCACCACCTCCCTCTGCTTGAGCACGTAATCACTGCACTTGTGGTGAGTGATTCCTCTTAAACAAAGCACTGCTTACGGAGTCCCAAAGGTGTCCCAAAAAATAAATAAATTAGCTAAAAAATTGTGTTTGCATCCCAAAAATGGATCAATAAATTAAGAATAGGATGTTTTTCTGCATTCACTCGTATGTTTCCACAAGTACTAATTTAAATATTTCCATATTTATTTTGAAATGTATTTTTTGTCCTACTTTTTTTATATAATTTTTCACTTTTATTGCCAATTTGTTTGCATCTCCTGTTCAAAAACAAGGGATGCTCTCCACTGGCTCCCATTGGCCGATCAGTGTGTGAGGAACAACAATGGTGGCGTACAGGATGTGAATTTTTTGTCAATTACATTTTAAAATACTCACTTTTTCCCAGCCTGAAAATCCAATGAGAACATGAGTAAACCATAAATCCATGTGGACATAAACAAATGAATACATACTTAATTTAAACTAATATCTTGAGCCCATTTTCTATTTGTTTTCTCCCCTATTGATTTATTTATTTATCTATTTCCTTTGTCAGTCTTTGGCCCCCCATGAAGGGTGAAAACGCTGAGGGGCGGATCAATATGCAGGTCTCTAATTCAGCAGACTGACAGGAAGTGCTCTCCCACAGATACCATTACTGGTATTAATTCTGTCCTGGGATTGGAGAGGGTCACCGCAGTGTCAGTGTGGCGCTGACCTGACCTCTGCGACTGTCTTCATCTTATTTAATCCTCACCAGGACTCTGGATTTTCCCGCTAACCTATTAGCCCGCATGGTGGTAGGGGGTTGGGGAACTAATAGTTTTATTGGTGGTCTGGGGGCTTTCCGTCACACTTGGGAAATGTTAGTTTTATGATCAATACACCCAGTTTACTGTGTCTTCTATTTAACAAATTGGATATAAAATAAAGTGTGATGAACGGATGTTTTCCAATTTTGTTGATTTTACTTATTGGTATTCAGAATACATTCAAAAGAGAATAGAATATATCGTTATTGTCATCATACAAAGTACAACGACATTTCTTTGGCAACTCTCACTGCAGTACAAAAATAGACACAATAATAAATAAATAAGAGTGGTAAAAGCAGAGGTAGTAGCGATGACAGTGCAACGAGATAAAATACAATGTCAATGTGCATATTTACACTTTACCAAGCTTGCACAAATGTTCTCCTCTGCTGAGCATTTGAACAAAATCTGATCACATTTAACACTTACTCCTACCGTTATCTTGTGTTCAGAAGCAATCTTCTTGATTACTATGGGCTGTGTTCAGTTCAAGAGTCACAGAAAGCCATTACAGTGAGAGGGATTGGCTCAAAGATAATAACTTAATTAGCTCACAATGGAAGAATCTAGTAAATACCCATTTGAATCAGAAACCAAGTTCATATCTTTGATGAAAGAGGGGGGAAAATAGGTGAGTTAAAGACCACTAAACATGCATAACGACCAGGTGGTAAGATGTATTAATGATGTGTGTATTTTCTTCTTCTTTTCCTGATTTAAATGTAGTTATTTTAAGTATCTTAGTGTGTATTTTCTCATGTGAGCCATGATAGTGTGACAATGACCCAGCATGAAATACACCAGGAGTCTGATAAACTGAAAATGAAACTTAGCTGTGATTAATTTCTTTGTTTATAATGTATTGTACCTGTGTATATCTATACTTCCTGCCAATGCACTTGCCCTGTTATTACACTAATGAATGCAGGAGAGCAGAGCACAAAGGCTGCATCCTCTCGGGGAGGATCATATGTCTGCTTCCCCGGCTCCTTCCCCTTGACAAAAAACACACCCTTCAGTATCAGCATAATCAATGGGGAGTGCTGCTGGACGGTGGGCGGCTACCACAGTTTTGCCGGCCTGTGATTCGCTGACATGCCCTCTAATTGGATCAAGTAGGAACTTGCTTAGCTGGATGCTTTGTGCTGGGATTGGGAGCAGCCTGCAGGAGAGAGGCAGACAGGAAGAGGGAGGAGGCCACTTGGAGGTGGGGTTGAGAGAAGAAAAAAGGGGAGTATTCTGTCTTCTCTGCCCTTCTGTGCTGCTGCAGCCCCCCCCCCCTTCTTCTTCTCTCTACGATTCTCTCTCTTTCCCCTTACTCATCTGTTTCTGTAGCTGCGCTGAGAGGAAGGGCACCTGCCGCTCCCTGATGATTCAGCCTTTCAGCTTCGTGGAGCTCTTCTCAGACAGCATGTCCCTCTTTCCTCTGCAGTGGCTGGCCGTCCCGTCTTCTGCTCTTCATCCTCTGCTCTTCATCCTCTGCACTACATCCTCACCTCCACACAGACTCTAAAGTGCTCAGGTGAGTGAGTGCTACTCTTCGCCTCTCTTCTACACCATGCAGAACATTTAAGGACTCTTTTTGTTGTTGTTTACAGCCAATGTGACGCTTCTATTTATAGATTTCCTGTGGGACAGCATGAGTGAGGAACTTGTGCGCAGAAGGCTGTCTTCCTACCTCCCAGACTGTTAACAAGCTCACTCTTCAGACCTTACTGCCGCCTCATGATGGAAAACATAGTCGAGGAGACCGGTGGCAGACACTGTGATGCTCTGAGTTAATAGTGTAGGTGTTCAGAGACCCAGAAGGATGACCGAGGGAATGGAGGACATCTCTCCCCCTCCTGGACAGGCCTCCCCCACCAGCTCTACTGTTGACACTGGACAAGTCCCCGAGGAGAAACCAGAGGAGAAACCAGAGGAGACGGAGGCAGCTGGCGAGGGTGGGGAGGGTGCAGAGGGTGATGGGGAACATGTGGGGGCTTTGGGAGTCGTGGCCTTGCCTGGAACCTGCTGTGTGTGCATAGAGATGGAACGGATTAACAATTGTCTGCACTCGGAGAAAATCTGCATCCTTCCCATCCTGGCCTGTCTGCTGAGTTTAGCCCTCTGCACCGCCGGCCTCAAATGGGTCTTTGTGGATAAGATCTTTGAGTACGAACCCCCCACACACTTAGATCCCAAACCCATCGGACAGGACCCCATCATCATATCTGTGACCCCCACGCTGGGACTGACTGTGTCCACCCCTCACTCGCCGTCTATGTCTTTTGTCTCCTTGACCACGGCCATTACCTCGGGACGTCCTGACGTTTCAATGGAGGAGAAATCCACTCGAGGGCCGTACGTTTCCCCTCGAGTGACTCACGCTGATGCCTCTGTGACTCTGAAATACAACGCAGAGCGGCCCACCCTCCCAAAGCTGACTCCCCTCCCTCGGACAACACAGGAGAGAAACGACATCTTCATCCCAACTAAATGTAAGTGCCTCACTTAGTTTAGTCGTTTCCCACAGCATGTCCCTTTGTTCCAGAAGGCTCTCTAGTATCAGGATGTCAGTATGGGGTTCCCAAGCTTAACCTTGGACTGTGATTTTCTTCTTTTTTTTTTTACAGATAAGCTGAGTGTGTCCCTGTTTTGTCATTGTGTTTGCAAATGGTGCGTTCTTTCCTCTGTCAGGAAGAGTCTCCTGCAGACACGTTGTGACTTGCAGAGTGTAGCAAGAGGCCCATGACCTAGCTGCTGAAATATTCCTCCACACTCTGAAGGTGTGAAAGGAAACAAGTGTTCTACCCCTGCAGTGAATGCATTATTTCTAACACTCACTCGCTCATCCTTAAGTATTAATACTCCCTGATTGAAACCACAATGATGCAGGGCACCATTCAATACATTCATGATGTTATTTGGAAGCAGCATACAATATGCAAGAGCCCTAAAATGTGTCAATGCCCATTATTCAGTGGTATGAAAAAATCAATAAATGATGCAGGACACAATGTGGAACTCGTGGCTGTGGTACAAGGAGACTTCCTGTTTTCTTGCGCTCCATTTCAAGGTCAGAGCCGGCTGGAGGCTAATTGATGCCCCCTCCATCCGCCCGCCGGCCGCAGGGAAAACATCCACTAATACTGTCTGTCTGCCGGCGGCTCGCCACCGTGACGTCTCTGTTGTAGTCACATCACCGTGTGCTTTATGACTCTGGGTTAGCTCATCTGAGAGCATGGCGGTGGCGGCCTGAGCCTCGGTCAAAGTATATATCCACATGATCCACAGCATGAGAAGACGATGCCTCTAGATCAGGGGTGTCCAAACTACGGCCCTGGGTCCAAATGCGGCCCGCGGACCATTTTGAATCGGCCCTCAGCAAATTCAAAAAGTATAATGTAATACGGCCCACAAATGAAACTTGAGCTTGTCTTGTATTGTACTTCTTAAATATAAATGTACAAATATATTACACAGTAGTATTCATGTGTTAATAAGAACACTTTTTAAATAAATTCAGTCAAGTTGGAAACATTTTCTAACAAATCTTAGTTGATAAGAAAAAAGCCCAATGACTTATTTACGTAAAACAAGCTGGAAATAAACCCTTCCTATTTCTCCTTATTATAATCAATCTGAGGCTTCTGTTTTAAGAGATGAGCTGCCAACACTCACAAGCATCATGTACCTACATCTGATTGATTTTGCTGACTTATAACTGAACTTATGAGGCGATATACCTCTAGTGAGTGGCTCAGACCTATGTATATTTTTCTGTATTCTCGGTGAAAGAAGTTTGGACACCCCTGCTTTAGGTCCTTTGCTTTTTTGCAAAGGGATAATTCTAGATGACCGGTCACTGCTAATAAAAGCAGTGTAACATTTGGGCGCGTTAGTGGTGCTTTTACCTGCTGACAGTCAGTGGTACTTTCTTACAGCAGTCATGTGGGTCAAACACATGTTGATGTACGCCAGTGATGGTTCAATGGGCCTCATGCAAGAACATATTTGTAATCCTTATCCTAAAGTTCTCATACTTTGGGATAAACAAACGCTCCTAAATGGGAAAATGTCTCTCAGAAATGTCTCCTTGCAGCCTGATTGGATGCCACCTGTTCATGCATCATGAGATAATGCAAACTCAAAAGCAAAAGTTGCCACGTAAGGCAGCACATTCTGCTCCCTGTGCTTTTGTTATGAGGACAAATACATCTTAAATATGACAAATTGAACAGCAGTCCGGATAGAAAAAGGGTTGTAATATATATTCAGAATAGAGCCGCAATGATTTATGATGATTCAACAAGAAATGAGTTCTCCACGACTAATATTAGAGGTGGTCATGTGACTCATATTGCATGACAAATAACTAAAGCCACAACAGGTGATTGTACACTGTCAGGCTAAACTGTCCTAGTTTCCGTGACCATATATTGCAATGAGATCAATACACTGGCTCTTACGTGGCATGCCATGATGATGATGAAGATGATTTGGTAAACAGAATATCCATTTGCAATAAGTCTGTTGCCCTTTACAGTAATTATGTTTATCTCCACATTCGTTCAGATCAAACGCATCATGATATAAGGTGAGGTCTAACTGTTTATCCGCCTATGGCAAACCAACAGTTTGTACATGAACATTTGCAACTGCCACAAATCCTCCTAAATCTGTCATGGTGCCACTTAAGATAACCTTTGCTTGTTGTTGTTGCAGCACTGACTCATGCTTGTTTGTTCATGTAATTATGGGGATAGTGTGAAGGCCTTGTAATATTCTTAAAGTGCACTAGTAGTAAGTAACATGTGCCTTCTAATCTGTCTCTAAGGACTAGTTTGTATGAGCTTGGAGTCTCCATAACAGCACACACTTACAGTCTGAGGGAAGTGACAAAAGTTATTTGAAGATTAAAAAAGGACTTTCAGACTTCCAGCTGTGAGTGTGTAGGAAGGGAACCCGATTGTTGGATGTCTGCTTAAAGGTCCCCTATTATACGGTTTTTCATCAATATATTACAGGTCTCAGATATATACAGAACCTGTCTCTGATTGGCTGAAACACCAAACAGATCATTGCAGCATCCCAGAATCCCCTCTGTTTCAGCCCTGTTTCCAAAGTGCTGATTCTCTGTCTGTTACTTCAGATGAAAATAAGGAGCCCCTCCCCACGCCCCTCTGAGAGATATTTGGTTAAAAAGAACACAATGGTGCTCTAGGAGGAGATTCAGGTGATAAGTGGGGGGGGGGGGTACCTTGGTTGCCGATTGGCTAATGGTTACACAAGCCAAAACATAGTTATGACATCATAAAGTGGCCAAAATCTGATCAGCTCATTTTCAGACAGGTTTTTATATAAATGGATCAGGACAAAAAGAGAGAATCTTTGTTCCTGAGACTTCCAGAATCTCTTTGCACAGAGACATGAAGAAGAGGGGACACATGTTGATGTAGAAGAGACATGAAGAAGAGGGGACACATGTTGATGTAGAAGAGACATGAGGAAGAGGGGACACATGTTGATGTAGAAGAGACATGAAGAAGAGGGGACACATGTTGATGTAGAAGAGACATGAAGAAGAGGGGACACATGTTGATGTAGAAGAGACATGAAGAAGAGGGGGACACATGTTGATGTAGAAGAGACATGAAGAAGAGGGGACACATGTTGATGTAGAAGAGACATGAAGAAGAGGGGACACATGTTGATGTAGAAGAGACATGAAAAAGAGGGGACACATGTTGATGTAGAAGAGACATGAAGAAGAGGGGACACATGTTGATGTAGAAGAGACATGGAGAAGAGGGGACACATGTTGATGTAGAAGAGACATGAAGAAGAGGGGACACATGTTGATGTAGAAGAGACAGGAACAAGTGGATTTTGCACAATAGGTGACCTTTAAGAAAATTTGAATTCGGCTATTGGAGAGGTGGTTTGTCATTTGTTAGACGCTTTTATCCAAAGCGACTTACATACAATGGACAATCCCCACAGGAGCAATTTGGGGTGAAGTGTCTTGCTCAGGGACACAACGACATGCTGACTGCAGTGGGACTCAAACTTGCTATCCCTTGATTCGAAGTGCAGCACACTATCCACTTAGCCACAGCCTCCCATTTTGTTAGAAGCAAATTAAGACCTTGAACCTCCTGCATGTGACTCCGCTGATCAGCTCCTTCTAGGTAGCGACCAGAGATGGGGTCGTTACTAAAAAAAAGTAATATATTACATATTACATATTACTTTAAAAAAAAGTAATATATTACACTACTTCGTTACTCTCTACATAAAGTAACTCGTTACTTTACTCGTTACTTTACTCGTTACTTTACTTGCAGGGCCGGCCCGCCCCTCCCTGCAGGCAGATCACGCAGACTGCTAAAGTTTCAAATGTTCTCTTTAGTTCAGTTTCCATTGTCGCATAAGACTGATCCAGATAGCTCTGACTATGGCTGTCCTCTGTCTCCTGCTATCTGTATTTTGCGCAGTATATCTCTGAACGATGCGATGGTGATTCCACTGTGCAAATGGGCAACATTACCTCTACTATGAAGGATGCTACAAGTCTGTCCATCTCTGCTTTGGTTACCGGTCCTCCAAATTCTAATTTGTGCCGCTTCAGAGTCGGCGGCGGCGCACAACATCCTCACTCTGGGTTCGGGGGTCCTTAGCTATTAGCTTCACCTTAGCATGTGTTCTTTGCAGGTGTTTGTTGAGGTTTGACGTGGTGTTTGCAGCAGTGGATAACAGCTTCTGGCCTGGATACAGTTTGCACCTCACCGTCACATTCCTGTCTATTCTTCGGACGAACTCAAAATAATGGGCATACCTCCACCCCTCGAAAGTTATAGCTGACTCAGCCATGTTTATGCAGCTCTGCAGGTGGAGATCATGGTGGAGATGTGGACGCGCAAGTCGCGCAGATTACGTACATATAAACCTGCGGCGGAAACCCCTCTTGTCTGTCAGTGTGATTATGACTGATTTATAAAAGTAACGAAGTAACGCGTGTCGGGGCAATGTTAGTAACTGTAGTGTGATTACTGAATTATAAAAGTAACGCGTTACACTACTCCGTTACCGACAAAAGTAATATTATTACAGTAACGCGTTACTTTGTAACGCGTTACACCCAACTCTGGTAGCGACACCTTGTGTAGGGAGGAAGGACACGGCTGTCCACAAACTGCTGCCACAGCATGGGATACTATGGGATGATTCTGCAAAACCCCAAATGATGTCTCGTAATATTTTATAGCTTCCAATGCCAGCCAAATAAATGATTTCTACATTATCTGTCTTGGAAGTACACCAACAAAGGCTTTCACATTTTTTATAGGGAAAGGAAATGCACATTTATCACACCCAGTGGTGGAAGAAGTACCTAAATTATTAACTTATTAGAAATAATATGGTCTTTATATACTTCATTATCAGGTAAATGTACTTAAAGTAAGAAAAGTAAAAGTTCTCCGTTTGAACAATGTCCCTTTTCACAATATTACAATTCTATAACATATTATTGTATTTGGTGTTACATCTTTGTATTGTTATGTTGAGCACATTTGTTATACTTGGTAGATTAGTAGTACAGTACTGCATCACATCGTGTTAGCATATCATGAGTTTGTATTTGTAAACCGAGAATGTAGAGTAGTAGACGTATATTTAGCACAAAATGGAAATACTTAAGTACATGTATGTCTAGACAAACTACTTAAAGGTGGGGTAGGTAATTCACTTCAGAAACACGTTTTGTTATATTCCATGGAATGCTCCTAACATCCCGATAGCAATGAATACATTGAATGCTTTGACAATAAATACATACAAAAATGTCATCTGTGGAAGCCGTGGCGCTGTAAAAAGCACGACCAATCATCTGAGCCGGCCCGGCTAAAATAACTGGATGGCCTACCTGCCTGTCAGCCTTCCATCTGTGCACAAACTTATCTCGTGCCCTCATTGGTCATGTGTGCGTTCGTGTGTGTTGGAGGAGGGGCTCTGTGAGGAAGTCTGAAGGAAGGGGCAGATTGTTTTCGGCTGCGTACTTTCAAATTATAGCGCACTCGAGCTGGTTTCTCCATTCTTACCTACCCTACTGTACCTTTAAGCTCATGACTTGGGTAAATGTACGACTGGTTACACCTAAGTGATAAAACATGGTGCGTTTTGGTGATACACACTGATTAAGAAACGCCCAGAGGCTGCTTTAAAGCTTAAAAGAGGTGTGTGTAATAGGAAGTGTCTTCTACATGGTTATATACGAGCCGTTCCACTTCACCAGCGTTCCTGCATTGGCACTAAACGTTGGCACTGGACATAAAGTGTGAGCTGCTGAATCATCCCATTTGATTTTAATTCCTACGGCTGGGCAGAGAGAAGGACTGCAGTGCAGGGGTAGTGGACTCTCTGAAAAAAGGACAAAAAGGAAAAGCAATCGAGACGTTTTACACACACAAGTGATATTGCACACACAAGAATAGTCACCATAAGGACAGTGTTTATTCTAAAAGTTATATTTTAGCTTTATTACATTTCCTCTTGCTTTGTAGTCTCAATTTACTTAAAGAACGACACCTTTGTAGTGCAGGGTGCAGTGGTGGGTTTTCAGTCTGTGACGGAAGATGTGAGGACTTTCTGCTGTTCTGAAATCAGTGGGAGTTCATTTCATCCATTTAGGATCAAGATACCACCAGATAGGACACGATGGGTTTGTGTTGAGGTACCACTCACAGTGATTGAGTGGAGAGCCAATGTGAGGGAATGTATAATTTAACCATCAGGAAGAGCCTGCAACACATCCAGCAAGTGTGAAGTACATCAGATGGATGGTTTTGAACTATGAACTATTGAGTAAAATATATAGGGTCCCATGATTGAATTAGCTTAGACTGAAGCACTGTTTTTGTGCACCTGTTAATGCTCAGTTAGATCCCAGATCAAACGTACGTTAGAGGGTCTTGGACATTGTAATTTTATGTTAAGTGTCTGTTTCCTTGTTTCTTGTCTTAGTGTGTGTCCTTGTCCTTGATGTTGCAAATGGAGCTGCTGTGACGCAAGAATAAATGCAGTCTTTTTCGGACAATACATTATTATCGTAGCGTATCATATTCTCAAGATGGGCGTATAGGACATACCCACGCACAAGCAGAGATTCCCTTCATACTAAGATAGGGGGGTTCATTTTTCAGACGATGCAGTAGTCCGTCTTCACTACCAATACTGTAGTTCCTAAATATGGGTTTGGTGTATCCGAGTCTTTACCCAACCACATTTCACTTATGTTTTTGTATGTAAGAATATCAAGCTCATAGGTAACCAGCAGAGTCATTTTACTCTATCATCCGGTCAGATGGTAACCAAACACGAAGAAATAATACTTATTGATCCTGAAAACTGGTGACTTGCCAATCGATAATAACCTCACAGCTGGGTATCATCATCACATTGACCTTTGGCTATTTCTACAGTAGGCTTGGAGACATCATACCATCTTATAAAATCAAATGCAGAATGGATCGACTTGTTTGTAATGTTACATGTGGAAGTTAGCATTGAAAAGTGCTTTAAAACGTAGAGTGAAAGCTTTGAAAGTAACGTAAGGCGATCACTATGGTAGAATAGAGTTAGTGGTTGTTTCATTAAAGGGGACCTATCATGCAAAATGCACTTTTTGATGTCTTTTATACATAAATGTGTCCCCGGTGAGTCAGGGAACTCACGCAGCGTCAGAAAATAAAACCCTCTCTCTTTTCCTCCGTACCCAAATCTCTAAAAACGGGGGTACAACGGAGCTGATCCAGATTAGCGTCCGATATGACGTAATATCTGAAATGTGGGCCCACGGCACTATCAGAAACGTTGCTATCAGAAACAATGCCCGACTGTTTTGGACGTAATATGGTCGGTGTTTACATTAGCATCGCTAACACTCAGAGCTAACCTGTACTGGAGAGCATGTGTGTGAAGAAGCAGGAAATAAAAAGGAACTCCCCTTGTGGTATAACCGGCAAGAGAGAAAGCCTTTGAGCTCCATACTGTTTCAGAAATAATCCTTGATAATCCATGATATGGCGTTTCATCACGGCAGTATTTAGTTTAGACAGTAGCTGCCGGGTCCCGCATGAGCTCAGACCCCTCCTTTTTTTTTCATCAATTTTTTTTAAAGCTTTATACCCAAATCAGCACTTTTGAAACAGGAAGTGAAATAGAGGGATATGAGGCATGGCTAGAATGGGTGATCTGTTTGGTATTTTGAGCAAAACACTTCATAGACATGTTTTTTATATATTTGTATATATCTGAGACCTATGCTATTGCCTAAAAATAGCATGATAGGTGCACTTTAAAGGGTGTGTCCCTCACTGAAGTCAATAGGATGCACTCAATCTGGGACACTAGTGTTGGATATTGGGTTTTTGGTCTACCCTACAAGATTAATGAAAATAGTAATGGAGTATTGATCAATTATAGTGAGTTTTTCCTTTAAAAGTGAGTCGACACAAGAAAATAATTTGTCAATATTTGCCATGTGACGTTTGAAAGATGGTAAAAGCACATCATATTTTTACCTCTTTAGGAAGGAGTGAAATATAGCTCCATTATACTGCATACCAAGGGCAAACTGCAGGATGCAATAAAGTAGAAAGCCTTTTTTCCTGACACTGAATTTAGTCATTCTGGGTCATTCCCGTGCTCCCTGGTGGTGTGCTGCAGAGAGTCACACTGCCCTCGGCATGTCCTTCGCATAGCTACACATGAACACATGTTTAATACATGAAGCTGCTGCACCTCTTCAACCGTTTCAGCTTTGCTAAATATTATTTGCTCGAGTAAATGCCACACCTTCTTATTAACCCTTTCTTTCTTTCTGGTTTGGTACGATTGGAATAAAATATGTTTAAAGTGACATTGAAGAAAAAGTGCAGAACCTAATTTTAGATTTAATTAAGTCCCGTTTTGGTCAGTAACCTTGATAGCATTGTGTCAAAACCTCCCGTGGTAGTTTCTCAATATAAAAATACTATCACGATATGTTGACTGTAAAAGTAGCGCAGAAAGTGATGAATTGAGAGAATGACTGCTGGAAATGTGAATGAATAAGGTTTAGAGAAATTGCCTCCCTAGCAGTCTGTGAGCCGGCTGACATGCTCTATTTCTGCAGGGGTTTTTAGGTTGCTCGAGTACGTTCTCATAAATAAACTAGAAGGGCACTTGGAGAGTGAAGACCTCCGCCATGTGCCATGCATCTGCCAATGTTAACGACAGCACAAGATAAACTGTGCATCTGAATCTGATTCGGATCCGCTCCAAAAACGTTACGGGTTCTTCTTTGGCTCGTGCTACACCCTTCCAACTATGCTTATAATAATTGTGCCCTCTGCTTACAACTGGGCAAATAAACCTAATCTAAAACATAAACCTCCTTAGAGGATGTTATTTATGAATGAAGAGATAAATACAAATAGTAGTAAGCTTTCTTAAATTGGAAACAGAGAACAGATGGTCGATTGCCCTGAAGATTATTGGAAGTTAAATATGTAATAGATAGATGGATGGATAGATGGATGGATAGATAGATGGAGGGATAGATGGATGGATGGATGGATGGATGGATGGATGGATGGATGGATGGATAGATGGATGGATGGATGGATAGATAGATAGATGGATGGATGGATGGATGGATGGATGGATGGATGGATGGATGGATGGATGGATGGATGGATAGATAGATGGATGGATGGATGGATGGATGGATAGATGGATGGATAGATGGATGGATAGATGGATGGATGGATGGATGGATGGATAGATAGATGGATGGAGGGATAGATAGATGGATGGATGGATGGATGGATGGATGGATAGATGGATGGATAGATGGATGGATAGATGGATGGAGGGATGGATGGATGGATAGATAGATGGATGGAGGGATAGATAGATGGATGGATGGATGGATGGATGGATAGATAGATAGATGGATGGAGGGATAGATAGATGGATGGATGGATGGATGGATGGATGGATGGATGGATGGATGGATGGATGGATGGATGGATGGATAAATAGATAGATGGTACTTTATTGATCCCAATTTTGGAAATGTTTGCGTTGCAGCAGAATAAAAAAAGGCAATATACATAAGAACAATTAAGACACTAGAAGTAAACAATCCAAAATATTTCTGAAGTAGAAATAAAATAGCATTAAAAAGTATAAAAATATATGACTCAATAAAAAAATATATTAAAAAAAAACAGCATTTCCAACAGTAGGTGGGCAAGGAATATCTACAATCACACTTATTTCGAGTTATATTTCAACCATTTCGAGTCGACCATCGAATTGTGTACAGGTCATATCTAAGTCTGAACAAGAGTGTCAATCTCTCCATGTCATGAATGTCTTTAATGATCTCAATCCAATGATCTACTGAAGGAGATTCGGCCTGTAACCACTTACGAGTAATAACTTTTTTTTGCCGCTACAGTAAATATTTTCAAAAGGTATTTATTACTCCCCGTCATTTCTTCTGGAAGGTCACTCCAAATATTATCCCAACCAGTGACATATTTCACTTTGTTTGGATTTTGAATGCAGTGTTCACAAAATCTGTCCGTGAAATAAAGTCACATTTAGATTTTCTCCTTGCACTGACTGCTGCTCCCAGAGAATCGTGCAGAGGAGGCGTTCTGCTGCTGCTGCACTGCATCATGGTTTGTCCTTGACAACAGTAGACAGAAACACCATCACTGCAGCAGACTGCTTGCTCTGCAGATGCAACCCCAGCCCAAAGAACAGCAGGGAAGTGAAGTGGCCTGTTGGCTGAGCTCCAGCACCCGGTTAATGTTTCTGATCTTCCAGCAAAAAGTGAGCAGAGGAATCTGCATCCATCTTTAGACTCGGTCAGGCGTGATGAGGATGAGACAACAGAAATCCCCAGCTGTGGCAGCTCTGTTATAAACTGCTGCCAAATAAAACTATTTACTATATGGGCTGCTGATTTATGGAGGTTATGGTTTGCTGCTTGTAGGGTAGGGGGGATAGATTATTACTAGTTACTAGGGTTTGAATGACTAGTTACATGCAACAAAATGTAATCTAATCTAAGCCAATAAGAACGTAATCATGACTTTCTGTTCCTTTTGGATTACCTCAATATCAATGCACTGCATAAAGAAACACAAGAGAGAATACATATTAATAAGGTGGCTTTTAAATAAGTGTATCACTGTATGTAAGTCAACAGAACAATGTGACCTTAGAAAAAAAGAAACCAAGATATTTAGGATCAAAAATGTGTTCTCGTACATTTTAGGCTAGGCTTGAAGAGTAGTATAGTTTACAGATGCTGTTTTAGTTTAAAAGAGGCCCTATTATGCTTTTGGGGGTTTTCCCTGAACTGTAGTGTGTCATTTAGGTTTTTGTGCATGTCTGAAAAGGCTAAAATCCTGAAGTTTTCCCCAGAGGGAGTTTCTCTAAAAGACTAAGACATCCACTGGTTACAGAATAACATTTCTTAAAGGGGACCTATCATGCTAAATGCACTTTTTGATGTCTTTTATACATAACTATGTGTCCCCGGTGTGTCAGGGAACTCACGCAGCGTCAGCAAATAAAACCCTTTCTCTTTTCCTCCGTACCCACATCTTTTAAAAACAGGGGTACAACGAGCGGATACAGATTTGCTGCCGATATGACGTCAAATCGGCGGCGGACCCACAGAGAGTTGCTATCAGAAACAATGCCTGACGTGTTTTGGACGTAATCTCGTCTTTGTTTACATTAGCAAGCCTCGCTAACACTCAGAGCTAACCTGTACTAGAGAGCACATGTGTTTAAAAAGCAGGAAATAAATAAACCCGGAAGAGAAAAAGCATTTGAGCTCCATACTGTTTCAGAAATAATCCTTGATGTGGTTAAGAACAGGATGGCGTTTTATCACAGCAGAATTTAACCTTATCTCCGGTAGAATTCTGATCAGGCATTTTTTGTTTTTTAAGCTAAGGACCCAAAATCCGCGCTTCTCTAACAGGGCTGCAAAAGAGGGGTATGAGCAGTATGAGGCATGGCTACAATGGGGGATCTGTTTGGTATTTTAAGCAAAAAACTTCACAGACATGTTTTGTATAGGTATGGCCCTACAATATATTTTTCCAATATAGCATGATAGGTCCACTTTAAATAAATCATTTAGCTTTGACAGCAAGTGGATGTTTTGATGATCACAAACATAATCAAAGACTGATAATAGTGGAGATTGCACGCTGCATTCATTTATCGAGGCTCAAGCTTGAATTGAGATGCGAGTCCATGTTCAATACAAAAAGGGATGGAGTACCGGTTCTGATCCAGCCGTCTTTGTGCAGCGTTCATATCTCACACACTGATCGATGGGCATCTCTGTTCAGCTGCATAATCTCTGTCATTCAGTCTCATCAGTTCTGTGAGGAAGCTGCTTGCTGCTGAAATGTGCTGTGCAATGCAGAGAATATGCTCTTACTGTACTGTGTATGTAAGCAGTATTCTGTCAGTAAGGGAAGACAGTTCTTGTATCATCATTATGTAATACGTGACTCCCAAAGCCTGAACTCACACAATTCGAACAAACCCTAACCCTCACCCTCTGAAAACAGTGACAAATATCTCCTTTACCCACTTGTAAAGCATAAGGCTGTCATTCATGTTTCAAATATTGTTTTGAATATTACTTTCCACATTCTTAATCAGCAACAATTGTGGTAAAGATAAGAGTCTTTGGAATATATTCAACATATGAATGGAGAGTGCGGTAGTGATATCGTGGTTTGAGATGTTTCAATAGAAATGTTGATATTTGCCGTCAAACTGAGTCTAAATAACCCTTGAATTGAATCTAATTTGACTACAGCTGTCATTTCAAAACCACCTTTCCTTTAAGAAGGATTGAACCGTGGGGTGTTATACCTTCACTTAATATAACATTGCTTTCACATTACAATCTCAGTGTTACCCATGTGTGTGTGTCTTGCACTAACTTTTGGTGTTTTTTTCACAGCTGCCGGCTCCACCACCACGACAGCAAAGACCTCCAGTCATGTGACCCGCTGCAGTGACAAGCAGAGGAACTACTGTGTGAACGGAGGGAAGTGCTTCACCCTTGAGATCATTCCCGGCAGCACAAAGTTTCTTTGCAGGTACGACAAGGACATTTAATATGTTTGAAGCATCTACTGTGATTTATGATATCTGCTCTATGTTGAGTAACGAAAACAGAATGTAACTTTGGAGAAAGGTGTTGGGCAACCTACATATATTTAACTTTCAACATAAAAAAATATGATGGAAACAAGATTTTATTATAAATAAACAATTTAACATAAGAAATAAGATACATTAGTAGTATACAAGGAGTTAATTGGTTTATTATTTCTTAATTCTTATTGAAATAATTGTTGAGCTACAGCAAAGATGGCTGAATAACAACCAGTGACATCCTTCCAACACCCTTCATGTGTCTGAACACGCACATAGCTTAGCTATAAGCTTAGCTTATCAAGCCACCTGCTCCAAATAAATAGCGAGTAGGAGTTATTTGCTACTGCTGGGTCCAAACTAAAAGGCAAACTATTAAACACAACAGAACATGGTTGTATTGTTGCAATCATTTTCAGTTTGTATTCAGTGGCTGGCACACAGACATACAAACAGTCCAAAGATAAATGTTCAGGCAAACCTAGAGGCTACCCAAAAAATGGTTGAGTGATTTGGTTCGGACCAGTGGAAATTCTGTGTGTTGAATGCAAATCTACAAGCTTAGAGATCCACAAAAGCCTTTTTGATTCACTAATAAAAACTGTATTCACGATTCTTTGGAAAGTAAATGCCAGAACATATTTACAAATTATTTTCAGTTACTTGTAAATTCCCTTTAAGTTTGAAATGTGTTAATGTATTTGGAAATATTTGCAAAATTCTTTTGAGTTATCATTTTTTGCAATATTTTTGTGGAAGGGGTTTTCCAATGTTCAGATTTCCACATGGAACGTTGATCTGTTCAAACAATTACAATGGAGAGATTCCAAAAGGAGGTCATGGTCTAATAATGAAACCATTGGAACCACATCGTCTGCAGAAAGGGACGCAATTCCCCAAACTGCACACTCTGACATCATTGGCTGCATCCTGCGGGACACAACCTGGGCCCTGCACCACTTCCCCATCGGGAGTCGATTAAAGGTCAACTGAAAGCCAACTGAAAGTCCTTATCCATAGACTTCCTGAACTGCGACTCACGTAGTATCTTCTCGTACCTCTCTGGTTCTTCAGGAGACCCTTGGCCTTCTGTAGCCCAAAAGGCCCCCTTTGTTCTTAGTCCGCCAACACTGGCAATGGAGGTGAGGGTTTGAACTAGATTCCCTGACTCCAATCTCCCCTGGGATGCTTCTTGTAACTCTTCTGGACGTGGGAAGTTCTGTTCCTCTCTTCGCCTGAATGTCCAAGCCATACTGCAGCAGATCTGATTATATGATCAGTCGTTGACCCCCAATGACAAACTTCCCAATGACCCACCCTTGCCGGTTTCTCCATAGTTGCCTCTCAAGTCCCCAGAATGTATCCTGTTAACGTAGCCATGCAAAGACTTGAAGATAAGCAAGTACTCTGATCTGCTGTTTGGTACATAAGCTCAAACAACTGTAAGATACTCCCATGTGACCCTCTTGACCACAGCGGTGCTCAGATGGGGGCCAACAAGTATTCCTCTCACCCTGAGCAACTCTGGAAAGGCGATAGTCAAACCCCTCCCCAGGCGTTTGTTTCACAACCCAACTGTTTTCATTCCCATTTGTAATTGCTGGTGTTTCGACCCTGTCATGTCTAGGTGAGCCGAACTGAATCTAGTTGGTTCCGCTTCACCTCCAACACTAAATACAATCCTTTTCCTTCCAGAGAGGCGACCTTCCACAACCCTAAACCGTCTGAGATGCTAAGTCAGTTCGCCTAGGACAATTAGCTTTGTACCGTCAGCCAAGAATTACATTTATATTGGGCGATTCTGCAGCTCGTAATTTAGCTTTAATACTATCATTCAGTGCGAATGTAGGAAAGCAAGTGTGCTCTTTGGCGAGCTGGAAAGTACATCAATGAATTGGAGTCTGGGTGGTGGGTGTAGCACATCTGAGTCCAGCATGAAACTAGGAGGTTGTGTCTGGTCAAAAACAAACCCACAATAGTTCCCTTTACCTGCAATTTTACACTTTACACACCCTTTTACTCGCTAGTGAAAAAGAGCAGCCAGCTAATGCTAACCCTAACCTTTTCTGGCCCATTCGAGGGATCTAAAGATTGGGAGGCGAGGCAGGGCACATTATTATTCATCTTAAACATACCATAGAGAAGGAGATATTGTAGAGAATTTTAGAGCCATTGGATTTGACATTAAAGAACATTAAATCAACAATAAAGGAAACAGGGTTGCATTCTGGGTCCTCCCATGTTTTGTGACTGTCCACCGGATGTCTCTTTGTTTGTCTATGTCTTCCCATGTCTTGTGTGTAACTTTCAGTACTATTTATTTTTCCTTTCTACCCATCAACCAGGTGCTTGGCGGGATTCACTGGGCACCGATGTGAACAAGCTGTGCTTAAGAAAGTCTCAGACCCAAAACGTATGTGAACCCAACTGTATTCAATCCCACATGTCATTGCTGGTGTTTCACCCCCCCCCCGTCATGTTTTCTCCAAGAAACTGTGGAGAAATCCATGTTTTCCCTAAATAAAGGGACTCAGTTCCAATTTTATAAGTTCAACATTCAAGGGTGAGCCCTCCAGAAAGGCTTGAGCACACTCTCCTGTTGAGTAGTGCGCTGAAATTTGCATGTACTTCACATCTCATCACACCCCATTCATTCAGTTTTCATTTCTACTTCTACTCCCTGCATCAGAACCTTATCCCAATGGTCCCATGCTAGACGGACCACTATGTGACTGGTGAAGCAGGGAGGATTTGTATCAAACACACATTTTGTACATACAGGAGACCCAAGGATTCACTAGTGAGGCAGCTAGCTCCAAATCACTAGTAGAGACATTACTGGAAGCCATCAATACTCTTTGTAATAGCCATGTTGTATGACTTGACATTTGGATGGGGTCATACTGTACTATAACACCCCTTATTTAGGATTATGTTAAAGCAAGAATAGGATTGTCCTAATACGTACATGCAAATTTCAGTTCGCTTCTACAACAGTGATCAAACCTATAGAGTTTGATTGGAGGAATTAAAGAGCTGTTTCTGATATAATCACCCTCAACTGAAGACCTCAATTCGATGTGCTTGTGTATGAAGGTCTGAGAATATGAATCCCTCCATAGCTGGATATATCGGTCTATATACTGTATGGCCCTTTCTGTCAACACCAGTAATGACTGTTGTGGGTTTTGCACAGCTCTTGTATAAACTAACTCCTTCTCTCTTTGTCTGTTTCTTGTGTTTCCTGCTCAGGTGTCCAAATGAATTTACTGGTGATCGCTGCCAAAACTATGTAATGGCCAGCTTTTACAGTATGTCTATATCCTTTTCTATTTTACCTTGGATTGAAGCATGCTCAGTTAACAGTGTTTGTGTACCTGTGGACCCGTTCCTTAGATGTGTGATTTATGCAGCCCGTAATGTTCTGTGTTTTTCTCCGTTAAAGCTGCATGTGGTGTTGTAGAGATTACATTAATTGTATGTCTATTTCAAATGACTGAACAAGTTTGAGATATACATTTTAAAACTGGACGTCCTAATCCTAACTGTGTCTTGTAGGTCCATTTTACTTTGGTGAACAAGTAGGATGAACATGGTTACAAACACTATTCATTTGTATATTTTTTAGCTACCAGACCACATTTTTTCATTTGTTCTAACACACATACAAACACACACACAAAATAGGACAAAGACGCAACATAGCTGAACTTGTTCTAACCTGCCAGTTAGACAATCAGAGGTATCAATGCAATATTTGACATTAAAATACAACTGCCTGAGAAGCTATTGCATGCAGACAATGACACTGGTATTGTAGTAGATGTAACCCTCTAACCCTAACCCTCTTCAAATCAAAGTTCCCTCTACATTTAGCATATTTGATCTTTTTATCTTTACTTACTTTACCTTAAGCAGAGGATGGTTTATTGGGCTGACAATGACTGAACAGCTTGACCCTAACCCCTTGAGGTGAATCTGGGTGTGTAATGTGGATGCACCAGTTTCCATGCTGTTAAATAATCTTTTGACATTAGGTACTTCGATAACAAGTGGTTAGTTGCAGTTTTTGTTATTTGGCAAGTTCAGTGAGTATTGGGCTGTTACCAGAGTCCAATACAGTGTTAGTGGTCAAGCAGTCTCATAGATGAAGTTCTGATATCTTGACCTGTGTCATTTTCCTCAATAGATTTACCAGGGAAGTCTAGAATAAGATTGTTAGACATAATAGTTAAGCCAACATTATGAATCTCATAGGGTCTCCTAGTAAGCACTTTGGAAGATGTGTACTTTGATGAACCAGATCATTTAGTTTTACTTGAATTTTTATGTTGAATAGTTTCGCCTTGTTTGGTATTGTGTGGTCTCTTTGTCCACATGTACTTTTAGGATGCATGTCTCCCATTGCACAATCCTCAAAGAGCAATATGGTCATGTGAAAAGCTGTAGACTAGATCAACAGTACAGTAGATACTATAATACCCTATTTCTTTGCACAACCATAACTCCTACAGGCCCCAACATAAAATACCTACTTGTGGGAGTGACAGTCTGAGCAAGGAATTCATTGTATGTAGCACAGTTGGTGATGCCATACCAGCTATGATTGTTATATAAAGTCTGTTTCATCAACTAATGAGACAATGATTGTCTGTTGCAATAACCAACACAACACAAAAGGCAATTGGTAATGTGTATGAAGCCGGTAAGGTAGGAAAATAGGCAAGATAGCCCTCCAGTGGATCCAACAGAATTGTCTGTGGCAAGGCTAAGCACAGGATAAAGTAACAATACATCCTGTGGAAATTAGGTAGCACATATTGATGAGAATACCAACTAAAATCGATATGGCCAATGGCAGGCTTATAGCTGCAGTCTGCATCCAGTGAATCAGAATATTATCCTGCTGGAGACATAGATATTGACCTTTGGGCTTCCTGTTAGGTTTGTGGGAGGCAGGATCTTTAAAAGCAGGTCAGAAATTGGCAAATTGGCTGAGGTTTATCTCCAGTTGGCACTTAGCATCGCTTTGACCTTTGTCCTGCTAGGATGTTCCCTGACCCCGGGGTCAAGTCAACAGGAAAAGTAGGGGAGGTTTGCTAAATTCTCTAGGGGGGCCTGTGGGTCTGATTACTACAGATGGTCTTCTTATGAGCAGTTTCAGTTGTTTGTTTAAGAGATATATATTGATGGTATCTGGCTCTACTGTGGTTGAATGCACTTGCTCTTTGGACAAAATGCTTTTTAATGTCCCACAGATAGTAGATGGATGATGGGAAATCAGGTTAACGTGTCTTTTGTGGATCTGGAAAAGTCCTTTGCACTTGACTGTGTTCTTAATGCAAGCGTTACAGTAAATGTACATGCATGTGTTACCTGTGCAATCCAAACAAGAACTGAATTTCAGTTTTTGTCTTTGAGTGCAATTCAGTTCATGTCACCAAAAGCTCATCAAAGTAATAGTTCACCTTATGTGTGCCGTGTTTGTGTATTCCCACAGCAATCTAAGCAATGTAGCCCCCAACTATTTTGGCGTTAAATAGAGAGGCACATACCACAAGCTGTAAGGAACACCTTTGAGAAAAGTCTGAATAATGGTGATGTTTAGGTGTTTCAAGCTGCTTAATGTTTAAGATTTGAGCTGCTAAATGTTTATTCTAGGTATTTCTACAGTGTATATTGTGTGTGTAATGACTGTGTAACCCTGATCACTCGAGCTAAATCTGATTACATCTCTTTTACCTTCACACCACATTTGTGTAAAAAACTTCAAACCATTCAAATACTATATCATCTGAAAAATCAAATTTTCTTTTTTTTTGTCACCTTTCCGCACTGACAGAACATCTTGGGATTGATTTTATGGGTATGGATTATTCCTTCCTCCTAGTTTGCAGATGTAAGCTTAACCCCCTCTACTCAAGCTAGTTTCTCTTGAAGGGGTCATACAGCCTTGACCATCAGCACAAATAGGATACCACATATTAGAGCAATCAAAAAATGTCTGACAAAGCACTGTGATGCATCTGCAAGCTATCATTTGGATGTAAAAAAAAACATGCGATTCAGTGAAACGGTCCAATGACTGCTGATGTATTTGAGTACAAGATGCCGAAGAGGCTGTACATTTCTGACGCTGTATGTCCAAACCCCTTCAGCTCCCCCTCCTGCATTTTCTGTTGCAACTAGTGTTCAGCATGAGACAATAGAGCAGCATCACTGTCCTCCTACCTCCATCCATCTCTTTCCATCTGCCTTCCTGTTTCCACCTCCACCACATGTATGTTTCCTACTGTTCCCTACAGCGCCTCTTCATTATAGCAGCTTTGTAGTCTCATCACATAAGGCCAGGGTCCTCTTATATCTGCTGAATGGTTTAAACATATCTCTGAAACACTGATATTCTATAAATGAGCATTTCGTTATGAGATTACACAAGTAAATGTAAAAATAAATAGGCTATATTATGTACAGTGTGTTTGTCATGTACCTTCATATTATTCTGCTAATATACAGTTGGAAAAAAGGAGATTTTTGAGCTTCTGATTTGCAAAAAAAGATCGTAAAACATGGGAAAGTTGTTCAATATTACACCCCCATACCTGCAAAATTGTTAATTAATTCTGCAGGTGTTAGTGTTCAGGCTTAGAGCTCCTTGGTGAACAATGTAGGACACTTCTAGAACAAATACAAGTAAAGGGAAACAGGCCAATGGATGGGAGTTCTCTCTGTTATAGATATTTCAACTTCTTGAGTGGTCATCCAAGAAATTATGTTTTATGAAATACAGAAAAGCAAGCACTGCTATAGGCTAAATCAGGACAATGCATTGGTTGGGCTTATATTTTTATATTAAAGGGACACAGCTTTTGGGAACAGTTGGATAATGTTTTCTATAAGATATAAGAAGTATCAACACTGGGAAATAACCCTGATGACATCCCTATGAAGTCAGGTGTGTTGAGATGCATTATGGGAAGTGAAGGATCCAGTGTTTTTGGGGCTCAGACTAAAACGTAGGATATCTAGGCCTCCGCTGCTTCAAATTTGACCCTCAAAACCGTCTCTCCCTTAGTGCCTTGCAATACTAAATCACTTCCACTTTAAATAGATAATGCTTTGTCCATCAGACAGACTTATTCTGAAGTAGCTGTCATTCATAAATACCATGTTTGGCTGCTTTGAAAGGTTATTGAATGACGGCCACTCTGCCCAGCTCCAATCCTGTCAATAATAATAGCAAATAACTCCAAAAACAACAATTCGTTTGGACCGTTGTTTTCTATTTGTTCCTTTTAGTTTGGGGTTATGGCTGGAATGTGTGTGTGTGTGTGTGTGTGTGTGCGTGCGTGCGTGCGTGTGTGTGTGTGTGTTTTGTACACCTGAAGTTTTAAGATTTGGACTTTCCTCTTTTTCAGAAACGGAGGAGCTGTATCAGAAACGCATTATAACAATAACAGGGATCTGCATTGCACTCCTAGTCGTTGGAATCATGTGTGTGGTTGCCTACTGCAAAACAAAGTAATTCATGTCACATTTTCATTTTTTCACTAATGAATTATGCTGCATTCACACGGATTCAGGCAGGAGGTAGAACGTAGGTGGTCAACACTTTTTAAATTGCATAGGAAAAACCAAATAAATCAGACAAAATGGCAAGAGGGCAAACAAAGGATATGTTGTTATGGTTATAATTGCAGTATATTAATTAAATACTTGTGTGTCTATCGTTTATTTAATTATTCTTGTAATAACCCGGTAGGATTTCAAGCTCTGATCATATATTAGTGTTGTACCACTCAAATTATTTTCTTGTCCAGTTTTGTGAGAGTTAAGTAAGTTTTTTTATCTTCAAAAAGGACAAATTATCTTTTCTCTTTGGGCAGAGTGGTGCAGTAATGAGTCCTGAAACCCCGGAAAAGACTTAGTATTTGACCACTTCTGGTTCCCTTGTCTCGAAGCCAATGGTTTAATGAACGTGTTTTTGGTTAGATACCTGAAATAAGATCTGTGGTTAACAAAAGCTGAAGAAATGTTCCCAGTAAATAACCCACTGGTGAATGTCTGAAGCTTCTATGTGTCATCAAAACAGCGTTTACTAACGTGTGACTAAATAAACTACTAAACGTCAACATGCTGAACATTAGCCACTTTTAGCTTAGCGTTGATACAGTTTGTTTATAGCCTAACGTTAGCTTTCTATTTCTGCCAATTCAATTTATGCTACAAAAGTTAGCCAAACATTAGCCGCCATTAGCTTAGCGATGGTAATGCGCAACCGTGATGTCGTTCGGTATTAGCCTAGCATTAGCTTTTTAGTTAGCATTCGCACTTCGAAAACATCCCAAAGTGGGGTTAATATGTGGAGATTATCCTTCTGAACAAAACGTGTGTTCGCTACAAAGCTTATTTTCTGCAATAAACCGAAATCACAAGTGGAAATCCCATTGCTTTTTGTCGAAGGAGCCTTTGAGATGCTATCTTCCGGGTCTACCTACTAAAATATGTCATCACTGCACCACTCTGTGCCGACTGACGCTATTCCTTACCTAATCTTACTGTCCTCTTCTCGTCCACTAAACATAATATCCTGTTTGCTGTCTACCAACCGCCTGAATCCCTGTAAATGCAGCATTAAAGGCACACTTTATGATTTTATTATTGGCACAATAGTTTCCAAAAATCGACGAATCCCCTCAACTAAACCGCTTTACAACCCCCTTTGTTTTTTTTACAACCAGGAAGCGGAGGAAGGAGCTCCACGACCGTGTGAGGCAGAGTCTGAGGAAAAAGAGAAACAACAATAGCAATAAAGGTGTCGATCCCAACATGGCAAGTTCAGCCAGAGGAGGTCCGACTTCTATCTTGCCTCTTCAGGATTTGCAGCTCATCAATGTAGGCTTTTATTTGTTGGTTTCAAGAGAAAAAGGACTCAAAACATGTGAAATCTGTCAATGCACGTCACCTGACAATCTGTTTTCTGCTCCTTTTGATAGCAAAGTAAAGGGATGACTGCGCAGCATGCAGCCGAGGGGGAAACAGAAACTACCTTCCCCACAAGCCAAAACGCTTTATCTGCGCATGAACCCACCACATTCACCAACATCTCTAGCCAAAGGTAAGGCAGAATTATCAATATATCGTCCGTTTTGATAGATGCAATATTAGGTTTTAATTAGGCGACACATTGAAAAGCCACAAACCCCGGTTCCAGGCAGTTTCCATGCTTCATTTTGCGATTTCTTTTCCTGATGCACCACTGTTTTGGACATGTCTCTGGTGGTAAAAACAACTGGAAATATGCCTTTACAAATAGAAAGTGAGTATCCGCAATCTCTTAGAAGTAATGGCAATACAATTTAAAATAATTGATCATCTCCTGACGTGAATGAGAGCTTAGTAGGCATAGAGAGGCGAAGTCCCTCCCTTTCCGGTGGACCTCCATGTGACCTTATTTCGGAAAAAGTATGTATTGAAGTCAATGGAGAGAGAAAGATTATCTTTCGATCCCGTTTGAATTGTGCCACGAATTACACATATGATGTTTGTCAATTTAAAAGATAATTTTGCAAGTCAAAAAAATTAAAATGTAAGTAACACTTTTTTTGTGTGAAACCGCTCAATGAACTACATCTCCCGTCTCGCACCACACACCAAGATGGCCGTCACGTTGGCACATTTCACTTCTTTCTTTCAGAATGAGGCGGAAAGTATTAAAAGAGGTGAAAATCACTCCAAGTCTGGGCATGTTGAGAGCTGTACATACACACAAGGGGAGTTAGTCGGTTCCGTAAGAGCCAGCATGCGGGACCGGGATTCTGGGATTTGTAGTCTTTCTAGTTGCGTATTTTTCATAGTCTTATATTTCAACAGTTTTACGACAAACTGTGACTTTTTTGACATGGAAATTATTTTTTAAGATTGACAAACATCATGTGTGTAATTCATGGCACAATTCAAACGGGATCGAGAGATAATCTTTCTCTCCCCATTGACTTCAATACATACTTTTTCCGAAATAAGGTCCCATGGGTCGGAAGTAGATGGGCGGGACTTCGCACTTCGCCTACAATGATTTATGCTGTACAAGAAATAGTATAATGACACAAACAGCAACAATTAAAAAAACATACAAGTCAGATAAGTGTGAATGTTTACTGGTGAACCTATTTGTCCTCAATATATTGTATTAAGGTGTTTATGTCCTGCAGGAGGTTAATGTGTGTCAGATGTGTGCTACAGAAACTGAATGCTTGATGCAAGCTCTTGTTTAATGTCTTCGTTTTTAAATGTCTGAGACTTTGTCCTCTGTTCTGGACGGTTCCTGTGAGGCTACACTTATTCAAAAGAAGTCTTTACTGGTAAATTCAGATGTAGATTGTAGTTGGTTGGGCACTGTGACATCTGAGCTGCAGTGAAGGATGCTGGGAAAATGTCTGTCATGCTCCTGATTGATACTTACAGGAAACTGTGGTTCAACAATAAAACAGAAACAATATTAATACACAGAGGGAGGAAGCATTAAACAATAGAGTGCCACAGTGACGCGTCCTAAAACCCGCAAGTAAGTTAGCGTTTTACCACTTCCGGTTCCTTCGCCAAAAAGCAATGCAATTTCTCCATAGGATTTTGGAAAACAGCTGGAAATAAGGTCTGTGGTTGAGACACATTGAAGAGACGGATCACGTTTTGTTCTAGGACATTAAATCCATCAGCAGTGACCCCACTGGTGATTTCTGAAGAGTTGACGTGTCTGAAAAACGATGGTTGTTAACAAGTGGCTGAATAGGACTGGAGGCCGTTGTACGTCATTACACCGAACACGTAAACACTCCCGCTAAGTTTGTTTGCCCTGTTCTGCTTGAAAGCAAGTACCTGTCTCCTGCAAACTGTTCAAACAAACGCTTCAACTTGTTCCATTTTGAATCTGTATGTTTGAATATGGATCTTAAGTTGGCGTGACGTTGAAGCAGCTGTAGTTCCTTTATAGCATAACGTTAGCATTTTGCTTCTGGCGATTAGATTTACGATTAGAAAATTATAAAAGTAGGGTAGACATGTGGATATTATCCGGCTGAACAAAACGTGATCTGTCTCTTCAATGTGTCTCAACCACAGACCTTATTTCCAGCTATTTTCCAAAATCCTATGGAGAAATTGCATTGCGTTTTTGTCCAAGGAACCGGAAGGAGTTTACTTCCGGGTTTTAGGACGCGTCACTGTGGCACTCTATACTACTGCTTAAATAAATAATACCAGATCCTATTTCCCTATAACTTCACATAGATGGTAAACGACTAATTAGCAGATCACTTGCATTTAAGAAAAATACATAAACACTCGCACAAAACTCTGCCAGTGTAGACATAATGACCATGATCAGAGTGACATTTAACAGATAAGCATAACAATTACAAACATTAGCATCAGGCCAGCAGACTTTAAGCTAACACCCACTTGATTGTAAGGCCAAAATGTCAAATGTATTAATATCCTGCACACATCAAGCAAGATCTCTTCTGTCTCTTATTAGCTGAGGCAGTCGAAAAATAGTACAGTATATGCTGATTTGGTTAAGGTCACCCTGACACACCACAGGCATTTCATCAGCTGAGTTTTGCTTTGGAAAGGAAAATGACATTGAACCGTTTTCAGACTCAGATTCAAAGATTCAAAGATTCAAATGTTTCATTGTCATATGCAGATAAGCTACAGTGTAGAAATGGCAATGACAATGTTATGTCCCGAGCTCCTCCAGTCTATATATACGTAAATAGAATATGATACAAGAACAGAATTTAAGATTACATATGGTACAGTAAAATGAAATTAAATCCGGTTTATTACAGTGATAACTATTTAGATAAATAAGTAAATTGCAAGATGACAAGCTTCTGGAGGCACTTAACAGAGCTCAGGTGTTTAGCAGTCTTCTGGCCTGTGGGATGAAACTGTCCCTGAGTCTGGTGGTGTTAGTCCTGATGCTGCGGTACCGCCTGCCAGTACAGCTTAGTTCTGTCACAGCAAAACTCCAATGAGACGTTTGCTCCAACATTGCTTCAAAATGCACAGAACTGTTTAGTTTATTTGTTTATAGTGTCGTGGACAGTCCCCATTGATCAACTGTCACAAAAAACAGTAAATGGGGCAGCTTTAGCCAACATTGCTAATTTCCAGCTGTTGTCCCCGGCCAGATGATAATAGACACCAATCCAACAGCATTACTTATGAAGAAAGGATGAAAGACAAGTAGATAGAGGCGATGGAATCACCTCTTACCATCGCTTATAGGCATAGTTAATCTCTAACTGAAACATAAATAAGATTTTTTATGATTTAATAGGATAACAATGCTGTCTCATCCATGGATGAATTAAAAACAAAATCATATCAAATGCCTTTTGGGTCCCATTTCTTGATTTCCACATTTTGAATTCGATACTTATGATATCAAATCTGCTGCGTCACTTTGAAATCATGCAGACCAACTTGAAGATAAAATACGAAAGTGAAAGGCTCGGCTACACAAACCTGACCCACAATATATTAATGTCGTGGTCTAAAGGCCTGTCTGAAAGCTGTCTCCATGTAAACGTCCCCTCTGTCTCCCCAGCTGGAGTAATGACTGGAGCAACAGTGTTCAGTCTGACACTGAGTCTGTCTCGGTGATGTCATTGGCGGAGACTAGCCACCGAGCGCAGGGCACCCGGGGGCGTCTGTATGCCACCGCTGGCAGCAGAGACTTAAGTGCTCATCCAAAGAAGGGCCGAGACAGACCAAACTCCGACAGGGACTTGCCTTAATGACAAGGTAATTGGTTAATAAATTCTAACTCTGCGTCACAAACAGGAAACCAAGAGGCACATAAAACGTACATAGAGATAATCAGAGGTGGGAGAAGTACTCAGATCTTGTTCTTGAGTAAAAGTAGAATTACTCAGATCTTGCACTTAAGTAAAAGTAGAAGTACTCAGATCTTGTACTTGAGTAAAAGTAGAAGTACTCAGATCTTGTACTTGAGTAAAAGTAGAAGTACTCAGATCTTGTACTTGAGTAAAAGTAGAAGTACTCAGATCTTGCACTTAAGTAAAAGTAGAAGTACTCAGATCTTGTACTTGAGTAAAAGTAGAAGTACTCAGATCTTGTACTTGAGTAAAGTAGAAGTACTCAGATGTTGTACTTGAGTAAAAGTAGAAGTACTCAGATCTTGTACTTGAGTAAAAGTAGAAGTACCAGAGTGTAGGAATACTCTGTTACAGTAAAAGTCCTGCATTCAAAATGTTCCTCAAGTAAAAGTAGAAAAGTATTCTCATCAAAATATAGTGAAAGTAGCGACAGTAAAAGTAGTCATTGTGCAGATTGGTCCATTTCAGAATAATATATATGATATGTTTTATAATGATTGATCATGAAAGTGTTCTCAAAGCTGGTAAAGGTGCAGCTAGTTTGAATGACTTTGTATACTGCAGGGTAGCTTGTGAATTTACTCCAGGTGGAACTAAGTCTGATTTAACACTTGATTATATTTCACATCATTCATCCACATCTGTAAAGTAACTAAAGGTATTAAATAAATGTAGTGGAGTAAAAGTACACCATTTACATCTGAACTGTAGTGGAGTAGCATAGTAGCATAACATGGAAATACTCAAGTAAAGTACAAGTATCTCAAAATTGGACTTAAGTACAGAACTTGAGTAAATGTACTTAGTTACTTCCCACCTCTGGAGACAACAAGACGCATTCAGAAGGAACACATGCATCAAATATAAATAAAGTAGCCTAGTATACACAGTTAATCCACAGCCTTTTCTAAAAACATACATATTTAACCCTTGTGTTGTCTGAACTTTTTGTCCTCCTATTTATAAAGCAGTTTAAATAATCACCAAACCTTTTAAAGCAACTTTATTCTTACTTATTACCACAAGTTGTACTCCTTTTTTGGAAATGTACGATACGATACGATACGATACGATAATACTGTATTGGTCAGATCAAGTCTGAAACTTGCATCACAGTATGTATGGTCAAAAAAACAAATTTACACAAAATCAAACCTAATTTCTGAGTTAAAAAAGGAAAAAATGATGAATAATTTTACTAAATTGACCCCAGATGCTATAGATTTGAATAAAACCCCAAAACATGTTATTTTTCTGGCACTATAACAACAAATAAACCTTAATCCCGACATAAAAACACTTGGGAACGTGTCAGATTTGACCCAAGGACAACAGGAAGGTTAATAGTACCACTGTATCATGGCTCACAATACACCGTCCGACACAACTGGAGCCGACACATTATGAGGAATTAATCATGCATTTAAAAATAATTAGAAAGACTGTTAATAAGCACAACGAATTACATATACAATAAAAAGCTCTTCACTTCTAGCAGAGTCAGATTTAAATGATACACACCTCAATTGACAGACACTTTTCTCAGCTTCTTATAACTAAAGCACACAGTAAAGCTCACACTCACTACTTTATGAACTTATAGGTTCCCCTACTGAATAAAAAAAAGAACAAATGAACCACAGAAAGTGAAAACCATAAAGCAGATTCAGGCAGTAGGCGTATAGGTTACCGAACAGTACAGAAGAAATACAATCTGCTCCTATTAAACCAAATAAACCAAATATGCCTTCTTATTTTATTACAGTATATGGATTAAGAGCACCCACAGCATGTGCTTTGTAATATATCATATCCTTTATTTTAAATATATATTGTAACGTTGTTATCCTGGTTGTAATCCCCATTTATTTTAAATGTACCAGTAATCTGATTACATATTTTTGTATGTAAATGGAAGGAAATACAGTTATCTTTTTTTTGTATCCTGATTATAAGACCCCGTTATCTATAGTCTCTGTCAGGCGTCCAAACTGTGGCTCTCCCAGTGGTTCCTTTTACTCTATTCCTTCTTCCACTTCCTCACAACCCCCACCCCTCTCTTAGCATAACCAAATGTTTTTCCAGCCTGTAATAACCATTACACACTAGCCATGTATCGACCTCCTGCATTACGCCAGCCTATAATCATGTCGATCTGGAGAGACTATCAGCAGTATCTACACCAGCCAGCCAAGGGAATTCAGCACATATTTGTCATCTAATACCTCCATGGAAAGAAGGAAAGGAGTCTACTATTTAACTGTATACTGAACTCAGATATCACACCCTCACCTCCATGCCTCAGGCTGACAACTCTTACAAAGGTTTGCTCAAAACTCAGTTAATTGTTAGCCAGCAATCATGCAATTTATGCACAGATTCACTCTGCCCAACACCAGCTAATTTTCCAACGTTACCGGGCACCAAAAACGTAATTTACTGCTTCTCTATACGGGGATTAAGACTATGGCCCCAGAACCAGACATTCATCCTATATCAGTTCCACTTTTTTAAGCAACATCTTACAACCAACCTTTCAAATGCTTCACGAGAAGCCACCAAAATGCCCTCGTACTCTTTCAGTGTTCAATCATCTGGACTTGTTTCAAGGTGTGATGAAACTCTTGAAGCAAAGAACTGAAACACAAAGAGTACACAGGAAAGCTTTGAAGTGATGTCAGACACAGAAGACTTATTGTAAATTACGCCCAGACAGTTCCTGAGAAAGCCGGTAATCAAACATTTCATCAGCAAGACATAACCAGTTTTTCTCTTGAAGTCATTAGATAAGATTTACTCTCTGACTCATGGCATATTTTCATTATCTGACGGGGAGAATGTGTTTACAACCTGGCTTTGTTCAGAAGAAAGGAGGAGGTCATCTCTCAACACAGCGGATGGAGAGAGAGTGAGGAAACAGGCGCCATCTTATCTCCTTACACCTGCCTGTAGACAGAGAAACTTCAACTGAGGAGGAATAGAAGTAGTCTAGTGGAAAACCTATCACAAGGCATATTATAGTCCTACCAGCTACCCTTTTCTTTGTGTTACATCAGGTGGATTTGCAATTCATACTAATTATATTCCAAAAACCCACCTATACCTACTTAACGGGAATCAGCTTTTTCGATCCAACCGTTACCTGAAACTGTGTCCTACTACCTCTCCTTCTCATGCCTCCATGCTAATCATTACTCATAAAAACAGGTACCCATTCTTTCATTCGTACATCCGTCTAATACCGGCCTAAATGGACAACTTCATCCCCCACGTTCCCCCAATTATTGAGTCAATTTATCCCCTATTTCATCAGTTCATCAAGATGTAGCTACCGTCACCTACATACAGATAACTCTTGTGTCTAATACAATGCATTTACTTAAAGTGGACCTATCATGCTATATTTGAATAATATAGTGTAGGACCATACCTATATAAGGCATATTTATACTTTTTTTTTTCAAAATACCAAACAGATCATGCATTTTAGCCATGCCTCATTTCGCTCAATTTGCACTATTGTAACCCTGTTTTTGCAAGGGCTGATTCAGTGAGAACAGCACCATCTACAGGCCTGGCATATGTACTACAGCGTCTCCAGCGCTTTCAAACGGCAATGGCCGTGGCTGTTTCCTCCTGATTGGTGGAGTTGGCCCAATAGCCGTAGTGCCACTGTCCTGACGTCAGGACAGTGTTCAAATCTGGATCAGTTTTTATCAGATCCGTTGCAGCCCCTTTTTTAGAGATTTGGGTATGGAGGAAAATAGAGAGGGTTGTGTTTTCTGACACTTGGTGAGTTCCCTGGAACACCGGGGACACATATTCATGTATAAAAGACTTACAACAGTGAATTTTGCATGATAGGTCCCCTTTAAGTAAAATATAGTCCTTAGTCAAATAAATTCACTAAAATCACCAAGAGATGCTGGTCTAAAGATGTGTTCATACTAAAAGTGAAGCACATTTTAGAGGCAATTTCCCTCTTTAATAACAATGACAATATGTATTACTGAGGGGGCACAGAATACACCTAATATCAGGTTAATGTTGGCTAGACAAGCTTCCTACAAGTAACATCCATTCACCATCACTGACCTGGTTGAGCTTACATCTGGCAGAGCCATGGATCTAGTTATGGGGGACATAAACTTGATTTAACTGGATTATTTGTAAGCATTTCCGTTGAAACAGGTGTATTTTTTCAATACAGTCGATACAGTAGTTTTGTACATTGCTTGCAGCAGCTCTTAGCCTTAAACTGATTACAGGTCAGGTCTTACATTAAGGGTCCAGATTGGAATGGATTTAGAGATAATGAAAGATAACGGACCAGTTTACGTTGAGTTTTGTGGGTGCAGGTCGATGGTTTTTGCAAATGTGACCCGTGCTAGACTCTGGTCCGGTGATACAGAAAGTAAACCCAACTGTAGAGGCAAAACTGGAGGTCTGTTTTCGTTGTGAACAATCGGAGCGTAGTCTGTGGTTCTTATCCGTCTGTCATCTTCTGCCTTCAGCCTGCATTTTGAAAGCACTGACCAGCTCTCAGAGAAAACAAAGTGGCGTCTCAATCTCAAGTCAAGTCTGTCCAAGTGTAAATTTGCTCCTAGTCAGAGCCGTCGGTGTGTGTTTGAATAAGAATTTGATTAATTGAAGAGCAGTTTGGCAGAAGACTAGAAAGGCGCAATGCAAGTCAATTTATAATCAAGCCGGAGCAGGTTGATAGAATGGAAGCACATGAAGACCAAAGTACATGACACATGGCTGTTTAGGATAATACAAGAACTCATGGATATTTCCCTATGTTTGCAATAAGAGGTGGTCTAAGCAGGCCTGAATTGCAGTTGTACGCCAAAATGAGCACCACTATGATGCCTCTCCTCCCATCTGAGTGCAAAAATGTCCTGCCGGCAGAGAGGGCAAAAGTCCACACATCCTTTCCTCAAGTAGAAGTACAGATACTCGTGTTTAAAAATACTCTGGTGAAAGTAGAAGTACTGACTAAACTTCTTTACTCAAGTAAAAGTAAAGAGGGCTTTGAAATGTACTTCAGTAAAAAGTACCCATAACTAGCAGCTGTTTTAAAGAGTACCTGACCTCCCTTTATATTAATAGAACAATAATGTCATTGTTAGCTAATGAATGTTTCCATGCTGAACAACGGCAACATGACAACGTTTTCATTGGTCCCTCTTCTTTAGAGAAGACCAGGAAATGATGGATACACGGATCGTGTTCAAATCAATAGGCACGCAATGACTCTAAATAATAATGATCACGCCACCAAACACACATTCAAACTAAAGGAACCAGCCTGTTTGGAAAATGTAAGAAGTAGAAAGTACAGGTATTTGTGTTCAACATGTAAGAAGTAGAAAGTACAGGTATTTGGGTTCAAAATGTAAGAAGTCAAAGTAACAAGTTAGAAAAACAAGTAGTGGAGTAAAGTACTGATACCAGAAAGATGTACTTAAAGGTGGGGTAGGTAAGTTTGAGAAACCGGCTCGAGATACACTTTTTGTTATATTCCATGGAATGCTCTTAACATCCCGATAGCAATGAATATCTTAAGTGCTTTGACAAAAAATCCATTAAAATATGTCATCTGTGGAAGCCGTAGTACTGTAAAAAGCGCGACCAATCATTTTAGCCGGCCCGGCTAAAATAACTGGATGGCCTACCTGCCTGTAAGTAGCAGATTTTTTCCGGCTGTGTATTTTCAAATTCTGGCGCACTCAAGCTGGTTTCTCCAAAATTACCTACCCCACCTTTAAGTACAGTATTAAAGTATTTGTACTCCACTGCTTCCTACCTCTGCCTACCGGGATATTACCCAACTATACACTTGCACATATTCCTAATCCAGAATTCCCAATTGGTCATTATCTGGTAGGATGTTAATGAGAGAAAATAGAGCAAACACAGACAGTTATGTCTGCCAAAACCAGGTTGGAAATGCGTGTCATGTTTTCATTCAGTACCTGGACGAAAGTCATAACTTCAAATTTAGCACAGAATCATGTTTTTACCTATTTATTTCCGAGCACTGAACTCGTGTTGAGATGTCGTTTGCTCAAGCAATAAGTACTGAAGAAATACCATGTTTTATTCTGAAATGAATTTTCTCTTTGAGTCCTCTCTTGTTTGACTTCCTGTCTTTGTGATTTTCCCGCCTTTGTACCTGTTTGCCCTGATTCTTTGTACCTGTGTGATCTTGTGTCCTTACCTTCCCTCTGCAACTGTCTTCTCAATGTAATTAATCCTGTGTTATGTATACCTGTCTTTGTACCAGTCCATGTCTTGCCCAGTCTTGTTCAGCTTTCCGTGGTTCCAGTTTATTCCTTATTGTCTCCTTGTTGATTTGCTGCTCCCTTTTTCTTTGAGTCATCCTGGTTTTGTTTTGTTACTTTCCTTTTGTTTTACCTCACCTCCTCCAGTTTTCATTTTTGTTGTACAAGCTTTAATCTATTAAATCTCGCTTTTTCATTTTTACTTTTATCCCCTCTTTATACTGCTTTTGGGCCCTGCCTTCCTTACCCTAGTGACAGTACTTTTAAAAACCGGTTATGAAAGACTCTGCACACTCCTGAGACAAACACCTGCAGTTTTGATATTGTTTTTACAGAGAGTAAGATGCTTTTTGAGACAGTTCCCCAGCAGAATGATTCCTCTAAGAAGCCTTTTAATGTATTGGATGTCTCAGAGCGTTTTCGTCTGTAGCTCACGCTTGCCAATTTCTCTAATAGATCTTAACAATTGAGCATCAGCACAACATTGATATAGTGCATCTCAGAGTGTCATATGTGTGAATTATGGATGCATAATCATCCACTACAAGTTTAAATTATCATTAGGCTCAGTCAAACGATCAATGCCTATGATGTGTCCTTTTTTCGCATTACTAATGTGTTCCCTAAACATTGCATTAAAGGTCCCCTATTATACTGTTTCTCATCAATATATTACAGGTCTCAGATCTATACAGAACCTGTCTCTGATTGGCTGAAACACCAAACAGATCATTGCATCATCCCATAATCCCCTCTGTTTCAGCCCTGTTTCCAAAGTGCTGATTCTCTGTCTGTTACTTTAGATGAAAATAAGGAGCCCCTCCCCACGCCCCTCTGAGAGATATTTGGTTAGAAAGAACACAATGGTGCTCTAGGAGGAGATCCAGGTGATAAGGTGGGGGGGGGGGGGGGGGGTTACCTTGGTTGGTGATTGGCTAATGGTTACACAAGCCAAAACATCGTTATGACATCATAAAGTGGCCAAAATCTGATCAGCTCATTTTCAGACAGGTTTTTATACCTAACTTTCAGTCTCTTTACACAGAGGGGACACATGTTGATGTAGAAGAGACATGAAGAAGAGGGGACACATGTTGATGTAGAAGAGACATGAAGAAGAGGGGACACATGTTGATGTAGAAGAGACATGGAGAAGAGGGGACACATGTTGATGTAGAAGAGACATGAAGAAGAGGGGACACATGTTGATGTAGAAGAGACATGAAGAAGAGGGGACACATGTTGATGTAGAAGAGACATGAAGAAGAGGGGACACATGTTGATGTAGAAGAGACATGGAGAAGAGGGGACACATGTTGATGTAGAAGAGACATGAAGAAGAGGGGACACATGTTGATGTAGAAGAGACATGAAGAAGAGGGGACACATGTTGATGTAGAAGAGACATGAAGAAGAGGGGACACATGTTGATGTAGAAGAGACATGAAAAAGTGGATTTTGCATAATAGGTGACCTTTAAGTAAACATGTTTCTGCTGTGATTGTGCTCTGTTGTAGGTTTGTATCTGACAGAACCCAGATGTCTCCGGGGTGTCGCTCCTCTCCTGCGACTCCAGGGTCTCCCCCGTCGGAGATGTCAGCCCCTCTCTCCAGCCTCGCCATCTCCGTCCCCTCGGTGGCTCTAAGCCCCTCAGGTGAGGAGGAGCGCCCCCTGCTGTTATCTAACAAACGTCAGTCCATGAGCCGAGATGAACAGAAGAGGAACTCTGCGCATTACAACCACGGCCACGAGGCACACAGCTTACCACCGAGTCCTCTGCTCACTATGGAGAACGGTTACTACCAAGTCATAGGAGAGCATGACGCCACAGCTGTCGGCCATTTGTTCTCAGCGTCACCTGAGGACAAAACAAACAACAACAACGACAGCTGTGGCACCAAAAGAGCGGCTGATGGCCATGTGCTGCGTAATGTGGAGTCCAGTGGGGACAGCATGCTAGTGATCGATTCTGAGGAGGAACACACACCCTTCTTCACCACCAATAGCACTACGGCCCTGTTGCTCAGGGCGATGGACAGCAGCAGGACTAACCCAGCATTACCAAATGATGACCTGCTAGAAAAGCCGTCCAGTTTCACCGTCAAACCAGATCCAGTTGCTGTACAAGGTTAAAAGAAATGCTGTTGAGGGTAAAAAAAAAAGGAAAAAGTCACTATTAAACCTTTATTTTCTATACATTATTTGCTGTGTAAAGACTTTTAAAGATAAATGAAACTTTTATTTTAGTGATGTAGTAAATAAAGAGTTTTATAACAAAAAAAAAACGTACACATTTCTCGTAGGTGATGTGCCATACACTAGTATGTAGCAACAGTTGACAGTATATTTCAGTGCAGAAAAAATATCAATGGTGCCTTTCTGTTTAGTATGCTTAAAGGGAACTGCAGCATTGCATACTGGGCCATATATATTCATCATCTTAATCTCCAGTTATCAATCAAGAGTAAAATCGCTGGCTGCTTTTAACGTGCTGCAGATGGACTGACACCACAGATTTTTTTGATTTGACGTTTTCTACGAGGTGCATGTTACTTCCTTAAATGCTGTGATGGAATAATGATGGCTTCCCTTTGACCTGATACTGAACTCCAACACCTGAACTGATGTTAATGAATGAATGAATGATTAATCAGCTCATTACCTGCATTTGATGAGAGATTGAAAAGATGGGTTTTATTTCCTGCTGATTATTTACAACTGTTAGAAAAAGGTGCAATCACTAAAGTCTGGTTCTGTAGTGTTACTAATACTGTCACTTATATTCCTAACATAACCCAGTAGATTTTACTTTTTTGTTGAATGTTATATTAGGGTTTGATCTGCGCATTTCAAGTTTACTATTATGTTAAAGGGTACTGCACTGGTCGAGTAAAAGATACAAAAACACAGAAATAATGGTTATTTCCACACCAAATAAATACAGTGGTGCAGTGATGACCTGGAAGTTAGCATCACATATAGGGCTTCCTCCACAATGCATTGGGATTTTTCCATTGGATTTTGGTATATTGCAGAAAAATAAGCTCTGTGGCAAACACACGTTTTGTTCAGCAGGATAATCTCCACATATTAACCCCACTTTGGGATCGAAGTGTAAATGCTAACTAAAAAGCTAATGCTAGGCTAATGTCGTCGGGATGTTTTCGAAGTGTAAATGCTAACTAAAAAGCTAATGCTAGGCTAATGTCGTCGGGATGTTTTCGAAGTGTAAATGCTAACTAAAAAGCTAATGCTAGGCTAATGTCGTCGGGATTTTTTCGAAGTGTAAATGCTAACTAAAAAGCTAATGCTAGGCTAATACCGAACGACAACATGGTGGCGCACTACCATCGCTAAGCTAATGGCGGCTAACGTTTGGCATGTTTAGTAGTCTCTTTTAGCCAATTTTTGTGACAAATCAAAACTTTGGACATTTAAGGAGTGCAGTATTTACTGGCATATTGGATGTCGTAGAACAAAATGTGAACATCTCTTTTACCACAGATCTTATTTCAGTCACAATACCACAAACATTTTCGAAAAACCGTCGACTTAAATGTATTCTCTGGGTGTGAGGACTTGTTTCTGCACCACTCTATACCCTGACTTTAATCCAGAGTATGAGCCATGGTCATTTGTGCATCCTACATTTCGCCAAACGCTTGATAGTATCTCCATGCTGGCTGGTCCCCATATCTTCACAGAGCGTCTCAGATCAGATGGTGCCTTCAAAAGAAAAAAACTACTGGAAATAAGGCCAGCCATGCTATATTTCTTAAAGAGACAACTCCAGATACGTGTGCCTTTCATCACCAGTAGGATATTATCGATTGCATCTTTAAATGCAACAATATCTGCAAAGTGTGCACTGAATGGAAGACAGGATATAGCCTGAAGACATCCATGTGTTTCTGAGTAATGCATTTGGGCGACTGCTAAATATACAAATCATGGTTTACTGCTTTAATTGTCTCTGTTATGATAGGCATTTGTTTTCCTAAATTCAACTTAGATTATAATTATATTTTGAACCCCAAGCTTGTGTTCAAATGTGCAATGGTGTCCTTATCATATACGACATTATTAACAACACAATGCCTGCTAACAAGAACATAGTTTATAAGAATCTGCTAAAGATTTACACAAAAAACGTACAATTATCAGGCTCTGTAACCATGGTTTGTTAAACTGTATTCATGTAGATCGGCAGTCAGTAGCATATGAGAACGTATGATGACAGAGACGTGCTGCTAAGTGTTTTAATGCCATGCTCCTGTGTTTTTATTTTGCATTAAGATTGTTTATTATTTATTTATTGATTCATGCTCATTGAAAGCGTTAATTACTTGTTTAAGTTTATGCATTTGTATTTAAAATATGAAGCCATCCGTCACATGGTCATCAATATGAAATGAAATTAACTTATTTGCATTTTTTGTCACGTGTATGCTTTACATAACTCAACGCATTGCTTTTAGGTTTAGGACTGTCTTCGAACGATGTAAATACACCATGAAAACCTTCTGCGCTGTTGTTTCTTATTAAAAATATTAAATCAGCTCTGTGTTTTGCCTCGCAGTGTCAACGTTTCTGGTTAGAAATATTCTGATGTTATTTATTGTAGAACATTTGAAAAAAAAAAGGATTGTGTGAAAATTATGTTTGTCTTTTAACCTATTTCTATTCAAGGTAATATATCATACACAATAATAACACATACAAAATTAACCCATTTTGAAAAAAGGCATATAGTTACTTTTTGAGGCCCTATTATGCTTTTGGGGTTTTCCCTTTCCTTTCTTTTTGTGGTTGTAAATGGATGTGTGCATGTAAATGGTCTACAAAGGTTGAAATCCCTGTGTGTCCAGAGGGAGTTTCTCTCCCGCACACTTTGTTTACTTCCGTAACATAGTGACATCACTACGTAATACTCACACTTCTATTGGCTAGCACTCCAACACATTGTAGGTGATAAGCTAAGGGGCGGGACACCTCTAAGCGGTTGACGAATCACAGCAGAGCCAGCCAGCTAACCAATCAGAGCACACTGGGCTCTGGTTTCAGACAGAGGGTGAAATTAGGTGCTGCAGCACAGGCAGTATGAGACACATAAAGAGCTTTTTGAACATTAAAGCATGGAGACATGTCACATAGAGACACTAAAAACTCCTGGATATGATGTTTTGTTTTTATTACGAATGGAGAATGTCGTTTCGTGAAGTGAAAGGTTGGACAGAACCACAGGACGTTATGTTAACTAATCACTTGTGGGGTTTTTCCATTACTTTCGTTTGATATGTCTCCGGATGTCTCAACAGTGGATTCTGGCGTCCCAGAACAGTCTTTAGTGTAGAGGACGGGGGTCCAGGGCCATATGTGTCCTGTGTCAGGCTTTGTATATGTGTTGTTAAAGCCTTCAATAGCATTGTTTGGTTTTGGCAGCGGTGTCTACCATTTATGCCCTGATAGGTGGAAGATGGAGGCAGGAGCCAATTTGAAATGACGCTACATTCAGGGGGTCGGACCGGATCTAGCATCTGTAAAGTATCCTTCATCTGTTTGCATCTTGCAAATTATTGATCTAATATATCATATTCCATTTCCTTGTATATAGACTCTTCTTGCACTATTTCTAATTTATTTGTTTTTACTTGCACATCTCAAAACATTCTCTTGCACTATTGTATCTGTTTGATTTGTTTTATGTCCTATATATATTCACGTTGCACTGTTGGAGGAGCCTGTGACCTAAGTTTTTCATTGCCATATCTACACTAATGTGCAAATGACAATAAAGCCTTGAATCTTGAATCTTGAATCTTGAAGGATTGGATGAATTCATCCATTAAATAGTCATGTGGGGTAAGGGTTTCATACACGTGATGATCTGCTGTTACATTGGGTAACTTTTATTCAATTTTATTTTATGTTTTTATTGTGTTTTTATTGTGTATTTAACTTTTTAGCACTTCTTAACACGTGGCTTGTGTGGTCATTTAATCTTTTATAATTCGTACGATGTTTTAATGCTTTGTCAAGCACTTTGTGACTATGTCTGGGAAAACCACTTTATAAATACATTTTACTTGCTTACTTTACACTAAAATACCAGTAACTATATAGGTCTACTGCAGGCCAGGGATGGGCAACTTTGATGGTGGTGGGGGCCACATAAGTTATGTACTGGCCACCAGGGGGCCGCAGATTCACTTTGAACACACACACACACACACAAATTCCATGTGTTGTATGTAATTATTAACAAATATACTAAGTCTGACATCTTCATTGACATTTTACAATCTTTCAGGGAACATCCTCTAATAAGCTCACTAAACAAATATCAGTTCACAGAAATGTTATTTAATTTTGACAAGTGGCATGTTTGTATTGAACAGGTTATTTAACAGTGGAATACAACTTTTTTAAACTATTGGAAAGCACGGAAATTGTGTGTGCATTGAGATGAACCATTAAGATGACATAAACATGAAGTCATGAACACTAACCCAGACATTAGTTGTCTAACTGGAACCTAACACTTGTAGCCTGTCTCTGCTGACGCACAATAAGGGGAATGTCAACACAGACACCTACCAACACGCACTCTGCTCTTCCTCAGCGCCGCTCCCCCTCCCTCCCGCTGAAATTATGAATGAAAAGCGTATAGTAATCATAGATAACACGGCAGGGTCCGTGACAGTTTGTTTTCATCTGATTTCCAATAAACAAAGTCTTGGTTTTTAGAATATTAAACTT